>NC_056432.1:7783644-8121144 GCF_018296145.1 Oncorhynchus tshawytscha
TGTAGTATTGGTAGTAGTAGTGGTGGTAGTAGTATTGGCGGTGGTGGTAGTAGTGGTGGCGGTGGCAGTAGTATTGGCGGTGGTGGTGGTGGTGGCGGTGGCAGTAGTATTGGCGGTGGTGGCGGTGGTAGTAGTAGTAGTAGTGGTGGTAGTAGTAGTGGCGGTAGTAGTAGTAGCAGTGGAAGTAGTGGTTCTAGTAGTGGTAGTAGTAGCAGTGGAAGTAGTGGTTCTAGTAGTGGTTGTAGTAGTGGTTCTAGTAGTGGTTCTAGTAGTGGTAGTAAGGTGTAGACATAACTGCTCCCCTGTGTCTGAGTGCAGATTTAGGCTGGGATGATCTGTGTTAATCGGGGTTTCTCTGTGGGTTAAGGAGCTTACCCCCTCCGGAGATGACGCACAGCCAAGACTGGCAGGACTCGTGAAGGTTTGACCCTCACTGACATACCCAGAGATACCTCCACTCTAGTCCAGGGAAATGCACTAATGTTCTGACTGAATCTAACGACTCTGACTGAATCTAACGACTCTGACTGACTTGTTTTCGTCCTTCTCTTCACTTGTCAACTGTTTGTTTTTGGTGCTTGGTCGCCCCCATGAGTCTGTTGAGGCCAGATTACTGTTTGAGGCCTGCTTACGATGGCTATGAATCTCTGCAGCTGCTGGAGCAGAACGGAGGCTTTGGCAACAACGGCGCACAGCCCCCAGCCCAGATCCACAACATCCACAACGCAGGTGAGTTCAAACGCTGTGTGTGTCTTGCGCGTGTCTTGCGCGTGTCTGCGCGTGTCTTGCGCGTGTGTCGTGTGTGCGTGTGTGCGTGTGTGCGTGTGTCTCGTGTGTGCGTGTGTCTCGTGTGTGCGTGTGTCTCGTGTGTGCGTGTGTCTCGTGTGTGCGTGTGTCTCGTGTGTGCGTGTGTCTCGTGTGTGCGTGTGTCTCGTGTGTGCGTGTGTCTCGTGTGTGCGTGTGTCTCGTGTGTGCGTGTGTCTCGTGTGTGCGTGTGTCTCGTGTGTGCGTGTGTCTCGTGTGTGCGTGTGTCTCGTGTGTGCGTGTGTCTCGTGTGTGCGTGTGTCTCGTGTGTGCGTGTGTCTCGTGTGTGCGTGTGTCTCGTGTGTGCGTGTGTCTCGTGTGTGCGTGTGTCTCGTGTGTGCGTGTGTCTCGTGTGTGCGTGTGTCTCGTGTGTGCGTGTGTCTCGTGTGCGCGTGTCGTGTGTGCGTGTGTCGCGTGTGTGCGTGTCTCGTGTGTGCGTACATACATACATACACACACACACACACACACACACACACAGTGGGGCAAAAAGTATTTAGTCAGCCGCCGATTGTGCAAGTTCTCCCACTTAAAAAGATGAGAGGCCTGTAATTTTCATCATAGGTACACTTCAACTATGACAGACAAAATTAGGGAAAAAAATCCAGAAAATCACAATGTAGGGTTTTTAATGAACGCGAGGTGGCCATCTCTGTCGGCGCCGGAAGTACTACTACTACTAATACTACTGTTACTACTACTGATACTACTGTTACTGCTACTGATACTACTACTACTACTACTACTACTACTAATACTACTAATACTACTGTTACTACTACTGCTACTGATACTACTACTACTACTAATACTACTAATACTACTGTTACTACTACTGCTACTGATACTACTACTACTACTACTACTACTACTACTACTGCTACTGATACTACTACTACTACTAATACCACTGTTACTACTACTGATACTACTACTGCTGCTACTAATACTACTGTTACTACTACTGCTACTGTTACTACTACTACTACTGCTACTAATACTACTGTTACTACTAATACTACTGATACTACTACTGCTACTACTACTACTGCTACTAATACTACTGTTACTGCTACTAATACTACTGTTACTACTACTGCTACTAATACTACTGTTACTACCGTTGCTGTTACTACTACTGTTACTGTTACTACTACTACTACTATTACTATTACTACTACTATTACTGGTACTGCTACTACTACTACTGCTTCTGCTGCTGCTACTACTGTTGATCTGGTGCTATGTATTTGGCTGTTAAGAGGATTGCTCTTTTGGCAGTCAGCCATCTGGTGAACAGACTGAGGGCTCCCTGTGGTGAGATGCTTCCTGCACTCATTCACACCTGGCGTCAGTGCTCCATTTGAGCTGGATCCTGCCGGAACAGGATCCGGCACCTCTGTTTTGTTCTCTTTCGTTCACGGAGTCCATTTGCCAGGATCAGGTAGCCTACCTCTTGTGGCATGAACAATTATTTTCACTGTTTTGCAATGTAAAAATCATAATAAAAGCCGTCAGAGTAGTTACATTTTGGATTCCTCTGTAATTGTCATGCCCCATTTAACAACAAACAAACATGTCATGTGAAAATGTGCCTGATATTGTAAGAACTGATTCATGTTGGGCTGGCCCGGGTTTATGGCAATATTGTAACCTATATAGACCATTTATGTGGTGCAAGAGAAGCACGCCTGTATCTCTCACAGAACTAAAATGAGATTCACTTTCTGATCTCTCTCCCTCTCTGTGCTCTGATCTCTCTCCCTCTCTGTGCTCTGATCTCTCTCCCTCTCTGTGCTCTGATCTCTCTCCCTCTCTGTGCTCTGATAGAGCCGGCAACTCTCATTTCTTCAGCATTTCACGTCATCATTTATTTCCTAATAGAATATTTGCTGCAGGAGGTGAGGCAGCACTTTGCATTCTGTTAAGAAAGAAATGAAATAATTCCCAATACTACATCAAGAGTACACCTATAATTTAGCCACAGAGGATCCGTAGCTAATTTGTAAAAAATTGCCTAGGCATGCCTACTTGCGGTAATGCGTGTCAGATCTGTCAGTGAATAGCATGCAGCCAAAGCAAATAATTCACACTGAAAATAAAATACTAATCTGTTTATGTTACCAAGTTATTAACTTCAAAATAGGCCTATTGAGTGAACAGCATTGTTTTTACAAAGTAAAGCAAGAGACAGAGAGAGAGGGGCAAGATTTTGGCTGCTGAGTGAGCTGCACATCATTGTGTGAGTCAGTGAAACTGGGAAGATGTTTTGGACTAATTTCCTGCTCGTATTGTAACCTACAGTAATGTGTTTCTACACTCAGCTAGGCTATTGATGGATTGAAGACAATGTTTTTATTGATCGGTTTGTAGCCTGTCATTTCGATAATTTGTGAGGTATTAAAGATTCTGCGAAAGTCTCCAGTCATGTAGAATTGCATGAAATGCATTTATGAAAGCCCACATTTTTTCCAGGACTCAAAAAAAAAAAAAAAAAAAGGCTACAATAAATGTACTCCGTGTGTGCAACTTCTGGAAGCGTCTCCACACCACTGCTCATTTTTTTGTTCCAGCACGTCCCATATTACAAATGAAACACTGTCTGGCATGTATTCAATAGTGCCACACTGTAGCAAAATGTTTCGCAGCAGACACGTGTTTTTATCGGACAAATTCAGGGTGACGTCATCCCTCTAAAAACAACATGGAGAAAAAAGACAAAGGACCCAATTCAATGAGTTGTAGACTCATGTCAAACCTTATTGTCTAGTCCGGGGTTTATCAACTAGATTCAGCCATGGGCCAATTTTTCTTTCTTGAGTGGATGGTCGGGTGGAAATTGACCAGATGAAGCCCAAACTGATATGCTTGACTAAAACACAACCATTTCAAACCTGGTTTACATTTGTGTACGATCACGTGCGTCTCTATTATGCAGAGAATACTTGGGAACAGATTTCATTGGTGTCAAAACAAATTTTGGCCTGGGTGCCGCATTTTGTTTTCAATGAGGTCCGGAAGGCCGCGTTGAAAATAGATTTGTATCTCCTCGCTGTCAAAATGTGCAATAAGTAGTCCTCTATCCATGTTGTTATAAATGTTATTATTATTATTATTAATTTTAAGCTTTTTGACTCTCTAGCTCTAGACTCTCTAGCCTTTTATTTAAAAGATTATTAGAAGCTGGACACAGTCAAGCTGGACACAGTCACCTCCATTATCATTTAAACACAGTTTAGATTTGATTCATTTTAAAGTATATTGTGCTGGACCGGTCTCCAGGAATGTATTAATGTGTTTATTATTATGTTTTTTTTTTTACTCAAACCACCTGTGGCCAGGATGTTTGACACTGGTCTCAGATTGTGTGATAAATGTAAATTGATGATTAGCTTATTAAAGGTATGTTTATTTCCAGATGCTTAATGTGTGAAACCACTTTTGTTCGCTGACCCATGACTTTGTCTCCTTCCTGTGTGTTTTTCAGGGGTGTACGGTGCAGACCCGGACCAGGGCGGGGGCTTTCTCGACATCCTGAAGGGAGGAACCGAACGCTTTCTGACCAACATCAAAGACACCTCCTCTAAAGTCATCCAGTCTGTGGCCAGGTGAGAGACCGTCAGCTCAGAAAACACCTGCAATACATTAGAACTGAGAAACATCACGATACATTATACTGAGAAACATCACGATACAATATACTGAGAAACATCACAATACAATATACTGAGAAACATCACGATACAATATACTGAGAAACATCACGATACAATATACTGAGAAACATCACGATACAATATACTGAGAAACATCACGATACAATATACTGAGAAACATCACGATATAATATACTGAGAAACATCATTACACTGAGAAACATCACGATACAATATACTGAGAAACATCACGATACAATATACTGAGAAACATCACGATACAATATCCTGAGAAACATCACGATACAATATCCTGAGAAACATCACGATACAATATCCTGAGAAACATCACGATACAATATCCTGAGAAACATCACGATACAATATCCTGAGAAACATCACGATACGATATCCTGAGAAACATCACGATACGATATCCTGAGAAACATCACAATATCCTGAGAAACATCAATACAATACTGAGAAACATCACGATACAATATCCTGAGAAACATCACGATACAATATCCTGAGAAACATCACGATACAATATCCTGAGAAACATCACGATACAATATCCTGAGAAACATCACGATACAATATCCTGAGAAACATCACGATACAATATCCTGAGAAACATCACGATACAATATCCTGAGAAACATCACGATACAATATACTGAGAAACATCACGATACAATATACTGAGAAACATCACGATACAATATACTGAGAAACATCACGATATACAATATACTGAGAAAAACATACAATATACTGAGAAACATCACGATATACAATATACTGAGAAACATCACGATATACAATATACTGAGAAACATCACGATACAATATACTGAGAAACATCACGATATACAATATACTGAGAAACATCACGATATACAATATACTGAGAAACATCACGATATACAATATACTGAGAAACATCACGATATACAATATACTGAGAAACATCACGATATACAATATACTGAGAAACATCACGATATACAATATACTGAGAAACATCACGATATACGATATACTGAGAAACATCACGATATACGATATACTGAGAAACATCACGATATACGATATACTGAGAAACATCGTGATACATTATACTGAGAAACATCACGATATACAATATACTGAGAAACATCACGATATACAATATACTGAGAAACATCACGATACAATATACTGAGAAACATCACGATATACAATATACTGAGAAACATCACGATATACAATATACTGAGAAACATCACGATATACAATATACTGAGAAACATCACGATATACAATATACTGAGAAACATCACGATATACAATATACTGAGAAACATCACGATACACAATATACTGAGAAACATCACGATACAATATACTGAGAAACATCACATTACACTGAGAAACATCACGATACAATATACTGAGAAACATCACGATACAATATACTGAGAAACATCACGATACAATATACTGAGAAACATCACGATATACAATATACTGAGAAACATCACGATATACAATATCCTGAGAAACATCACGATATACATTACACTGAGAAACATCACGATACAATATACTGAGAAACATCACGATATACAATATACTGAGAAACATCACGATATACAATACACTGAGAAACATCACGATATACATTACACTGAGAAACATCACGATACAATATACTGAGAAACATCACGATACAATATACTGAGAAACATCACGATACAATATACTGAGAAACATCACGATATACAATATACTGAGAAACATCACGATACACAATATACTGAGAAACATCACGATACAATATACTGAGAAACATCACGATACACAATATACTGAGAAACATCACGATACAATATACTGAGAAACATCACGATATACAATATACTGAGAAACATCACGATACAATATACTGAGAAACATCACGATATACAATATACTGAGAAACATCACATTACACTGAGAAACATCACGATACAATATACTGAGAAACATCACGATATACAATATACTGAGAAACATCACGATACAATATACTGAGAAACATCACGATACAATATACTGAGAAACATCACATTACACTGAGAAACATCACGATACAATATACTGAGAAACATCACGATACAATATACTGAGAAACATCACGATATACAATATACTGAGAAACATCAATTACACTGAGAAACATCACGATACAATATACTGAGAAACATCACGATACAATATACTGAGAAACATCACATTACACTGAGAAACATCACATTACACTGAGAAACATCACAATATACAATATACTGAGAAACATCACGATATACAATATACTGAGAAACATCACGATACAATATACTGAGAAACATCACGATACAATATACTGAGAAACATCACGATACAATATACTGAGAAACATCACGATATACAATATACAGAGAAACATCACGATATACAATATACTGAGAAACATCACGATATACAATATACTGAGAAACATCACGATATACAATATCCTGAGAAACATCACGATAAACATTACACTGAGAAACATCACGATATACATTACACTGAGAAACATCACGATACAATATACTGAGAAACATCCCTACATTATACTGAGAAACATCACGATACATTATACTGAGAAACATCCCTACACAATATACTGAGAAACATCACATTACACTGAGAAACATCACAATACAATATACTGAGAAACATCACGATATACAATATACTGAGAAACATCACGATACAATATACTGAGAAACATCACGATACAATATACTGAGAAACATCACGATACAATATACTGAGAAACATCACATTACACTGAGAAACATCACGATACAATATACTGAGAAACATCACGATACAATATACTGAGAAACATCACGATATACAATATACTGAGAAACATCACATTACACTGAGAAACATCACATTACACAGAGAAACATCACGATATACAATATACTGAGAAACATCACGATATACAATATACTGAGAAACATCACGATACAATATACTGAGAAACATCACGATACAATATACTGAGAAACATCACGATACAATATACTGAGAAACATCACGATATACAATATACAGAGAAACATCACGATATACAATATACTGAGAAACATCACGATATACAATATACTGAGAAACATCACGATACAATATACTGAGAAACATCACGATATACAATATACAGAGAAACATCACGATATACAATATACTGAGAAACATCACGATATACAATATACTGAGAAACATCACGATATACAATATCCTGAGAAACATCACGATAAACATTACACTGAGAAACATCACGATATACATTACACTGAGAAACATCACGATATACAATATACTGAGAAACATCCCTACATTATACTGAGAAACATCACGATACATTATACTGAGAAACATCCCTACATTATACTGAGAAACATCCCTACACATTACACTGAGAAACATCACGATACATTACACTGAGAAACATCACGATACAATATACTGAGAAACATCACGATACAATATCCTGAGGAACATCACGATACAATATCCTGAGGAACATCACGATACAATATCCTGAGGAACATCACGATACAATATCCTGAGGAACATCACGATACAATATCCTGAGGAACATCACGATACAATATCCTGAGGAACATCACGATATACAATATACTGAGGAACATCACGATATACAATATACTGAGAAACATCACGATATACAATATACTGAGGAACATCACGATATACAATATACTGAGGAACATCACGATATACAATATACTGAGAAACATCACGATATACATTATACTGAGAAACATCACGATATACATTACACTGAGAAACATCACGATATACATTACACTGAGAAACATCACGATATACATTACACTGAGAAACATCACGATATACATTATACTGAGAAACATCCCTACATTATACTGAGAAACATCCCTACATTATACTGAGAAACATCACGATACATTATACTGAGAAACATCCCTACATTATACTGAGAAACATCCCTACACATTACACTGAGAAACATCACGATACATTACACTGAGAAACATCACGATACATTATACTGAGAAACATCACGATACATTACACTGAGAAACATCACGATACAATATACTGAGAAACATCACGATACAATATACTGAGAAACATCGCGATATACAATATACTGAGAAACATCACGATATACAGTGCATTTGGAAATGATTCAGACCCCTTGACTTTTGTCACAATTTGATACGTTGCAGCCTTATTCTAAAATGGATTATGTTTTATTTCCTCATCAATCTACAAACAGTATCTCATAATGACAAAGCAAAAAAACATTAAAAAAAAAAAAATGTTTGCTAATTTATATATTAAAAAATAAATATAAATTTTATACATATTATTATATTTTACATTCTACATTTGTGCAAATTTGTAAGAGAAAAACTGAAATATCATGTTGACATAAGTACTCAGACCCTTTACTCAGTACTTTGTTGAATCACCTTTGGCAGTGATTACAGCATTGGTTCTTCTTGGGTATGACGCTACAAGCTTGGCACACCTGTATTTGGGGAGTTTCTCCAATTCTTCTCTGCAAATCCTCTCAAGCTATTTCAGGTTGGATGGGGAGCGTCGATACACGGCTATTTTCAGGTCTCTCCAGAGATGTTCAACCGGGCTCTGGCTGGGCCACTCAAGAAGATTCAGACACTTGTCCCAAAGCCACTTCTGCGTTGCCTTGGCTGTGTGCTTGGGGTCGTTGTCCTGTTGGAAGGTGAACCTTCGCCGTGGTCTGAGGTCTTGAGTGCTCTGGAGCAGGTTTTCATCAAGAATCTCTCTGTTCTTTGCTCCGTTCATCTTTGCCTCGATCCTGACTAGTCTCCCAGTCCATGCCGGCTGTCATGTTCCTTTTACTGAGGAGAGGTTTCTGTCTAGCCACTGTACCATAAAGGCCTGATTGGTGGAGTGCTGCAGAGATTGTTGTCCATCTGGAAGGTTCTCCTGTCTCCACAGAGGAACTCTGGAGCTCTGTCAGAGTGACCATTGGGTTCTTGGTCACCTCCCTGACCAAGGCCCTTCTCCCCCTATTGCTCAGTTTGGCCGGTCGCCCAGCTCCAGGAAGGGTTTTGTTGGTTCCAAACGTCTTCCATTTAAGAATGATGGAGGCCACTGTGTTCTTGGGGACCTTCAATCCTGCAGAAATGTGTTGGTGCCTGTCCTCAGATCTGTGCCTCAACACAATCCTTTCTTGGAGCTCCTACGGACAATTCCTTTGACATCGTGGCTATGTTTTTGCTCTGACATGAACTGTCAACTGTGGGACCTTTATATAGACAGGTGTGTGCATTTCCAAATCATGTCCAACCAATTTAATTTACCACAGGTAGACTAATCACGTTGTAAAAACATCTCAAGGGTGATCAATGGAAACGGGATACACCTTAGCTCAATTTTTGAGTCTCATAGCAAAGTTTCTGAATTCTTACAGTGCTAGTCAAAAGTTTGGAAACACCTACTCAATCCAGGGTTTTTCTTTATTTTACTATTTTCTACATTATGGAATAATAGAGAAGACAACACTGAAATAACACATAGGGCATCATGTAGTAACCAAAAATATAAATATATTTTTTATTTTTGCTTCTTCAAAGTATCCACCCTTTGCCTTGATGTCAGTTTTGTATACTTTTGGCATTCTCTCAACCAGCTTCATGAGGTAGTCACCTGGAATGCATTTCAATTAACTTGTTGAAAGTTAATTTGTTGAATTTCTCTCATTAATATGTTTCCATTAGCCGGTAGTAGCCAGCTTTTAGCCGATTTAAATAAATAAATAAATATTTAAAAAAAAAAAAAAATGTGTTATTTATTTATATATTTATTTATATATTTAAATAGAAGTGGCAGCAGCCAAATGTCCAGAACAGTAAAAAAAATCCCATTGTGAATTAATGCTTTTTAGCCTTTAAATACCAGTTTGATGGAAATACATTTGACAGGTCATGCTTATCGGCCTATAGGTTCATTCTCATAAAGCGTTTGAGTGGAAAATGGATCAGACAGCGCGAGGGCTGCTGCTACAGCATCTCAAAACAGTAAATGCACAGGCAACGGAAGGCAGGGTTTATCAGCGTCATACCACTTTGCAATGAGCTGGAGGCAGTGTCCATTTTTGAGAACGTATAGCTTCTTAATTGTTTGAAACCTGTATGTTTTACTACATATCAGGCATGTCTTACCATGCTTCAAAGTAGCCTCGGCAACATCAGACCACAGCCGTGGAGGCAATTATTTTATATCAACTTATTTTTCCATTGTCTCGTAGCCAAAGACACAATCCGAGGTCATATTAGCAACCCATGCTAGCTGTTGCATGTTAAGATCTCTACTCATTTCTGTCACATGAAACCTGTCACCCGTTAATTGCATTATGGGACAAACATGTGCGTGTAACCTACTACCTTGTGTGCATTGCTGCGATCATATTGTGACGAAATAATAGTTTATAAACATTTTAAGCTAACTGTTCTGATCTGTTGCATCAGACTCATTTGCTTTTAAAGTTTGGGGGATAGTGATGGGGGATAGTGATTCAGCTGTTTGTTACTCATCTGAGGAAAAGTAAACACTGAGCGTTATTCTAACATCTTCAAGAAGGAGTGCGCGTTGTAATTGGGTAAGAAGGAGTGCGCGTTGTCATTGGGTAAGAAGGAGTGCGCGTTGTCATTAGTGCGCGTTGTCATTGGGTAAGAGTGCGCGTTGTCAGGAGTGCGCGTTGTCATTGGGTAAGAAGGAGTGCGCGTTGTCATTGGGTAAGAAGGAGTGCGCGTTGTCATTGGGTAAGAAGGAGTGCGCGTTGTCGACTTGCATGTTCTGTTAATATGAATTACCGTAATGAAAAAGGTGATTTCTGTCATTTTGAGAAACGTGGGTGGACGCCCTAATCCGGTTATGCACCCAATGCATATGGGTCTGTTAAATTTCTCAAATATCCGCTGCCGGTCAAATGTCTGGTGCCACATTTCCCGAAACTGAAAACCTGACACACACACACACACACACACACACACACACACACACACTGCTCAGAAAGACTGTTTCCCTTTCTGCATTGTCGCAAATATCTCTGCCCATGCAAGCTCCACACACACCCACACACTCTCACACACCATTCTCTCTAGGATCTGATAACTCACCCCACCCACCCTTGTCCAATCATCCTGTTTTGATTCATTGGTTCGCCCACTTAGTTCTGTTTTGATTCATTGGTTCGCCCATTTAGTTCTGTTGATTCATTGGTTCGCCCATTTTAGTTCTGTTTTGTGTTTTTTCTGATTTTGTTTTATGAACTCTGCCTCTACCACAACTCATGGTCCTATAAACTCCTTCCTGTAGCCCCAGGTAAATATGGGATACTACACGCCCTCTTTGTACCCGCCTCATGTCCTGTGTGTGTTTGTGTGTGTGTGTGGCCATAGTCTGCTAAATATTCACGCTGCTGTGTCCATAATCCCATGTTAGCAGCACAAAGTGAATATGGGGTTTGAGTTGAAACATGGTTTGAATTCTAATCCTCCACCGCCTACTAAAAACCAACATCTCACCAACGTTCATTTTCCTAACTCGCCGATATCTGTTGCTGTTCTTTTTAATCCCATAGATCCAACTAGTTTTCTTCAGTTTAGACTGTAGATTTGTGGTGGAAAAAGTACAGTATTTAAATCACAATGTGTGATGATAGTGAGATAAAATGTGTCATTGCAGTGAAATGCTTCTACACACAACTGAATATAGTCGGTGTGTGACCCAATTACTCTCCTCTCTCTTGAAGTGTGCTCTTGTTCACAGGTAAATGACTGTATGCAAACTCCCTATGCCAATCCAACACTTTTACATTTATGGGTAGTAGTCAACAAGGGCACACTACAGGAGGAAGGAGGAGATATTGGGATACAACCAGAATGCCCTTTTGAAATTTGGCAACTAGATTGTCCATTTTTTTTTTTATTTTTGTTCCTGTTCCTTCAGTATTGTCCGGGAACCAAGTGTCCTCTGCGTTTGTAACAGATCTGAATTGTACCCATTGTTTGTTTCTCCTCTCAGTTATACAAAGGGAGACCTGGATATCTCTTACATCACCTCTAGAATAGCAGGTATGTACCCTCATTCTAGCCTTGTCCTAGATCACTTTTGTGTTGTCTTGTTTGGTATGACAAATCAAATCAAATTTTATTTGTCACATACACATGGTTAGCAGATGTTAATACGGGTGTAGCGAAATGCTTGTGCTTCTAGTTCCGACAATGCAGTAATAACAAACAAGTAATCTAACTAACAATTCCAAAACTACTACCTTATACACACAAGTGTAGGGGGATATGATGGCCCAAACAGATCTGGGACCAGGCTTTTCATTATACACTATTATGGATTTTTTTTATTGTCTTCGATCATCTAAACTGTTGCTTTGTGGCTTGTCCTTGAATATGACAAAATAAAAATAATTATCAAATGGTTCTAATGTCTCTGAGTTGAAGCTCCATCCATCTGTTGTGTTTTCAAAAGGCTAAGTGAAGTAATGTGATGGTTCACTCTGTTCTCTTGTGTAACGTGTGTGTGTGTGTGTGTAACGTATGTGTGTGTACGCTCAGTCATGTCCTTCCCGGCGGAGGAGTGGAGTCTGCCATTAAGAACAACATGGAGGATGTGCGTCTCTTCCTGGATGGCCGTCATGCAGGACACTACGCCGTCTACAACTTGACCAAGCGCTCTTACAGACCCACCCGCTTCCACAACAGGGTAAGGCAGCCCACCACCAGACAGAATATGACCTTTATTTACTATTAGGTAAAGAAAGGAGAGTTTTGAGGAACAATTCTACTGATGCGTTGGTTTGTGCTTCCCTGATTATTTGAGCGAATCTTGCGATCTGTGTAAAAGTTAAAGTTCAGTATTAGGTATAGTCACTAGACGGACAACTATTTGAAAATAGAGTTCCTAAAATCTCTTCCTGGCCTGCCGTAGGTGTCGGAGTGTGGCTGGCAGGCCCGGCGGGCACCTAACCTGAGGAGCCTCTACAGCCTCTGTAAGAACATGCACCTGTGGCTGAAACAGGACCAGAGGAACATCGCCGTAGTCCACTGCCTGGTGAGCACGGCCACCACATACACCACATACACCACATACACCACGGCCACCACATACACCACGGCCACCACAGACACCACGGCCACCACAGACACCACGGCCACCACGGCCACCACATACACCACAGCCACCACAGCCACCACAGCCACCACAGACACCACAGACACCACAGACACCACGGCCACCACGGCCACCACAGCCACCACAGACACCACATACACCACAGACACCACATACACCACAGCCACCACATACACCACAGCCACCACATACACCACAGCCACCACATACACCACAGCCACCACATACACCACAGCCACCACATACACCACAGCCACCACATACACCACAGCCACCACATACACCACATACACCACAGCCACCACATACACCACAGCCACCACAGCCACCACATACACCACAGCCACCACATACACCACAGCCACCACATACACCACAGCCACCACAGCCACCACAGCCACCACATACACTCACTCGCACTGCACTGGGACACACAAAGTACTCACCATAACTTGGTGGCATTTATATAACTTTTTTAAATCACTTTTAGACTGGTAGTCTGTCTGAAATGCAGACCAACCCTAGAACTTGTATTCTTAGTCTCCCATGTTGACCCATGACCCCTCTTGTCTTGTGTGCTTGTAGGACGGGCGGGCGGCCTCGGCCGTGGCGGTGTGCTCCTTCCTGTGTTTCTGCCGCCTCTTCACCACGGCTGAGGCGGCCGTATACATGTTCAGTATGAAGCGCTGTCCCCCGGGGATCTCCCCTTCCCACAAGAGGTAGGTGCTCCTGGTCAAGTCATCCAGCCTTAAGTACATTTTCTCCTGGGTACAGATCTAGGATCAGCTTCCCCTCCCCAATCCTAACCTTATCCCGCAAGTAGCTGTCCTAGTGGTTAAGAGCTTTGGGCCAGTAACCGAAAGGTTGCTGGTTTGAATCCCCGAGCCGGCAAGGTGGAAGAATCTGCCATTCTTCCCTTGAGCAAGGCAGTTAAGCCCCATAAACAACTGCTCGCTAGGTGCCGATGATGTGGACGTTGATTAAGGCAGCCCCCCGCACCTCTGATTCAGAGGGGTTGGGTTAAATGAAGAAGACACATTTCAGTTGACTGCATTCAGTTGTTCAGCTGACCAGGTATCCCCCTTTCCCTTCCCATACCCAACTGACCAGGTATCCCCCTTTCCCTTCCCATACCCAACTGACCAGGTATCCCCCTTTCCCTTCCCATACCCAACTGACCAGGTATCCCCCTTTCCCTTCCCATACCCAACTGACCAGGTATCCCCCTTTCCCATCCCATACCCAACTGACCAGGCATCCCCCTTTCCCTTCCCATATCCAAATGACCAGGCATCCCCCTTTCCCTTCCCATATCCAAATGACCAGGTATCTCCCTTCCCATATCCAAATGACCAGGTATCTCCTTCCCATATCCAACTGACCAGGTATTTCCCTTCTCATATCCAACTGACCAGGCATCCCCCTTTCCCTTCTCATATCCAACTGACCAGGTATTCCCCTTTCCCTTCCCATATCCAACTGACCAGGTATCCCCTTTCCCTTCCCATATCCAACTGACCAGGTATTCCCCTTTCCCTTCTCATATCCAACTGACCAGGTATCCCCTTTCCCTTCCCATATCCAACTGACCAGGTATCTTCCCTTCCCTTATCCACTAGTGAGGAAAATTCCCCCTACACGTCTGCTAGCATTCGTCTGACTTCCATGTTCAGAGGCTCCTGTAGTGACTGTAGTTAACAGGGTTGGGGGTCTCCTGTAGTGGACAGGACAGGGTCGGGGTCTCCTGTAGTGGACAGGGTCGGGGGTCTCCTGTAGTGGACAGGACAGGGTCGGGGGTCTCCTGTAGTGGACAGGACAGGGTCGGGGGTCTCCTGTAGGTTGCAAGATTAAATCCCGAGCTAACAAGGTACAAATCTGTCGTTCTGCCTTTGAACAAGGCAGTTAACCTACTGTTCCTAGGCCGTCATTGAAAATAAGAATTTGTTCTTAACTGACTTGCCTAGTTGAATAAAGGTTAAAAAAAAACTAAAAAACAAGACTCCTGAATAGCTACTCAAAGGGCTACCCAGAACCCTCTTTTATGCTGCTGTAACTCTCTGTTTATTATTTATGCATAGTCACTTTACCTCTAGCTACATGTACATATTACCTCGACTAACCGGTTTCCCCGCACATTGACTCTGTACCGGTACCCCCTGCATATAACCTCTCTATTGTTATTTTACTGCTGCACTTTAATTATTTGTTACTTTAATTTTCTATTTGTAACTTTTCTTCGTAACTTCTTAAAGTATTGTTGGTTAAGGGTTTGTCAGTAAGCATTTCACTGTAAGGTTGTTGTATTTGGCGCATGTGACAAATTAAAATCTTGAATTTGTGATTTCAGACTATTTTGAGGAAGTGAATTTTGGCTATGTTGCTACGGCGGCTCAAGAGAGACAAACAACAGTAATATTTCCGCTTCTTTCTTGTTTTCTAAGCAAAGCTCTTTAAGGGAGTATGAGAGACAAATCCAATTTTATTTGTCACATGCGCCGAATACAACAGGTCTATAGACCTTAGTGAAATACTTACTTACAAGCCCATAACCAACTATGTAGTTAAGACTATATACAGGGGGTACCAATGCGGGGGCACCGGTTAGTCGAGGTAATATGTACATGTAGGTAGAGTTATTAAAGTGTCTATGCATAGATAATCACAGAGAGTAGCAGTGGTGTAAACACAAGACTTTCACTTCACCTAGCCCAGTTCTGCCAGGAGCAAACTGAACCTAGCCCAGTTCTGCCAGGAGCAAACTGAACCTAGCCCAGTTCTGCCAGGAGCAAACTGAACCTAGCCCAGTTCTGCCAGGAGCAAACTGAACCCAGCCCAGTTCTGCTAGGAGCAAACTGAACCCAGCCCAGTTCTGCTAGGAGCAAACTGAACCTAGCCCAGTTCTGCTAGGAGCAAACTGAACCTAGCCCAGTTCTGCTAGGAGCAAACTGAACCTAGCCCAGTTCTGCTAGGAGCAAACTGAACCTAGCCCAGTTCTGCTAGGAGCAAACTGAACCCAGCCCAGTTCTGCTAGGAGCAAACTGAACCCAGACCAGTTCTGCTAGGAGCAAACTGAACCCAGACCAGTTCTGCTAGGAGCAAACTGAACCCAGACCAGTTCTGCTAGGAGCAAACTGAACCCAGACCAGTTCTGCTAGGAGCAAACTGAACCCAGACCAGTTCTGCTAGGAGCAAACTGAACCCAGACCAGTTCTGCTAGGAGCAAACTGAACCCAGACCAGTTCTGCTAGGAGCAAACTGAACCCAGACCAGTTCTGCTAGGAGCAAACTGAACCCAGACCAGTTCTGCTAGGAGCAAACTGAACCCAGACCAGTTCTGCTAGGAGCAAACTGAACCCAGACCAGTTCTGCTAGGAGCAAACTGAACCCAGACCAGTTCTGCTAGGAACAAACTGAACCTAGCCCAGTTCTGCTAGGAGCAAACTGAACCCAGCCCAGTTCTGCTAGGAGCAAACTGAACCCAGACCAGTTCTGCTAGGAGCAAACTGAACCCAGACCAGTTCTGCTAGGAGCAAACTGAACCCAGCCCAGTTCTGCTAGGAGCAAACTGAACCCAGACCAGTTCTGCTAGGAGCAAACTGAACCTAGGTATGTGGATGCTTTACAGAACATTGTCTCCTGCCCTATGGGCCGTTCTGACTCAAACAAGGCTACTTTTTATTTTACTGACTGTGAACTTGAATGGAGGTTCTGTGACGCCCAGTTCAGGGTTCAAATGTGTTGAGATGTTCAGTGCAGACGAGTGCACGCTTTTGATTGGTCGTCGGGCTGGTGAAGGATTGTTTGATTGGCTCCTGTTGACATGCTGCTGTTGATTGGCCCTCGGTGCAGGTACATGGAGTACATGTGTGACATGATGGCTGACGAGCCCATCACCCCGCACAGCAGACCCATCCTCATCCGCTCCATCACCATGACGCCTGTGCCTCTCTTCAACAAGCAGAAGAGTGGCTGCCGGCCCTTCTGCGAGGTTTACGTGGGAGACGAGCGCGTGGCCACCACCTCTGGGGAGTACGACAAGATGAAGTAGGTCACATGATGCAGGACTTAATTTGCTTTGGTCCCAAATGACACCCTATTCCCAATTTAGTGCACTACTTTTGACCCAGGCTCCATAGTGTGTTATAGACATTTCTCTCTCTCTCGCCCCCCTTCTCTCTGCAGGGACTTTAAGCTGGAGGACGGACGGGCTGAGATCCCCTTGAACGTGACGGTGCAGGGGGATGTGCTGGTGGTCATCTTCCATGCCCGCTCAACCCTGGGGGGCCGCCTTCAGGCCAAGGTAGGAGCCACAGCAGTCAGGGACGGACCCCCAGAGTTAGTTTGCATTCGGTGAAGTTTGTTTGCAATTCGATTAAATTCAGTGACAGTCCTAAGGACATGCATCCATACATCATAGTTAAATGATCAGCCCTAATCAGACTTTAAAAAATTATGTATTGAAACAAACTTATCCAATGAGGGCTGTTGTACTTGAGTTGTTCCAGGGATAAACCGTTGCGTTCCAGGCTGACTACCATTACAGACGTTGTATTGCATCGAACAACGGTGTGCCACATCCTGGACTGCGCCATCAAGCATCAGATTGCTTTATCATACGACGCAGTTAGCTGATATGTTATAAACGCCTGTCCAGGTGTTGTGAGATCTGACACGCGTCTGCCATGTAGTCAAGCCTGGAACCCGACCAAAGGGGTGTTTCTCTGCTTCTATGAAGTCACGTGGGTGTCTTGCTGTGTGTGTGTGTGTGTTGACTAGATGGCTTCCATGAAGATGTTCCAGATTCAGTTTCACACAGGGTTTGTGCCCCAGAACGCCACCACGGTCAAGTTTGCAAAGTAGGTACCACCGTCCATAGACTCTAAGCCACTATCCTCAGTCCAGGCAGGTGCATGTGTGTGTGACGATAGCCCAGGACACTTTTTTTTTAAATCAATTGACTTGACCTCTTAATTGACTTGACCTCTAATTGACTTGACCTCTAATTGACTTGACCTCTAATTGACTTGACCTCTAATTGACTTGACCTCTAATTGACTTGACCTCTAATTGACTTGACCTCTTAACGGACTTGACCTCTTAACGGACTTGACCTCTTAACGGACTTGACCTCTTATCTACAAACGCTGCCTGAGTTCTCTGCCCTTCTCCAGTAGTGTGCGCTCCTTCACTCCCCCTCATGCATTTGAAAGCATTGCATTGGTGCAAGCATGACTGGAGGAGGGTTTCCACATTGTTGCTCACACCGGTCCATTTGTTTTAAATTGATGAGGGGGGGGGTGTATGAGTTCACACTCCTGTAGAAAGGTTGCAGTTGAACGCAGCTAACTACCTCCAACCTGAGCAAGCTGTCGCATTTGTTACATTGACGAGATAACTGTCCGTCGTTGTCGGTCTTCCTCCGACAGGTATGACCTGGACGCCACTGACATCCAGGAGAAGTACCCGGACCTCTTCCAGGTCCATCTGGATATGGAGGTGGATCCCTGCGACAGGCCGAGCAACAAGACTCCACCCTGGGACAACTTTGCCACAAAGGGCCTCAACCCAAAGATCCTTTTCTCCAGCCGGGACGAGCAGCAGGAGATCCTCACCAAGTTTGGTGGGTTTCACGGCTGTCTTGTCAGTCCAAAAAAAAAAAATGAATCTGTGTAGCTCTCTGTTGAATTTCAAAGTCCCGATGTGGCCCTCGAGGTACCTAAGTCATGTTCTGTCCCACTCCTTCCCTCCCTCTCCCACAGGCAAACCAGAGCTTCCCCGACAACCGGGCTCTTTCTCCGGTTCTTTCTACGACACCGCGTCGTCTCCGTTGGAACAGACTCCTGATAGCTCCACCATGGAGGCAGAATCTCACCAGAGCACTGATACCAACGCCAACAACTTCTTCCAGACTCTGGATTGGGATGGTATGTCTCCTGTCGACGAGCACACTTCCTAGTGCATAAACTATTGCTAAAAATGGTTATTTTTGATTTCCTTTGCAAAGGGCCAACTGCATGTTAGCTGGTTGATTGTATTGAAAATACTTGAAAGCTGCAATTGCCCTAAACCAGGGGTCAAATCTGGGTCTGTAGTACTGCCGGTTTTCTGTTCTACCTGATAATTATTTGTGACCACCTGGTCTCCCATGTCTAAATCACTCCTTGATATGAGGAGAATGACAATCCGCAGTGGAAGGTTCCGGGTCTAGATTATAATTCTCCTGCCCTAAGCCTTTATTGACGAGTCTCTGTCACATAGATGGGAGTGGACATGGAGCGGACTTCGGACAGCCTGGGAGGCACCATTGACGACCAGGACGAGCTCAGTGACGCCTCTGTGGACGAGGAGTCCAACTCCGGCCTGGCCGGCGAACCCCCCCTCTCCAGGGAGCCTAGTGAGTCCCTGTTCAACGCTGGGTTCCAGGCTGCCGCCACACCCCAGGAGTCCCCGGGGCCCAGCGACACGGCTGACCTGCTGGGTCTCACCTCCGACCTCAGCTCCACCGCCCCCCCACAACCCTCCACGACAGCAGGCGGCATGAAGGCCTCGTCTAGTAACAGTGACCTTCTCAACGACCTGTTTGCCCCCACGCCCAGCAGCAACGCTCAGCAGGGCTGCTCCAACAACCTGATTGGGGACGGAGGTGCCCAAGAGGACCTCTTCTTCAGTAACCCCGCTGCACCGCCAGACTCGGCCACCCCCAAACGTAAGCGTCTTATCTATGTGTCCCCTTTCTGCCTTGGTGTCAGTAGAAGTGGTAACATATTACTATTTGTGTCGTTTTCATGCAGTCGATCCCCTCTGACACACATTTCTGGTTATTTTTGTCCCACAGCAATAAATGACCTGTTTGACCTGTTCGGGATGGGATCTTCATCCAATCAGACCGGACCCGACCTGTTTGGGGACCTGCTGAGCTCCGACACCAACACTAACCCCCCGCCCACCTCCAACTCCAGCCTTTTCAACCTCAGTAAGACACCAGTAACATCTATAAGAAAATAACTACAACTCCCATGTCCACTTCCATGCATTCAATGTTCTCTCTCGACAGACAAGCTGACCAACAATCCCCCTAAGATGACTTCGTCCGCAAGCCAACCAGACCTGCTTGGAGGGTGGGACAGCTGGGCATCGAGTGGGAGCATGGCCGCCGCCTCCTCCCATAAGCCAGCCTTCCCAGGTAGGTCGTAGGTACTGGGGCTGTTAAATCTAGAATTTAACACCATAACAACTCTAGCAGATATGAACTGAGTTTTTTTTTTTTTCCCCTCTTGGAATTCCAGCTCCTGGAGTGTCTTCCTTCTCCAAAGCAAAGTCTCAGAGCTTTGACCCGTTTGCAGACTTGGGAAAACTGGGTCCTACGCTGTCAGGTAAAACAGACCCCAGTGACTCCTGGTACCATGTTACACTTAGACAGTGGGCTTTACTATCCATGGTCTGTAAATGAGTTATCTCATGTATATAAGTCTTTTATTTCCAGGTTCCTCCAGTGGCAGTTTCTCAGGCCCAGGCTTCAACCCGAAGAGTGGGGCCTCCACCAAGACTGCTGCGCAGTCGTGGCAGCAGACTGGCCGGCCCTCCGCTGGCCAAAGCAAGCCCTGGATGGCCCCCAGTGCTGCTGCCCCCAAAGCCCAGCCGCCCCAGCCAGCCAAACCCAACTACAACCTTAACTTCAGTGTGATCGGGGGCCGAGAGGAGAGAGGCGTCAGGGGCCCAGGATTTGGTGAGACAACCAATCACCTCACTATCTGAGCATGTCTAATTAGTGACAGCCTCTGTGTAGAAAACCCAGTCTCCGTTCTTTCTTTCCCCTTCTAATTGAGGATCTTTGCTCTGTGACTATATGTTCCAGGTCCAAAACCCAAAGTCAAAGAGGACGACTTTGAAGACCTGCTCTCCACTCAGGGTTTTGCCTCCAAGCTATCAGACAAGAGTGGACCCAGGACCATCGCAGAGATGAGGAAACAGGAGCTCTCAAGGAACATGGACCCCCTCAAACTGCAGGTAGCACCAGCATGCCCCCTCCCAAATATACAGAAGCGCTTCCTTCTTGGACACAGATTGCCTTGGCCAGGATTGAACAAGTTTTCAATTTCAAAGTGCTTTGCTACAGAGTGCACTAATGAATACACCCCAGGAATAGGCTCAGTGTTCGTCTGGGAAACTGTCCCATGGTGTATGTATCTCTACACCGAGAGAGAGAGTTAATTCTATGCGTGTATATTTCTAGTCGATTAAAAAAATCTTTGAACCTGTTCTGAGGGATTCTGGTTTGTGATCCTTGTTCCAACCAAGATCCTGGATTGGATTGAGGGGAAGGAGCGAAACATCCGGGCCCTCCTCTCCACACTTCATACAGTCCTGTGGGAGGGCGAGACGCGCTGGAAGCCCGTAAACATTGCAGACCTAGTCACTCCAGACCAGGTTAAGAGGTACTACAGGAAAGCTGCGCTGGTGGTGCACCCTGATAAGGTAACGTCAATGTGATTTTTTTTGTTGTTGTTGCACACAATTAAATAGGTCTATCGGTTAGTCACAATTGCCACAACTCACCCTGTGGCGAATGCATGCTCGTTGTGTAAGGCTGATTGCTGTCGATGAATGGCTGGGATTAAAGTTTAGTATTGTGGGCTTGAAAGCAATGTCAAATTCTTGATCTGTGAACACTAACCGCACTTGAAACTCATTCCTTGCAGGCCGCCGGAAAGCCCTACGAAGATTACGCTACACTGATCTTCATGGAGCTCAACGACGCCTGGTCCGAGTTTGAGAACCAAGGCAGCAAAGCCCTCTTCTAAGACTTACTGGATGGGGCCCATATTGGGTCCTTCAGGGTTGCGGCCCCCCCCACACACACACCTTAGAGAGGTCTGCCAACTCTCCTGCAGTTGAGAAAAAGGCACCTTACTTTATTTCTCATCTGCAGTTCAACATCATCGGCCATTTAAAAAAACACTGCCACCACATGCAAAGGGTGGCATGGGTGGAAGACTAGTGGTTCAAAAGCGTGGAAGATGGGAGGGATGGATATGACGACAGAGACAATCACTGAGAAGACCAGATGGTCACCAACCAGGCTCCATCCATTCGGAAATGTGGGGACTGTATGGCCACTGGACCCCGTAGACTTTGTTGCTGTGGACACGGCTCTATTCCTTTACACTCCTTGGACAGACCTTTCTGCAGCGTTCTCTCTTTCCGAGAGACCAAGAGTTCATGCTGTTGTTGCTTCTTGACAGAACCATTCTCCCACTAACAGACTCCTCCTTCCACCACAAGCCCTCTACCGTAAGCGCCTTGCTCTGCGGATGGCAAAAAAATTACGCTTGCTCATAACTGCCCCCCCGGCAACAAAGGAGACAAATAGAGAATATAGGGATTTCATCTGGTTGCTTTTTGCCATGTGGAATTGTGCAATATGTTTGGTCTTTTTTGTTTTCTCTGTCAATGATAGTCCTCACTTAAGTGTAAATATTTTCTCAATGATGTGGTTCTTTCGGTAGTAGATAGCGAGATGCCGAAACACACAGAGGTGTGTGTTGTTTAAGGATGGTAGCTCACCACCTCGCTCTCTCTACCAGTAGATCATCATGCCTTTCTTTTCCAATGGTCTTGTGTTTATTCCACTTATTACACAAAAGGTTTACAGGGAGTTTTCATTGCAACCCTCCATTTTGTGTTCCATAGTTGTTTTCTCTTTACCTTAAAATGACCTGAAGCTTTTTGTGTAATTCTTTTTTTTTTTTTTACATTTTACCTCATGGACCAATTTAAAACACCTATTTTCTTATTGTTGTGGGGTATCATAAGTATCCATGACATTTAATTGCAGAACTTAATAAATAAAAAATAATATATGAATTGAATGTCTTTAATGCGATGGAGGGAATGGGCATTTATAGGTGGTCTCATGACAGTTGTTTTGCCGAGCTGAAATCATTCCGAAGCGTCTTAACGTGAATGTGTTTTTATATGGTCTTTGTTGGGTATATGTAGCTTCTGTTTTAGTCTTGCTTCCTTCTGTGTAACTTTGTTTTTTCCCCCTCCCTATTTCTACATTTGAGTTATTTAGCTCTTATCCAGAGCAATTTACATGAGCACTTAGGGTTAGGGTTGCTCTAGGGCACATCGACAGTCTCTGGGATTCAAACCAGCAACTTTCCAGTTACTGGCCCGACCAGTTTTTTTCTCTCACTTATTCGTCTCTGGGATTCAAACCAGCAACTTTCCAGTTACTGGCCCAACTCTCTTAACTGCTAGGCTACCTGCCACCCATCCCATGACTGGGATCGTTGACTCTGTTCATTCCCCACCTATTGAAACCTTATTTTTTGTGATTCCAGTAACACTATGGCTGTGTTTACACAGTCAATCCAATTCAGATATTTTGTCCAATTATTTGCAAAGGAGCCGATCTGATTGGTCATAAGACCAATTAGTGGATAAAGATCAGAATTGGGCTGCCTGTGTAAATGCAGCCGATAAGGGGATACTTGATTGTAAGTCTGCCATTTTGAATAGACATCATTTTGACAGTATCAGTACACTATAAGGAAAAAGAAAGCCTACTCAACCAAATTAAAATATGAATGTAGATTTCAGTACAGAAATAAAAAGGTTTTGATCAGAGGTATGAAAAGACTGAAGTGGATGGTATTGATCGTGTCTCGATATGAGGAGATGGATGAGAAAGGGTTCATGTTATGTGAAGAGCTGGCCAGTGATATTAACTGAAGAGTTTTCAAAGATCAAGGTATTTCACAAAGTGACAATATTATGATGGGGTTTGAAAACATTGCAGTGAAAGAAATGTGGTTTTGATTACCATGGAGTATTCTTGAGACAAGTTGTGAAAATAATTGTTACAAAATGAATGGCCATTTTACTAATGGTTGTAAAGCCTTTAAATGGTTTTGCTTATCATGTTTGTCCTTTTAATGCAGACTAAGAGGGATATTGATTATACATTCAGATAGTGCTGTGAGCCTTTTATAGAAAAATACATCTCATCATCCCCATTTATTGCAAACCATTGAGCTTCTCTACTATTATTAGTCACATGTTGGCATTACAGAATGATTGACATTGAATATACTGCATAATATTCAAGTAAACTGTGCACCGATTTTGAGAGAATGTTGACTCAGTGAAAATCTTCAGTAGAAATTTTTACCCATGAGGAAGACAAGTAAAGAAAATCTCCTTTTTTTTTCTGATTACAAGTATCAGCTGCTGAATGCAACTGACCAGTGTGATAGATGAACCATCAAACCTTCCCAATTTGTTAACATATCCAGGTAGTAAACACAACCCATATGTTAGGCCGTACATTTAATTCCACATGGACTCTGGACCACCACCATTCTAAAACTGAGGTTCCTTCCTGCTGACAAACTGTTTATATTTCCAATATTTTTTTTCTTCCCCTGTTTCTGGAATGACATTTATGACCATTAAAACACAATCATGAAAAATTATTGTCTTGCATTATTGTCTGTGAATTCCCAGGAAAATCAGGTACTGTCCTATCATCTGGTGAATTATAGTTGACAGTAAAGTAATAATTTCATTCATATCAAAGGGATAGTTCGAGATTTTGGGAATGAAGCCATTTTTTATCTTCTTCCCCAGAGTGGGGTGACCCAGAAACAGCTACAGTTAGCATTGCCTCGTGAAACTACCTCTAACTTCCTTCATATTGCACACAGAAACATAAAAATGGTAACCACGAAGGTATTCTGTTGCGGCTAGTGATATTTACATTTTTTTCCCTAGAAAATAAAAATGTGCAGATCCCCAGCAGTACCAGAGTTTGAAAACCTATGGCCTACGGCACACACTTGTCATTTATCAATTGGCCCATTCCTTGCAGAAACAATGAAATCTAATTGAATGTATAGTATATGTATGTATTCAATACATGTATAATGTATTGAATGTATAGTATCGATTATTATCATGTTAGTTATAGCCTTGATAATACTAGACCTAGGCAACTGATTATGTCTCAGATAATCCATGATAACTATCGAAGATGCGTAGTGGGTAAACATCATTGTCCACAGCTGCTACAATTCTTAACATAGCCTACTTCCTAAAACAGTCTAATATTAACCTAGGTAGTACACATACACCATAAACAAAAATGTGTATAATATAGACCGTTAACTGTAAATAGAAGGCTCTTGCCAATCAATACCTAGCCGTCTAGTTAGTAGCTTGCTTCCTTACAAATTCGCTGGGCTTACATAGCCATAGGCTATACATCTACCCATACAAAGTGCAACAGCTGAAAAACCTCTCGAGTCACTTATTTTAAATTTATAATTTCCGTGGTTATATTCCGATCATATAAAGAAAATAAGTGACACTTTAATTAGTTAAGAGGTTCAACAGACAGACCCTTTGTTTGGTTTGCCAGACGAAGACGTTTGCCATGGTTTTTCAAAATAAAAGACCGCGCGGCACACCTTTACAATATTTTACACTAGTTACTTGGGAAAGCTATTAGCTAGTTATTTCCTTTTGCGCTACTTTCCTTTTCCATATTACGGTCTTAATCTGTATGTGCTATTTCACAAAAGGCAGTATCTTTCTCTTTTCAAATTAGTAATGAAAAGCACATCTAGTGGGATGAATCTGCGGAATTGACGCCTTGCGGGACATGTTTCCAGTCGATCTACTGGAAAGGTGGAGCACTTCCTTTGTTGCTGCCGCTGCTTTTGTGTGTGTCTGTTTCTTATCAGCATCACGACAGCAGCATTACCGTCTCGGTTTTATGGTTTGGCGTTAAAATAAAAGTCTGCCGTAAAACGCTATGCATATGACATAAAATAAATAAAAAATTGTAGCTTTGCAAAGTACACAATTTAAAAATGATGTTACAAAATTATAACTACATCTGAAAAAAAGAGAATGACTGCTGTATTTTTTAATTAAACCTTTATTTAACTAGGCAGGTCAGATTTTTATTTTTTATTTTTTATTTTATTAACAACAAATCAATACATAAAGCACACGAGGGAACACAAGCATACATAGATTACAAACAATGGACAATCGCGCTAGGGGCGGGGCTGGGGGCGGGGCTAGGGGGTACAATATCACATTACAATTACATAAGGACCTTAAGGGACATGCATATACTTATAATTCTAACAGATTTTTTGTTAGTAGAGCATTTAACCGTCTGAAAATACAGTTCAATTTATTTTTGTAGGGTACGAAAATGTGGATTTCTGTTTGTAAATTTACATTTGTGTATATGAAATTTGGCCAAAAGAATAATGAAATGAATTACATAAAAATGTTTCAGCTTATTTCTATTGTATGTAAAGAATCCAAACAGTACATCTCTCCACAATAGTGTAAAATCTTCATAAATGTGTTCAATTATAAACCTACTGATGTCTTGCCACAGTTTTCTTACATGCATACAATGCCAAAAATATGCAACACTGTTTCTGGGTGGTCATTACAAAAGGAGCAATTTGAGTTGATGTTTTCCTTAAACTTCTTCATATAGTGGTTGGCAGGATAATATTTATGAATCATTTTAAAGGAAACTTCCTTAATTTTGTTAACAAGTAGGTATGTGTGTGGCAACATCCAAACTTTTTTCCAACAGATATTATCAATAAATCCATTCCAATAAGGCATGACATAAGGTATAGATACAACATCCTGCTGAAACAAGGATCGTATCGCTCTGTTGTTGAATGGACCAAAAGAGAAACAAATCTTTCCTACTGATGAGTCAACAGGGTCAACAGAAGGTAGGCTCTGAGGGTCAGGTCTTGACATGTTCCTGAATAACATAGCAACACCTGAGGGAATGGCATCTAAAACAATTGCAAAATCTTTAGGTGTTACAGGGACCTTGTAAAGTGATAAGAATTATTTATGACTGAGTAAAAGACCCTCTGCATTTACCAATAGGCTCACCAATAGGATATTATTTCGGAACCAATATTCTAAAAACAAAGAGGTATTTTTATACAATATATCCCGATTATTCCATATATAATATCTGTGTGGAGAAAAATTGTGTTCATAAATTAAGCACCATGACAAGAAAACCTGCCGATGAAAAGCAGAAAGTTTCACTGGAACTTTGTCAATATTATAATTGCAAAACAACATGAAGTTAAGGCCACCAAAAGTAGAGAAGACATGCTGGAATGGAATAAAATTCCAGATAGAAGTGGGTCTTCTTAGGAATTGTTTTATCCAATTGATCTTAAAAGTATTATTTAAAGTAGTAAAGTCCAGAAAATTCAGTCCACCATTCTCGTAAGTGTTCATTACAACAGTTTTCCTAATGTAATGGGTACGGTTTCTCCACAGAGAGTTGAAAAGCATCTGGTCTATCTCCTTGCTTATTTTACTGTCAAGATATAAAGATAGAGCACCATATATTAGTCTAGAGATACCTTCAGCCTTGGTTATTAGGACTCTACCTTTTAAAGATAAGTCCCTCTGTAGCCATTGATTTAATTTCTTCTGGGTTTTTTAAATAAGAGGGTTAAAATGTAGTAAGCCTCTAGACTTCTGATCCCTTGTACTAGGCAGGTCAGATAAGAACAAATTCGTATTTACAATGATGGCCTACCAAAAGGCCTCCTGCGGGAAATGGGATGATCTTTAAAAAAAAAAATATTACATTTATATAAGATAAATAATATAAGATGGAGCACATTGAGAAATGGCTGGAGCTTAAAGGAAAATTCAACCCAAAATGATTTCTGTGATGATTTGTGTTTTTAGTAATATTCTACAGACCCTACTGATCTAGCACTAGAATAATCGTGTTTTATGTAATGAATTGTAAATGAAGTAATTTGCTTTGGAATATGTTTTAAAACCCAAATGTAATGCGAATGTCAGTTAAATATGAAGCATTGTTAATGTTTAGATACATACATCATGTTTAGGACACTTTTTCTATTACGTGGGAAACTTTTATTTAGAAAATGTGCGTGACCCGGAAGTACTTTTTTTTTTTAGTGTTGCCGAAGAGACGCTGAACTGTTTCTGCTTGGAGATTGGGGAGAATGCGAGATGTGCCAGAGGGTAGCAAGAGAAATGGAGTTCAATTAAAGTAACGGACGGACTTTGACACAAAAAGAAGGGGTACTTCAGATTCAAGGATATCTAACTAAACGCAAGAGACGGAGAGAAATCACGATTAGGTCAACATATTTTAATTCAAAACCAACGCACTTGAAATGAAGCTATTGAAACCAAGTTGGGTCAGTCACAATGGTAAGCATTTGAATCGCGGTTGTTCTGGAATGAATAATAATAGTTGACCGAATCTTGACCCAAGACAAGTTGTGCTTCTGTTGTTGTGTTGGGGGAAGAGAGGGTTAAGCAAGCTGATGTTACTCATTCCTTTATAAACTATAGCTACAAAGGAAAAGGCACAACGCTCTCTTGAATGAGCCATGAGCTAAGACGCTAATGTTAGCTAGTTAGCCATCTGTTTTTATTTGTTAAGGTTAGCACGTAAGCATATTCCACAAAGCAGTAAGTAGATAGCAGTTGTTGCAAAACACCCAATGCAGGCTGCAGTATTCATTTTAGACCGTGTCTACAGCTGGGTTGTATTTTATTACACGGATTCTGTTGTTACGTTTTGTAACAGAAATCCTTTATTCCAGACACTTTTCAACGTGCAACAGAATCTGCGTAATGAAAACACCCCTGGTGTTCTGAATCAAGCATTTTTAGCTATCTACAGCATGATGACATGCTTGTTAATACAATTTAAATCACGTCTGCTTCTCAGGGAAACCAATATTTTCTGTTGACATCCATCCCGATGGAACAAAGTTTGCCACGGGTGGCCAGGGTAAGGTTCTTCATTACTAAGCCTAATAACGGTATAACTGTTCGGGTTACATTTAAACAACACACCACACTAAACAGTACAAGCGTAATGTACAGTTTGACCATTTTCTCAAGCATACAATAATAATCAATACACTATGCACCATTGTTTTACACTTTAATAAGGAGATCAGTTCAATGGTACTGAGTTGTGTTTGTGTGCTATGTGTTGTAGGCGAGGACTCCGGGAAGGTTGTCATATGGAATATGGCTCCAGTGCTCCGAGAGGAGGACGAGAAGAACGTGAACATCCCCAAGATGCTCTGCCAGATGGACAATCACTTAGGTAAATCTTCTCTCACTGATGTTTGGTGTCTGCTGCTCAGATCTGACTGACAGTAGAGACAAACCATATGTCTGTTGCTCAGATCTGACTGACAATAGAGACAAACCATATGTCTGCTGCTCAGATCTGACTGACAATAGAGACAAACCATATGTCTGCTGCTCAGATCTGACTGACAATAGAGACAAACCATATGTCTGCTGCTCAGATCTGACTGACAATAGAGACAAACCATATGTCTGCTGCTCAGATCTGACTGACAGTAGAGACAAACCATATGTCTGCTGCTCAGATCTGACTGACAATAGAGACATACCATATGTCTGCTGCTCAGATCTGACTGACAATAGAGACAAACCATATGTCTGCTGCTCAGATCTGACTGACAATAGAGACAAACCATATGTCTGCTGCTCAGATCTGACTGACAGTAGAGACAAACCATATTCCGACGTGTTTTTAACCTGACAAAAAAAAACAGCATACAAGAGGTTCTCTGGGGGTGAAGTTTCAACTAAAACAGCTCCTGTGTTGATTTCCTTTTTCTAGCCTGTGTGAACTGTGTCCGCTGGTCAAACACCGGGCTTTACCTGGCCTCTGGAGGTGATGACAAGTTGGTCATGGTGTGGAAGAGAGCTGCGTATGTAACACACACCCACCTAATCACATGCTGTGTTTGGTTGATATTTTCCTGTAATATTGTGCCATTGCAACTCACCATGTAAGTCACACACATCAAACTCATTCCCAGAGAGAGCCGGGTGTCTGCGGGTTTTCGCTCCTCCCTTGTACTTAATGAATTATGGTCACTTATTAGTAAGGAAGGGGAGAAAGAAAAAAAAAGAGCCGTCACTAGGCCCTCCGTGGAATGAGTTTGACACCCCTGATGTAAGTGATTTTCTGTGTTTACTTGAACAGCTTCATTGGACCTAGTACTGTCTTTGGGTCGAGCAGTAAATTGGCCAACGTGGAGCAGTGGCGTTGTGTGACCATACTGAGAAACCACACAGGGGGTAAGCTGTCTGCTCTATGGAAAGATGGACTGCTCACAGCTCAGACAATGCTCTACATTACATTGACAGTCGTTTGCCTTTGGGCACATCCCGTCTGTGTTTTCAGATGTCATGGATGTGGCTTGGTCCCCTCACGACGTGTGGTTAGCCTCCTGCAGTGTGGACAACACCATTGTGATCTGGAATGCTCGTAAATTCCCAGGTGCCAAACGAGAACCACTGTTTTTTTTGTTGTTGTTGTATTTGTTATTTCTCACACAACCTTGTTCATCTTCCCCCCAGAGATAGTGGCGTCGCTGAAGGGACACACAGGCCTGGTGAAGGGGCTGACGTGGGACCCTGTAGGGAAGTACATCGCCTCCCAGGCTGACGACCACAGCCTGAAGGTGTGGAGGACCATGGACTGGCAGCAGGAGACCAACATCACCAAGCCCTTCAACGAGGTGAGCTCCACTCTGCCAAGCTGACAACCCTCCACACAACACAGTTGGGGAGTATTCATCAGTGCCAACTTTAGCAAATCACTTTGCAACGACAAATGTTTTGAAAGAAAAATGAGATAGGCGCACGACTGTCAACATAACGGTCGCCGTCAATATTGGCTCGTCCCTGAGGTTTCACTTTCCGAGGTTGTCTCACTTTCCGAGGTTGTCTCACTTTCCGAGGTTGTCTCACTTTCCGAGGTTGTCTCACTTTCCGAGGTTGTCTCACTTTCCGAGGTTGTCTCACTTTCCGAGGTTGTCTCACTTTCCGAGGTTGTCTCACTTTCCGAGGTTGTCTCACTTTCCGAGGTTGTCTCACTTTCCGAGGTTGTCTCACGAGGTTGTCTCACCGAGGTTGTCTCACTTTCCCGAGGTTGTCTCACTTTCCGAGGTTGTCTCACTTTCCGAGGTTGTCTCGGGTGGAGTGGGATATACATAAAACAAATGTCAAATCCACGCATGTCTATTACACACTTGTACATGTGTGAAATAGCACAAATGTAAGCACCCACCTTATTGTTGTTATTATTTTTATACTATTAGACAAAATCAGGTGTCACTTTTCGGCCCGTTTGCTTCTATTTAGTTCCTATTGAGGAGACCCCAGCTGTCACTCTCCCTTCTCAGGATTGATGTTTGTCATTTCTGTCGTCCCAATTCATTGACCACTAACTCCCTGTTCTTTGCTCCTCTCTGTGTTGTTGACCAGTGTGGGGGGACCACTCACGTGCTGCGCCTCAGCTGGTCTCCTGACGGACAGTACCTGGTGTCGGCCCACGCTATGAACAACTCAGGGCCCACCGCTCAGATCATTGAGAGGGACGGCTGGAAGACCAACATGGACTTTGTGGGCCACCGCAAGGCTGTCACTGTTGTGGTGAGGGCCCGTGATCAATCAATCAAATGTATTTTATTACATTCTTTTTACATTAGCACTTGTCACAAAGTGCTTTACAGATATCCAGCTTAAAACCCCAAATAACAAGCAACGCAGAGCACAGTGGCTAGGAAAAAAACTCAATGGAAGGCAGGAACTTACAGAGGAACCAGGCTGAGAGGGGTGGCCAGAGGCAGAAACCTAGAGAGGAACCAGGCATAGGGGAGTGGCCTGAGGCAGAAACCTAGAGAGGAACCAGGCTCAGAGGAGTGACCAGTCCTCTTCTGTGGACTCTGAATAACATTAATGGATTCTTTCTTTTGGACTCCACCTGGAATCCCTTACAACATAGTATTGATTTGTATTTTTGTACATTGCCACGAGAACTTACATGTTAAGGCTTTCTGGTGAACACACTTATTCTTGTAATGGTGATAGTGGATATTGACTAGGAATCTGAGTAATATTGCTTTATGTGCAAAACACTTTCCAAAGTGTGTTGTCACAGCAACACGCTATTATTAAACACGTTTGGAGGAAAGATCCTTCCACAAGCTTGCAGGCGCTGACATAAGCTTAGAGAGGACACAACTGGGATGGCATTTCAGCTCTAGAATCACTTATCCCTCAGGCTCCCAATCACCTCTCTCCTCTCTCTCTCAGAAATTCAACCCCAAAATCTTCAAAAAGAAACAAAGGAATGGGAGTTCTCCCAAGCCAAGCTGTCCCTACTGCTGCTGTGCTGTGGGAAGCAAAGACCGCTCCCTCTCCGTTTGGGTAAGAACCGTCGTTCTATGTCAGAGACATTACAACCAGTAGATGGTGATAGCTTTGATGTCATCCACGTATTCCTACGGAAAACTCCCGATGGCGCATGAAGTAGTTGAATTTGAAGTGCAAGGATCATGGTCGATGTAGTCATTTTCATCAACCGGGAGCCTCCTCGTAGCCTGCTGGCACGTGATTGGTCTGTGTCAGTGTGTGGTCCTTGTATGATGACAAATGTAGTAGTCAGAATAGATCGCTATTTAATTAAATATCTTGATTCGTAGCGAACTTTAAAATAATTAATGTGGGGATCGAACTTGATCAGAATCTATTCCTTTTAGAGCCTAGAACCAGGGTCCCTACATTTATTTGGTTTGGCCGTTCTTGCGATCAGAATTTACGTAGGCTTTCTAGAGCAAACCAGGGCTTTTGGTAGAGCTAGGTTGCTACGCTTGTGACTTCACGCTCCAGACTGGACACTAGGGTGCCTGGTCTGTGTACAGGATTTGTCAGATGTTTATCCTTCATACCTCATTCAAACGGACATATCCACTAGCAAAACAGATCAGTTTTCTTGTTTTCGTTTTATTGATTGTTTTAATTGCATCTAATCTATTCACACATTTTAGACGGATAGTGAGACCCACCCTCCATCAATGTGTCTCGACAGCAGTATGTGTACATGTGAATGTCTCTGTAGAATCCCCAACAACATATTTGACAGATCTATTTTAATGAACTGTACCAACTCTGTTTTGTGTGTGGGCTGTTACCTCTCTGTTTTCAGCTGACCTCTCTGAAGCGCCCTCTAGTGGTCATCCACGACCTGTTCGATAAATCCATCATGGACATCTCATGGTGAGAGTACCCCCTCCCCCACCCTCACTGAGTTCATCTACTTTGACATATAATACATGTCTTTAGAGACTGATAGTCTGTTTCTTAGCCGGCGTGCCAGTCTGTTTCTTAGCCGGCGTGCCAGTCTGTTTCTTAGCCGGCGTGCCAGTCTGTTTCTTAGCCGGCGTGCCAGTCTGTTTCTTAGCCTGGGCGTGCCAGTCTGTTTCTTAGCCGGCGTGCCAGTCTGTTTCTTAGCCGGCGTGCCAGTCTGTTTCTTAGCCGGCGGGCCAGTCTGTTTCTTAGCCGTCTGCTGGCCAGTCTGTTTCTTAGCCTGGGTTTGATGATATTAGTTTTCTTCAAAGTGTATGGAGAAACGGGTGGGAACGCTGTTAGTTACAGTGTGTGGTGACGTTTTGCTCCCTGCTCCACTTAGGACCCTGAATGGGCTAGGTATCTTGGTGTGCTCCATGGACGGTACAGTGGCATACCTCAACTTCTCTCAGGACGAGCTCGGGGACCCCCTCAACGAGGACGAGAAGGTCAGTCAACTGCTAATGTCCTTTGACGTGACCCAACCAGTGTTGGGGTCAATACCACGACTTCAATTCCCTCTTTCTGTACATTCTCTGTAAATATAAAGTTTCCCCCGAAAGCTTTACAGCGAAGGTGGCAATTATATGTCTCACAACAACCCAGAACACCTGTAGAACAGCAAAGTGCTTAGTTTAGAAAATTTCAGTTCACATATACTTTTTCTCCCCCTGCTGTGGCACTGGGCCGTCACGTTAGCTTTCAAGAAATTCCCCCCCCAGATCTATAAGACATTTGTCTAGTGGACTATGAGATGATCTTCTAGCTAGCTAACACTCCTCCATCCAGAACGCCATCCACCAGAACATCTATGGTAAGAGCCTGGCCATCACCACCGAGGCCCAACTCTCCACCACCATCATCGAGAACCCGGAGATGCTCAAGTACCAGCAGGAGAGGCAGCGTGCGGAGCAGGCCAACCACAGGATGACCCACGAGGCCCAGGCCCACAAACTCACCAGCGTCGTCAACGGAGAGTCCCTGGAGGACATCCGCAAGGTAGGATGGGCCAGCTAGTTTCCCCTAGGTACAGATCTTGGATCAGCTCCCACAATCCTAACTGTTAGTGGGGAATCTGCAAAACTGACCCAAGATCAGCATCTAGGGCAGGGGTGACATCCACACGGTAGGACAGGCCGGTATGAGGGTTTGGGTCAATTTGAGAAAATTCAAATAGTAGACTGAAATTACAATTCTGTTCAATGCTTTTAACAAGGTACTTTTGGAACTGACTGGAATTTAAATGGAATTGACCCCAACCCTGATAAGTACAGATCTAGGATCAGCTTACCCTCCCCAATCCTAACCTTACCCATTAGTGGGGAATCTGCTAAATGGACCCTAGATCAGCGTGTAGGGGCATCTTCACCCTACTCTGCACGGCAACAATGCACCTCAGAGCAGGACCAGTACAGCACTACAGTTTGATTAACACTATAAAGGCTGGCCCAGCCAAGTCTGATTAACACTATAAAGCCTGGCCCAGCCAAGTCTGATTAACACTATAAAGCCTGGCCCAGCCAAGTCTGATTAACACTATAAAGCCTGGCCCAGCCAAGTCCTGATTAACACTATAAAGCCTGGCCCAGCCAAGCATAACCAGGCCAGCCCTTTTCAGCTTGGTTCGGCATCTTACGTAGTTGCTGGAACGGAACATGAACGTGAAAGAAAATATCCGAGCCAGAACCGTATGGTTCCGGTCGGTCCAATAATATGAGTCAGGCACACATGCTCAGCCCAATATAGCTGTCACTTAGTTCTCCATGTTGCAGGTGTTCGGTTCTCTCCACTGTTTTTCATTTGCAATGACATTTATTGTATTTTTGTCATATCCCTACATTTTGAGTCCATTGGCTTCATTGAGGGGATGTAATGAAATGATACGCATGTAGGACATCAATAAACATATTGATGTCAACCATTAACACCAATGTATAACATTGACCCACAGCTCCTGTATGGTTCTGTTTAGGGTTAGAATGTTCCGGAAACATTCCCAAAACCAGTTTTAAAGAAATCCTGGTTGTAAGATTCCTGGAATTACGAGGAAATCTGAGAAATCCTGCAATTGAAATTTCTGGGGAAAAATGGAAATTTGCAACCCTAGTTCTGTCTTCATTTTGTTTTGTCACCTTTGTCCATGCATTGTCTCGACAGACTTGCTCTCCCTGAAATGCAGATATCCTGTATTCATTAGAGATATTCCAGTAATTTGACATATATTTAGATATTAGTTTCCTTACTTTGAAAGCTGTCTATGGACAAGGCTTAGCAACATTTGCAGATACATTTCCCATGTAAATCAATCTCCCTCTTAGCATGTATCAAATTTCATGCTGAACTGTCCCTTTTAAACTTCTCAGACGTTTATATAATCTGTCCTTATAGTCGTATTCATCGTGATCTAAAAGGATAAACTGATCCTAAATCAGCACTCCTGCTTTTAGGCACTTGATACACCTGGCACAAGATCTAGGATCACTTTTGTCCTTCTTGATTTTAATGATCCTAGATCAGCACTTCTGCTTTGTAAATACAGGCCCAGATCCGATATAACTGAAGGAATAAAACGTGTGGGGGGGAGACTGAAGGAACTGTAAAATATGAGAACAGCTCTCATTTGTTAACAAGACAAATGGACATAAGAGTTGAGAAGTCAGTTGAGATGAGTTGGTATTATGTTGTCATGCATTCTGTGGTCTTGCACATGTTTTAATGGTCTCTTACCATGGATATTTGTTTTCTTCTCCTAGAACCTGTTGAAGAAACAGGTTGAGACGAGGACCGCGGACGGCAGGAGGAGGATTACTCCTCTGCATCGCCCAGCTCGACACAGGGTAACTCATACACCTCTGATACACCTTGTTCATTTATTCTATTCCAGAAATTACAATGAGCCCTTCCTCCATCAAACAAAGCAGTTATACTATACAACTCATTTTTAAGGCGGCTTCATTCTATTTTGGTTTTAATACGTTTTTTTGCGGGATTCATTTTTGTTCTCCGACGTTAAAGACGTGCAAATACATTTTGTTAAAGCCAAATGACATACAGTTTCATACGTTTGTTACGTTCCCCAGCTAGAAACGCAAATAATGTCGCTCGAACAGTCACTGACAATCAACCAAACGGGTGGGGTTTTATGAGGGGTTCTGAAAGACACTCATGGGGGTGTCCACAGAAAGTTGACGAGCAACAACAACCAGGACCTAAAAGACACCCACTAAATTTGCCCAAGAAGAGGTAGTAAACAAAAGAAAAAACCCACATAAAGACAGGAAGCAAACTTAAAAGGTGATTTTGTTGTGCTCCAGACTAAGGAATGTTTTTCTAGAAATCAACTAGGGAGAGCCAACTAAAGGTTAACCCTCCACATCTATCAAGACAACTGAAGAACTGGACCAGCCACACTTAAATAGCACCTTGGCCAGCACAGGTCAAACACCTTCCCACTAACGAGATGGAAACCAGCACAAGTGTAACCCATACTGACTAACGAGGTGACACCAATCGTTGTGCGCTAATGAGCTATATGCGCTAATGAGCTATATGCGCTAATGAGCTATATGCGCTAATGAGCTATATGCGCTAATGAGCTATATGCGCTAATGAGCTATATGCGCTAATGAGCTATATGCGCTAATGAGCTATATGCGCTAATGAGCTATATGCGCTAATGAGCTATATGCGCTAATGAGCTATATGCGCTAATGAGCTATATGCGCTAATGAGCTATATGCGCTAATGAGCTATATGCGCTAATGAGCTATATGCGCTAATGAGCTATATGCGCTAATGAGCTATATGCGCTAATGAGCTATATGCGCTAATGAGCTATAGGCGCTAATGAGCTATAGGCGCTAATGAGCTATAGGCGCTAATGAGCTATATGCGCTAATGAGCTATAGGCGCTAATGAGCTATAGGCGCTAATGAGCTATAGGCGCTAATGAGCTATAGGCGCTAATGAGCTATAGGCGCTAATGAGCTATAGGCGCTAATGAGCTATAGGCGCTAATGAGCTATAGGCGCTAATGAGCTATAGGCGCTAATGAGCTATAGGCGCTAATGAGCTATAGGCGCTAATGAGCTATAGGCGCTAATGAGCTATAGGCGCTAATGAGCTATAGGCGCTAATGAGCTATAGGCGCTAATGAGCTATAGGCGCTAATGAGCTATAGGCGCTAATGAGCTATAGGCGCTAATGAGCTATAGGCGCTAATGAGCTATAGGCGCTAATGAGCTATAGGCGCTAATGAGCTATAGGCGCTAATGAGCTATAGGCGCTAAAGTCCAACCTCAAAACATAAATGAAAAAAAAAACTAAGCCTGTAACACCTTCCCCTTTAAGACGACAAATATATCCTATATTTTTGTTGGACAGGCTTGCTCAGTAAAGCTCTCAACATAGACTTCAAAGTCTGATGAAATCTCTCAAGAGCACCTTGATACTCTTGGTGGAAGGCACTAGAGGGGCTGTGGGTTAAACCCAACTGTTGTAGCATTTGCTGGAAGACCTTTGACATGAAATTCAAACCTTGCCCCCCACCCCGCGCACCTGCAGAAGTCCAAACGTTGAGCATCGTTTCACCGGGGCCTTAAAAAAATACTGTTAGCCGAGATTATCCTCAGTGGAATAGCCTCAGGCGAATGAGTGGCAGCACACATTATGGTTAAGTGGTTACAACTATTGGCTTTGGGCAAAGGACCAACACAGTCCACCAAAGCCCTGTCGAAAGGTTCGTCAAAAGCAGGAATAGGCTGTAAAGATGCAACCGGTACAGCTTGTTTCGGTTTACCCATCCGCTGCCAAATACGACAGGATTTACAGTAAGCAACAACATCCTGTTTCAGACCAGAAGAAGTTCCCCAAATACCTCAGTATCTCATGTCGAAGCGTAACTGGAACGACAATTTTGAGATACACCGAGCCAATCGTCTTTCCCAGAAGTGGCGCGAGAACGCCATTTCCTCATTAGAACACCATCTCTGTCAAAGTAACCCACACAAACTTCATCCAACTCCTCTGGACATATCTCAGCAAAAGAGGGGAGAGGGAAACATCTTTACTATTCCGTAATCAGCTGCTGCTTCCAAAAACAAAGTGTCAACTGAAGGGAACCCTCTCTTCCTTCAGCGGTCCTACGAACTCGCTCACCTCTTGGGCTTTTCAAAGGAGAGGTCAACTCAGGAGGTTTAGTGAAATCAGGATCCCCTATAAATGTCTGGGACAGATTGAATTTCGTGGGATCGCTGACGTCCTCCTCAACACCAGACTTGTTCCCAGTGACATTCTTAGACATAGCATGTGTAACGGAACACGCTGGGAATATTCTAGGGTACTTTTCTGATAACCCATCAGGTTCCTCTCGTCTGGGTTACTTTGAAACGACAGGATTTAGCACAACCTTTCCCACAAGAACACCTTGGAGGAGCAGTGACCAAATACCTTGCGGCCGTTTAAGGGATGTGGCAATCTGCTCAACACAGTCAAATATACATCCACCTCCTTTTAGTTGAAAAGCGGTACAAGTTCGGTTGTTCCCCCCCCAGATCAAACTCTTTTGAGGGTGTAGGATGGCCTGAATGGATTAGGAGTACGTCCAGATCGATCTCTTTTGAGGGTGTAGGATGGCCTGAATGGATTAGGAGTACGTCCAGATCGATCTCTTTTGAGGGTGTAGGATGGCCTGAATGGATTAGGAGTACTTCCAGATCGATCTCTTTTGAGGGTGTAGGATGGCCTGAATGGATTAGGAGTACTTCCAGATCGATCTCTTTTGAGGGTGTAGGATGGCCTGAATGGATTAGGAGTACGTCCAGATCGATCTCTTTTGAGGGTGTAGGATGGCCTGAATGGATTAGGAGTACTTCCAGATCGATCTCTTTTGAGGGTGTAGGATGGCCTGAATGGATTAGGAGTACGTCCAGATCGATCTCTTTTGAGGGTGTAGGATGGCCTGAATGGATTAGGAGTACTTCCAGATCGATCTCTTTTGAGGGTGTAGGATGGCCTGAATGGATTAGGAGTACTTCCAGATCGATCTCTTTTGAGGGTGTAGGATGGCCTGAATGGATTAGGAGTACGTCCAGATCGATCTCTTTTGAGGGTGTAGGATGGCCTGAATGGATTAGGAGTACGTCCAGATCGATCTCTTTTAATCAAATGGCATGCGCACTTTCTTCTTGTTCTAGTCTGGCTGCGCATTCTTATTGTTTGGCTGGACGCTCATCTTGTCTTTCCTTGTCCTCCAACTCTAATTTCTGTTACCATGTTGCCTTTAGCACTACCTCAATTGTATGTCTATGTGGTGTACGCTACCAAGCGTAAAAATAAAAAAATACATTTTCACTGTCCTCCCTCAATGGTGTTTACTCTACCACCCATAAGACCCTTTTCACTGTCCTCCCTCAATGGGGTTTACTCTACCACCCATAAGACCCTTTTCACTGTCCTCCCTCAATGGGGTTTACTCTACCACCCATAAGACCCTTTTCACTGTCCTCCCTCAATGGGGTTTACTCTACCACCCATAAGACCCTTTTCACTGTCCTCCCTCAATGGGATTTACTCTACCACCCGTAAGACCCTTTCCTTCATCCTCCCTCAATGGGGTTTACTCTACCACCCGTAAGACCCTTTTCTTCATCCTCCCTCAATGGGGTTTACTCTACCACCCGTAAGACCCTTTTCTTCATCCTCCCTCAATGGGGTTTACTCTACCACCCATAAGACCCTTTTCACTGTCCTCCCTCAATGGGGTTTACTCTACCACCCATAAGACCCTTTTCACTGTCCTCCCTCAATGGGGTTTACTCTACCACCCATAAGACCCTTTTCACTGTCCTCCCTCAATGGGGTTTACTCTACCACCCATAGGACCCTTTTCACTGTCCTCCCTCAATGGGATTTACTCTACCACCCGTAAGACCCTTTCCTTCATCCTCCCTCAATGGGGTTTACTCTACCACCCGTAAGACCCTTTTCTTCAATGGGGTTTCTACCACCCGTAAGACCCTTTTCTTCCCTCAATGGGGTTTACTCTACCACCCGTAAGACCCAATTTTCTTCGTAAGACCCTTTTCCTCCTCCCTCAATGGGGTTTACTCTACCACCCGTAAGACCCTTTTCTTCATCCTCGCTCAATGGGGTTTACTCTACCACCCGTAAGACCCAATTTTCTTCACCCTTTTCCTCCTCCCTCAATGGGGTTTACTCTACCACCCGTAAGACCCTTTTCTTCATCCTCCCTCAATGGGGTTTACTCTACCACCCGTAAGACCCTTTTCTTCATCCTTCCTCAATGGGGTTTACTCTACCACCCGTAAGACCCTTTTCTTCATCCTCCCTCAATGGGGTTTACTCTACCACCCGTAAGACCCTTTTCTTCATCCTCCCTCAATGGGGTTTACTCTACCACCCGTAAGACCCTTTTCTTCATCCTCCCTCAATGGGGTTTACTCTACCACCCGTAAGACCCTTTTCTTCATCCTCCCTCAATGGGGTTTACTCTACCACCCGTAAGACCCTTTTCACTGTCCTCCCTCAATGGGGTTTACTCTACCACCCGTAAGACCCTTTTCTTTGTCCTCCCTCAATGGGGTTTACTCTACCACCCGTAAGACCCTTTTCTTCATCCTCCCTCAATGGGGTTTACTCTACCACCCGTAAGACCCTTTTCTTCATCCTCCCTCAATGGGGTTTACTCTACCACCCGTAAGACCCTTTTCTTCATCCTCCCTCAATGGGGTTTACTTTACCACCCGTAAGACCCTTTTCACTGTCCTCCCTCAATGGGGTTTACTCTACCACCCGTAAGACCCTTTTCTTCATCCTCCCTCAATGGGGTTTACTCTACCACCCGTAAGACCCTTTTCTTCATCCTCCCTCAATGGGGTTTACTCTACCACCCGTAAGACCCTTTTCTTCATCCTCCCTCAATGGGGTTTACTTTACCACCCGTAAGACCCTTTTCACTGTCCTCCCTCAATGGGGTTTACTCTACCACCCGTAAGACCCTTTTCTTCATCCTCCCTCAATGGGGTTTACTCTACCACCCGTAAGACCCTTTTCTTCATCCTCCCTCAATGGGGTTTACTCTACCACCCGTAAGACCCTTTTCTTCATCCTCCCTCAATGGGGTTTACTCTACCACCCGTAAGACCCTTTTCTTCATCCTCCCTCAATGGGGTTTACTCTACCACCCGTAAGACCCTTTTCTTCATCCTCCCTCAATGGGGTTTACTCTACCACCCGTAAGACCCTTTTCTTCATCCTCCCTCAATGGGGTTTACTCTACCACCCGTAAGACCCTTTTCTTCATCCTCCCTCAATGGGGTTTACTCTACCACCCGTAAGACCCTTTTCTTCATCCTCCCTCAATGGGGTTTACTCTACCACCCGTAAGACCCTTTTCTTCATCCTCCCTCAATGGGGTTTACTCTACCACCCGTAAGACCCTTTTCTTCATCCTCCCTCAATGGGGTTTACTCTACCACCCGTAAGACCCTTTTCTTCATCCTCCCTCAATGGGGTTTACTTTACCACCCGTAAGACCCTTTTCACTGTCCTCCCTCAATGGGGTTTACTCTACCACCCGTAAGACCCTTTTCACTGTCCTCCCTCAATGGGGTTTACTCTACCACCCGTAAGACCCTTTTCTTTGTCCTCCCTCAATGGGGTTTACTCTACCACCCGTAAGACCCTTTTCTTCATCCTCCCTCAATGGGGTTTACTCTACCACCCGTAAGACCCTTTTCGTCATCCTCCCTCAATGGGGTTTACTCTACCACCCGTAAGACCCTTTTCTTCATCGTCCCTCAATGGGGTTTACTCTACCACCCGTAAGACCCTTTTCTTCATCCTCCCTCAATGGGGTTTACTCTACCACCCGTAAGACCCTTTTCTTCATCCTCCCTCAATGGGGTTTACTCTACCACCCGTAAGACCCTTTTCTTCATCCTCCCTCAATGGGGTTTACTCTACCACCCGTAAGACCCTTTTCTTCATCCTCCCTCAATGGGGTTTACTCTACCACCCGTAAGACCCTTTTCTTCATCCTCCCTCAATGGGGTTTACTCTACCACCCGTAAGACCCTTTTCTTCATCCTCCCTCAATGGGGTTTACTCTACCACCCGTAAGACCCTTTTCTTCATCCTCCCTCAATGGGGTTTACTTTACCACCCGTAAGACCCTTTTCACTGTCCTCCCTCAATGGGGTTTACTCTACCACCCGTAAGACCCTTTTCACTGTCCTCCCTCAATGGGGTTTACTCTACCACCCGTAAGACCCTTTTCTTCGTCCTCCCTCAATGGGGTTTACTCTACCACCCGTAAGACCCTTTTCTTCATCCTCCCTCAATGGGGTTTACTTTACCACCCGTAAGACCCTTTTCACTGTCCTCCCTCAATGGGGTTTACTCTACCACCCGTAAGACCCTTTTCTTCATCCTCCCTCAATGGGGTTTACTCTACCACCCGTAAGACCCTTTTCTTCATCCTCCCTCAATGGGGTTTACTCTACCACCCGTAAGACCCTTTTCTTCATCCTCCCTCAATGGGGTTTACTCTACCACCCGTAAGACCCTTTTCTTCATCCTCCCTCAATGGGGTTTACTCTACCACCCGTAAGACCCTTTTCTTCATCCTCCCTCAATGGGGTTTACTCTACCACCCGTAAGACCCTTTTCTTCATCCTCCCTCAATGGGGTTTACTCTACCACCCGTAAGACCCTTTTCTTCATCCTCCCTCAATGGGGTTTACTCTACCACCCGTAAGACCCTTTTCTTCATCCTCCCTCAATGGGGTTTACTCTACCACCCGTAAGACCCTTTTCTTCATCCTCCCTCAATGGGGTTTACTCTACCACCCGTAAGACCCTTTTCTTCATCCTCCCTCAATGGGGTTTACTCTACCACCCGTAAGACCCTTTTCTTCATCCTCCCTCAATGGGGTTTACTTTACCACCCGTAAGACCCTTTTCACTGTCCTCCCTCAATGGGGTTTACTCTACCACCCGTAAGACCCTTTTCACTGTCCTCCCTCAATGGGGTTTACTCTACCACCCGTAAGACCCTTTTCTTTGTCCTCCCTCAATGGGGTTTACTCTACCACCCGTAAGACCCTTTTCTTCATCCTCCCTCAATGGGGTTTACTCTACCACCCGTAAGACCCTTTTCGTCATCCTCCCTCAATGGGGTTTACTCTACCACCCGTAAGACCCTTTTCTTCATCGTCCCTCAATGGGGTTTACTCTACCACCCGTAAGACCCTTTTCACTGTCCTCCCTCAATGGGGTTTACTCTACCACCCGTAAGACCCTTTTCACTGTCCTCCCTCAATGGGGTTTACTCTACCACCCGTAAGACCCTTTTCACTGTCCTCCCTCAATGGGGTTTACTCTACCACCCGTAAGACCCTTTTCTTCATCCTCCCTCAATGGGGTTTACTCTACCACCCGTAAGACCCTTTTCTTCATCCTCCCTCAATGGGGTTTACTCTACCACCCGTAAGACCCTTTTCCTCATCCTCCCTCAATGGGGTTTACTCTACCACCCGTAAGACCCTTTTCTTCATCCTCCCTCAATGGGGTTTACTTTACCACCCGTAAGACCCTTTTCACTGTCCTCCCTCAATGGGGTTTACTCTACCACCCGTAAGACCCTTTTCACTGTCCTCCTCAATGGGGTTTACTCTACCACCCGTAAGACCCTTTTCTTCATCCTCCCTCAATGGGGTTTACTCTACCACCCGTAAGACCCTTTTCTTCATCCTCCCTCAATGGGGTTTACTCTACCACCCGTAAGACCCTTTTCTTCATCCTCCCTCAATGGGGTTTACTCTACCACCCGTAAGACCCTTTTCTTCATCCTCCCTCAATGGGGTTTACTCTACCACCCGTAAGACCCTTTTCTTCATCCTCCCTCAATGGGGTTTACTCTACCACCCGTAAGACCCTTTTCTTCATCCTCCCTCAATGGGGTTTACTCTACCACCCGTAAGACCCTTTTCTTCATCCTCCCTCAATGGGGTTTACTTTACCACCCGTAAGACCCTTTTCACTGTCCTCCCTCAATGGGGTTTACTCTACCACCCGTAAGACCCTTTTCACTGTCCTCCCTCAATGGGGTTTACTCTACCACCCGTAAGACCCTTTTCTTCATCCTCCCTCAATGGGGTTTACTCTACCACCCGTAAGACCCTTTTCTTCATCCTCCCTCAATGGGGTTTACTCTACCACCCGTAAGACCCTTTTCTTCATCCTCCCTCAATGGGGTTTACTCTACCACCCGTAAGACCCTTTTCTTCATCCTCCTCAATGGGGTTTACTCTACCACCCGTAAGACCCTTTTCTTCATCCTCCCTCAATGGGGTTTACTTTACCACCCGTAAGACCCTTTTCACTGTCCTCCCTCAATGGGGTTTACTCTACCACCCGTAAGACCCTTTTCACTGTCCTCCCTCAATGGGGTTTACTCTACCACCCGTAAGACCCTTTTCTTCGTCCTCCCTCAATGGGGTTTACTCTACCACCCGTAAGACCCTTTTCTTCGTCCTCCCTCAATGGGGTTTACTCTACCACCCGTAAGACCCTTTTCTTCGTCCTCCCTCAATGGGGTTTACTCTACCACCCGTAAGACCCTTTTCTTCATCCTCCCTCAATGGGGTTTACTCTACCACCCGTAAGACCCTTTTCTTCATCCTCCTCAATGGGGTTTACTTTACCACCCGTAAGACCCTTTTCACTGTCCTCCCTCAATGGGGTTTACTCTACCACCCGTAAGACCCTTTTCACTGTCCTCCCTCAATGGGGTTTACTCTACCACCCCTAAGACCCTTTTCTTCACACTCCCTCAATGGGGTTTACTCTACCACCCGTAAGACCCTTTTCTTCATCCTCCCTCAATGGGGTTTACTCTAACACCCGTAAGACCCTTTTCTTCATCCTCCCTCAATGGGGTTTACTCTACCACCCGTAAGACCCTTTTCTTCATCCTCCCTCAATGGGGTTTACTCTACCACCCGTAAGACCCTTTTCTTCATCCTCCCTCAATGGGGTTTACTCTACCACCCGTAAGACCCTTTTCACTGTCCTCCCTCAATGGGGTTTACTCTACCACCCATAAGACCCTTTTCACTGTCCTCCCTCAATGGGGTTTACTCTACCACCCATAAGACCCTTTTCACTGTCCTCCCTCAATGGGGTTTACTCTACCACCCATAGGACCCTTTTCACTGTCCTCCCTCAATGGGATTTACTCTACCACCCGTAAGACCCTTTCCTTCATCCTCCCTCAATGGGGTTTACTCTACCACCCGTAAGACCCTTTTCTTCATCCTCCCTCAATGGGGTTTACTCTACCACCCGTAAGACCCTTTTCTTCATCCTCCCTCAATGGGGTTTACTCTACCACCCGTAAGACCCTTTTCTTCATCCTCCCTCAATGGGGTTTACTCTACCACCCGTAAGACCCTTTTCTTCATCCTCGCTCAATGGGGTTTACTCTACCACCCGTAAGACCCTTTTCTTCATCCTCCCTCAATGGGGTTTACTCTACCACCCGTAAGACCCTTTTCTTCATCCTCCCTCAATGGGGTTTACTCTACCACCCGTAAGACCCTTTTCTTCATCCTCCCTCAATGGGGTTTACTCTACCACCCGTAAGACCCTTTTCTTCATCCTTCCTCAATGGGGTTTACTCTACCACCCGTAAGACCCTTTTCTTCATCCTCCCTCAATGGGGTTTACTCTACCACCCGTAAGACCCTTTTCTTCATCCTCCCTCAATGGGGTTTACTCTACCACCCGTAAGACCCTTTTCTTCATCCTCCCTCAATGGGGTTTACTCTGTCACCCGTAAGACCCTTTTCTTCATCCTCCCTCAATGGGGTTTACTCTACCACCCGTAAGACCCTTTTCTTCATCCTCCCTCAATGGGGTTTACTTTACCACCCGTAAGACCCTTTTCACTGTCCTCCCTCAATGGGGTTTACTCTACCACCCGTAAGACCCTTTTCACTGTCCTCCCTCAATGGGGTTTACTCTACCACCCGTAAGACCCTTTTCTTCGTCCTCCCTCAATGGGGTTTACTCTACCACCCGTAAGACCCTTTTCTTCATCCTCCCTCAATGGGGTTTACTCTACCACCCGTAAGACCCTTTTCTTCATCCTCCCTCAATGGGGTTTACTCTACCACCCGTAAGACCCTTTTCTTCATCCTCCCTCAATGGGGTTTACTTTACCACCCGTAAGACCCTTTTCACTGTCCTCCCTCAATGGGGTTTACTCTACCACCCGTAAGACCCTTTTCTTCATCCTCCCTCAATGGGGTTTACTCTACCACCCGTAAGACCCTTTTCTTCATCCTCCCTCAATGGGGTTTACTCTACCACCCGTAAGACCCTTTTCTTCATCCTCCCTCAATGGGGTTTACTTTACCACCCGTAAGACCCTTTTCACTGTCCTCCCTCAATGGGGTTTACTCTACCACCCGTAAGACCCTTTTCTTCATCCTCCCTCAATGGGGTTTACTCTACCACCCGTAAGACCCTTTTCTTCATCCTCCCTCAATGGGGTTTACTCTACCACCCGTAAGACCCTTTTCTTCATCCTCCCTCAATGGGGTTTACTCTACCACCCGTAAGACCCTTTTCTTCATCCTCCCTCAATGGGGTTTACTCTACCACCCGTAAGACCCTTTTCTTCATCCTCCCTCAATGGGGTTTACTCTACCACCCGTAAGACCCTTTTCTTCATCCTCCCTCAATGGGGTTTACTCTACCACCCGTAAGACCCTTTTCTTCATCCTCCCTCAATGGGGTTTACTCTACCACCCGTAAGACCCTTTTCTTCATCCTCCCTCAATGGGGTTTACTCTACCACCCGTAAGACCCTTTTCTTCATCCTCCCTCAATGGGGTTTACTCTACCACCCGTAAGACCCTTTTCTTCATCCTCCCTCAATGGGGTTTACTCTACCACCCGTAAGACCCTTTTCTTCATCCTCCCTCAATGGGGTTTACTTTACCACCCGTAAGACCCTTTTCACTGTCCTCCCTCAATGGGGTTTACTCTACCACCCGTAAGACCCTTTTCACTGTCCTCCCTCAATGGGGTTTACTCTACCACCCGTAAGACCCTTTTCTTTGTCCTCCCTCAATGGGGTTTACTCTACCACCCGTAAGACCCTTTTCTTCATCCTCCCTCAATGGGGTTTACTCTACCACCCGTAAGACCCTTTTCGTCATCCTCCCTCAATGGGGTTTACTCTACCACCCGTAAGACCCTTTTCTTCATCGTCCCTCAATGGGGTTTACTCTACCACCCGTAAGACCCTTTTCACTGTCCTCCCTCAATGGGGTTTACTCTACCACCCGTAAGACCCTTTTCACTGTCCTCCCTCAATGGGGTTTACTCTACCACCCGTAAGACCCTTTTCACTGTCCTCCCTCAATGGGGTTTACTCTACCACCCGTAAGACCCTTTTCTTCATCCTCCCTCAATGGGGTTTACTCTACCACCCGTAAGACCCTTTTCTTCATCCTCCTCAATGGGGTTTACTCTACCACCCGTAAGACCCTTTTCCTCATCCTCCCTCAATGGGGTTTACTCTACCACCCGTAAGACCCTTTTCTTCATCCTCCCTCAATGGGGTTTACTTTACCACCCGTAAGACCCTTTTCACTGTCCTCCCTCAATGGGGTTTACTCTACCACCCGTAAGACCCTTTTCACTGTCCTCCCTCAATGGGGTTTACTCTACCACCCGTAAGACCCTTTTCTTCATCCTCCCTCAATGGGGTTTACTCTACCACCCGTAAGACCCTTTTCTTCATCCTCCCTCAATGGGGTTTACTTTACCACCCGTAAGACCCTTTTCACTGTCCTCCTCAATGGGGTTTACTCTACCACCCGTAAGACCCTTTTCTTCATCCTCCCTCAATGGGGTTTACTCTACCACCCGTAAGACCCTTTTCTTCATCCTCCCTCAATGGGGTTTACTCTACCACCCGTAAGACCCTTTTCTTCATCCTCCCTCAATGGGGTTTACTCTACCACCCGTAAGACCCTTTTCTTCATCCTCCCTCAATGGGGTTTACTCTACCACCCGTAAGACCCTTTTCTTCATCCTCCCTCAATGGGGTTTACTCTACCACCCGTAAGACCCTTTTCTTCATCCTCCCTCAATGGGGTTTACTCTACCACCCGTAAGACCCTTTTCTTCATCCTCCCTCAATGGGGTTTACTCTACCACCCGTAAGACCCTTTTCTTCATCCTCCCTCAATGGGGTTTACTCTACCACCCGTAAGACCCTTTTCTTCATCCTCCCTCAATGGGGTTTACTCTACCACCCGTAAGACCCTTTTCTTCATCCTCCCTCAATGGGGTTTACTCTACCACCCGTAAGACCCTTTTCTTCATCCTCCCTCAATGGGGTTTACTCTACCACCCGTAAGACCCTTTTCTTCATCCTCCCTCAATGGGGTTTACTCTACCACCCGTAAGACCCTTTTCTTCATCCTCCCTCAATGGGGTTTACTCTACCACCCGTAAGACCCTTTTCTTCATCCTCCCTCAATGGGGTTTACTTTACCACCCGTAAGACCCTTTTCACTGTCCTCCCTCAATGGGGTTTACTCTACCACCCGTAAGACCCTTTTCACTGTCCTCCCTCAATGGGGTTTACTCTACCACCCGTAAGACCCTTTTCTTTGTCCTCCCTCAATGGGGTTTACTCTACCACCCGTAAGACCCTTTTCTTCATCCTCCCTCAATGGGGTTTACTCTACCACCCGTAAGACCCTTTTCGTCATCCTCCCTCAATGGGGTTTACTCTACCACCCGTAAGACCCTTTTCTTCATCGTCCCTCAATGGGGTTTACTCTACCACCCGTAAGACCCTTTTCACTGTCCTCCCTCAATGGGGTTTACTCTACCACCCGTAAGACCCTTTTCACTGTCCTCCCTCAATGGGGTTTACTCTACCACCCGTAAGACCCTTTTCACTGTCCTCCCTCAATGGGGTTTACTCTACCACCCGTAAGACCCTTTTCTTCATCCTCCTCAATGGGGTTTACTCTACCACCCGTAAGACCCTTTTCTTCATCCTCCCTCAATGGGGTTTACTCTACCACCCGTAAGACCCTTTTCCTCATCCTCCCTCAATGGGGTTTACTCTACCACCCGTAAGACCCTTTTCTTCATCCTCCTCAATGGGGTTTACTTTACCACCCGTAAGACCCTTTTCACTGTCCTCCCTCAATGGGGTTTACTCTACCACCCGTAAGACCCTTTTCACTGTCCTCCCTCAATGGGGTTTACTCTACCACCCGTAAGACCCTTTTCTTCATCCTCCCTCAATGGGGTTTACTCTACCACCCGTAAGACCCTTTTCTTCATCCTCCCTCAATGGGGTTTACTCTACCACCCGTAAGACCCTTTTCTTCATCCTCCCTCAATGGGGTTTACTCTACCACCCGTAAGACCCTTTTCTTCATCCTCCCTCAATGGGGTTTACTCTACCACCCGTAAGACCCTTTCTTCATCCTCCCTCAATGGGGTTTACTCTACCACCCGTAAGACCCTTTTCTTCATCCTCCCTCAATGGGGTTTACTCTACCACCCGTAAGACCCTTTTCTTCATCCTCCTCAATGGGGTTTACTTTACCACCCGTAAGACCCTTTTCACTGTCCTCCCTCAATGGGGTTTACTCTACCACCCGTAAGACCCTTTTCACTGTCCTCCCTCAATGGGGTTTACTCTACCACCCGTAAGACCCTTTTCTTCATCCTCCCTCAATGGGGTTTACTCTACCACCCGTAAGACCCTTTTCTTCATCCTCCCTCAATGGGGTTTACTCTACCACCCGTAAGACCCTTTTCTTCATCCTCCCTCAATGGGGTTTACTCTACCACCCGTAAGACCCTTTTCTTCATCCTCCCTCAATGGGGTTTACTCTACCACCCGTAAGACCCTTTTCTTCATCCTCCCTCAATGGGGTTTACTCTACCACCCGTAAGACCCTTTTCTTCATCCTCCCTCAATGGGGTTTACTTTACCACCCGTAAGACCCTTTTCACTGTCCTCCCTCAATGGGGTTTACTCTACCACCCGTAAGACCCTTTTCACTGTCCTCCCTCAATGGGGTTTACTCTACCACCCGTAAGACCCTTTTCTTCGTCCTCCCTCAATGGGGTTTACTCTACCACCCGTAAGACCCTTTTCTTCGTCCTCCCTCAATGGGGTTTACTCTACCACCCGTAAGACCCTTTTCTTCGTCCTCCCTCAATGGGGTTTACTCTACCACCCGTAAGACCCTTTTCTTCATCCTCCCTCAATGGGGTTTACTCTACCACCCGTAAGACCCTTTTCTTCATCCTCCCTCAATGGGGTTTACTTTACCACCCGTAAGACCCTTTTCACTGTCCTCCCTCAATGGGGTTTACTCTACCACCCGTAAGACCCTTTTCACTGTCCTCCCTCAATGGGGTTTACTCTACCACCCCTAAGACCCTTTTCTTCACACTCCCTCAATGGGGTTTACTCTACCACCCGTAAGACCCTTTTCTTCATCCTCCCTCAATGGGGTTTACTCTAACACCCGTAAGACCCTTTTCTTCATCCTCCCTCAATGGGGTTTACTCTACCACCCGTAAGACCCTTTTCTTCATCCTCCCTCAATGGGGTTTACTCTACCACCCGTAAGACCCTTTTCTTCATCCTCCCTCAATGGGGTTTACTCTACCACCCGTAAGACCCTTTTCTTCATCCTCCCTCAATGGGGTTTACTCTACCACCCGTAAGACCCTTTTCTTCATCCTCCCTCAATGGGGTTTACTTTACCACCCGTAAGACCCTTTTCACTGTCCTCCCTCAATGGGGTTTACTCTACCACCCGTAAGACCCTTTTCACTGTCCTTCCTCAATGGGGTTTACTCTACCACCCGTAAGACCCTTTTCTTCATCCTCCCTCAATGGGGTTTACTCTACCACCCGTAAGACCCTTTTCTTCATCCTCCCTCAATGGGGTTTACTCTACCACCCGTAAGACCCTTTTCTTCATCCTCCCTCAATGGGGTTTACTTTACCACCCGTAAGACCCTTTTCACTGTCCTCCCTCAATGGGGTTTACTCTACCACCCGTAAGACCCTTTTCTTCATCCTCCCTCAATGGGGTTTACTCTACCACCCGTAAGACCCTTTTCTTCATCCTCCCTCAATGGGGTTTACTCTACCACCCGTAAGACCCTTTTCTTCATTCTCCCTCAATGGGATTTACTCTACCACCCGTAAGACCCTTTTCTTCATCCTCCCTCAATGGGGTTTACTCTACCACCCGTAAGACCCTTTTCATCATCAGATTTCTTCCTCCACTAAATCACTATAGACTTTTTGACTACTGCTTTTGAGTCTGCATGTGCAGCTTTGATATCATAATGCTTTGCGATGACGAGCAGATTCGCCGCCTTCGTACATTTTCGATAGCGTCTCCCATGTAGGGTTTACTGCAAATGCTCGACAAACTTAGTCTGTGGCTTTATTTTTTATAAACCTGTGTTTATGCAACTTTCTAAATTATTCCGGCGATCTTATAAATCCCCCCCCCCCCAGGGTGGATTCGTGACACAAACTTTACCACAAAAGTGTATTTTAAACACTAAAATATCTGGACCCCTACAGAGTTTCAGAGTAGGTGACTACCATACTCGTGAGAAACAGGATCCCGGACAAGCCGCCATTTTGTTATGTTCCCACAAGACAAACTCAAAATGTCGCTCACAACAAATGGAACTAACAAAGAACATCACTGACGAACAAAACAAAATTTGTTCTGAAAGGTACCCATGTGGGTGCAAACTGAAAATGGGCAAAGCAACTAGTAAGGGGTTATAAAAGACCCATGGATGCCCACTAGGTTTGCCTCAGATATTTTTCAAAACACAATTTAGGATGGGGAGTAAAAAGAATATGGAGCAAATCAAACAGGGGAAACCATAACAAATCAGGTTTCTTTCAAACTTAAAAGTTTGAGCTTAAAAATCACACCTCAGCTGACGTGAAGTGTAGCTCTCCCAACATCTCTCACGCTCAACTGGAGCACTGGCCCAGCCAATCTTAAATATCACCTATGCTAACGCGGGTGAAACACCTTCCGACTAACAAGATGGACAAGCCATTACAGGTGTAACGCAGTTACTAACGAGGTGACACCAATCGATGCCCCCCTACGTGCTAACACGTTATCTTCGAAATAGATAAACTAAACCTGTTACACATTTGACAAATAATTGTCAATATATTACATTACCACGGGGATAGTCTTGTTTCTGTTAGTTTGAAGTCTCACTGTTTTTGTTTGAATCCTCAGGGATTTCTCCCCAGCCCTCTTCAACAGCGTACCCATCCTCCCTGGGTCGGCCAGCCAGCTCACCTCCCAGCTTTCCTCAGACTCCAACACGGCCACCTCCAATTTGGACCCCCTATCCACCCCACTGGGGGGCAAGGCCCCAGATGACGCCAAAGACAGGTCAGTTGTCTGTCTAGTCTTCTCTGCCATTCTCTCCTTTCCATCTCTCTTTCTCTCTGCTCTGCTTCCACCCCCACCCCCTACCGGCCTGTTAATTTAGTATTTTGCTCTCCCTCCACTCTCCTGCTCCCCACCCCCCCACCCCCTTACCGGCCTGTTAATTTAGTATTTTGCCCTCCCCCTCTTTCCATTCCTGACAGTGTTTCCGGTGCCACGGCCCAGGCCTCGTCTCTTAACACCACAGCCATGAAGTCCAACCTGCTCCTAACCACCTCCACCAAGATGGAGCCGATGAAAGCCCTTGACTCCAGGTTCACAGAGAGGTCAAAGGTCATGCCCGGGGTCACCATCTCCATGGCGGGACTCACCCCGCTAGACAGGTAAGGGAACAGAACCATCAAGCTTATCCCAATAGTCTTTATGATCAGTCAACAGTTGCTGATTTGAGGCATACAATGCTGGAACGTTATTGGTCGTTTCCACATCTGATATTCTTGTTATCTGAACACGGGAAAAATAAATCAGTTTAGGACGTACATATGTTCCTATGAACACAACAAAAACAACAGATTGAATGCTAGCCTTGTTTTTAACGGAGCAATCCACTTTTGATTGACACTTCTTGGAATAGATGTTAAGTGATGACCAGTTTCTTTAAAAAAATATATATATATATTCACTGAACTAGATTGATCTGTTTTTGTTCTTTCCTTGTTGACTGGGACTTGGAGGTTGTCTCTCTTCGAAATATAATTACTAGAAAGGGCATCTTCATTCAGGTCAATGAGGCCATAATGGGTGGACAAGTGAACAGGAAGTACAGCTGGAAATGTCCCCATTAAACAGGAAATAGAGCACAAAGTGTCCCTGTTAACCTGGAAATAAGGGTAGGAAGTACATCATTCAAATTGGGCTCAACACACAACTCAACCCTTCTTACAAAAAAGTTAATGAAAATTCAATATTTTCCAAGCATTGCTTCGCCTATGATCATATATGAGGAAACACTACTAAGGCGATCGGGTTAATGGGTTAATGGGTTAATGGAACACGTGGTGAGTCTATTTCTGTGGTTGTTGTCCTCCTGTTGTAGAGTGAAAGACAGCAGCACTTTAAAGGAGATCAAGGATGAGACGAGCAGCGACAGCGAGGACAAGATGGTTGTGGTGAAGTCCCCCTCCTTCACCAAGAGGAAGGTCCTCGACGTGGACGGAGGGGACAACCAGTTGGAGAAGAGGAAGGCCCTAGACGTGGACGGAGGGGACAACCAGGTGGAGAAGCGGAAGGCCCTAGACGTGGACGGAGGGGACAACCAGGTAGAGAAGAGGAAAAAGGGACGGCCCAGGAAAATGGACGCGAAAATGATGATGCCCGTGTCCCACCAAACCTTCCAGCAGGTAAGGCCAGTGCCAGTTGATTTCACGTAATCTCATGACTTTACATATTTTTTTCTGATGGAAGATATGATAATATTCAAGATATGCTTGTCTTTGAATGTAATGGTCTTGATTGGATATGGGATCAACAAGCTGATTGGCTGCGTACGAAATGACACCCTTATTCCTTTAGGAATATTCAACCGGGGGTCCCCTATGGGTCCACTGTGGTACGGCAAGGGTCAACAGTGAAGAGGCGACTCTGGGATGCTGGCCTTCTAGATGAAAGTTGCAAAGAAAAAGCCATATCTCAGACTGGCCAATAAAAATAAAAGATTAAGATGGACAAAATAACACAGACACTGGACAGAGGAACTCTGCCAAGAAGACCAGCATCCCGGAGTCGCCTCTTCACTGTTGACGTTGAGACTGGTGTTTTGCTGGTACTGTTTAATGAAGGTGCCAGTTGAGGACTTGTGAGTTGTCTGTTTCTCAAACTAGACATTCTAATGTAATTGTCCTCTTGCTCAGTTGTGCACCGGGGCCTCCCACTCTTTCTATTCTGGTTTGAGCCAGCTTGAGCTGTTTATGAAGGGAGTAGTACACAGCGTTGTACGAGATCTTTAGTTTCTTGGCAATTTCTCGCATGGAATAGCCTTCATTTCTCAGAACAAGAATAGACTGATGAGTTTCAGTAGAAAGTTATTTGTTTCTGGCCATTTTGAGCCTGTAATTGAACCCACAAATGCTGATGCTCCAGATACTCAACTCGTCTAAAGAAGGCCAGATTTATTGCTTCTTTAATCAGTATAACAGTTTTCAGCTGTGCTAACATAATTGCACAATGGTTTTCTAATGAACAATTAGCCTTTTAAAATGATAAACTTGGATTAGCTAACACAATGTGCCATTGGAACACAGGAGTGATGGTTGCTGATAATGGGCCTCTGTACGCCTATGTTGATATTCCATTTAAAAAATCAGTCGTTTCCAGCTACGATAGTCATTTATAACATTAACAATGTCGACACTGTATTTCTGATACATTTTATATTTTTTTAATCGACAAAAACAAGGACATTTCTAAGTGACCACAAACTTTTGAATGATAGTGTATGTCTGCATACACACATGCATTTATACATGCATACATAAATACATGTACCAGATTTGCCAGTTCTTGCTGTGAGATGTAACCCCCTTTTCCACCAAGGCACCGGCAAGTTCCCGGACATTTCTGGGGGGAAAGGCCCTAGCCCTCACCCTCCAATCCAATAGGTCACAGATGTGCTCAATGGGATTGAGATCCGGGCTCTTCGCTGGCCATGGCAGAACACTGACATTTCTGTCTTGCAGGAAATCACACAGAGAACGAGCAGTATGGCTGGTGGCATTGTCATGTCAGGATGAGCCTGCAGGAAGGGCACCACATGAGGGAGTAGGATGTCTTCCCTGTAACGCACACGTTGAGATTTCCTGCAATGACAACAATCTCAGTCCGATGATGCTGTGACACACCGCCCCAGACCATGATGGACCCTCCACCTATAAATCAATCCCGCTCCAGAGTACAGGCCTCGGTGTAACGCTCATTCCTTCGACGATAAACGTGAATCCGACCATCTCCCCTGGTGAGACAAAACCGTGACTCGTTAGTGAAGAGCACTTTTTGCCAGTCCTGTCTGGTCCAGCGATGGTGGGTTTATGCCCATAGGTGACTTTGTTGCCGGTGATGTCTGGTGAGGACCTGCCTTACAACAGGCCTACAGGCCCTCGCTCCAGCCTCTCTCGGCCTATTGCGGACAGTCTGAGCACTGATGGAGGGATTGTGCATTCCTGGTGTAACTCGGGCAGTTGTTGCCATCCTGTAACTGTCCCACAGGTGTGATGTTCGGATGTACCGATCCTGTGCAGGTGTTGTTACACGTGGTCTGCCACTGCGAGGACAATCAGTTGTCCGTCCTGTCTCCCTGTAGCGCTGTCTTAGGCATCTCACAGTACGGAGATTGCAATTCATTGTTCTGGCCACAACTGCAGTCCTCATGCCTCCTTGCAGCATGCCTAAGGCACATTCACGCAGATGAGCAGGGACCCTGGGCATCTTTCTTTTGGTGTTTTCAGAGTCAGTAGAAAGGCCTCTTTAGTGTCCTGAGTTTTCATAACTGACCTTAATTGCCAACTGTCTGTAAGCTGTTAGTGTCTTAACGACCGTTCCACAGGTGCATGTTCATTCATTGTTTATGGTTCATTGAACAAGCATGGGAACCAGTGTTTAAACCCTTGACAATGAAGATCTACAGCACCAGTCGAAAGTTTGGACACCTACTCATTCAAGGGTTTTTCTACATTGTAGAATAGTAGTGAAGACATCAAAGTTTTAAACAAATCAAAATATATTTTAGACGCTTCAAAGTATTCACCCTTTGCCTTGATGACAACTTTTGGTGTTCTCTCAACCAGCTTCACGAGGAATGCTTTTCCAACACTCTTGGAATTCCCAAATATGCTGAGCACTTGTTGGTTGCTTTTTCTTCGCTCTGTGGTCCAACTCATCCCAAACCATCTCAATTGGGTTGAGGTCGGGGGATTGTGGAGGCCAGGTCATCTGATGCAGCACTCCATTACTCTCTGTCTTGGTCAAATAGCTCTTACACAGCCTGGAGGTGTGTTGGGCCATTGTCCTTTTGAAACAAATGATAATCCCACTAAGCGCAAACCAGATTGTGATGGTGCAGAATGCTGTGGTAGCCATGCTGGGTAAGTGATCCTTGAATTCTAAATAAATCACAATGTCACGAGCAAAGAAACCCCATACCATCACACCTCTTCCATGCTTCCTGGTGGGAACCACACATGCGGAGAACATCCGGTCACCTACTCTGTGTCTCACAAAGACACAGCGGTTGGAACCAACATTTTACAATTTGGACTCATCAGTCCAAAGGACAGATTTCCACCGGTCTAATGTCCATTGCTTGTGTTTTTTGGCCCAAGCAAGTCTCTTCTTCTTATTGGTGTCCTTTAGTAGTGGTTTCTCTGCAGCAATTCGACCACGAATGGTGTTGACAGATAGGGCAGCTCTGCTTCTAGCTCCTAAGCAACTTTGCAGTATTTTAGTTTTTTTGTGTGTGTTATTCCTTCCTTTATTAGCCCAGAATGTTTTTTTGTGTGTGTTATTCCTTCCTTTATTAGCCCAGGATGTTTTTTTGTGTTATTACATACAGCCGGAAATAACTTTCTGGATATCAGAGCGGCGGTATGTTTAAACAGCTGCTATTAGTTTAACGTGTGTTTGGAGTCACCTTTCTATCTTACAGGCTATGTTAGAGTTTTCTCTTCCAATTATAATGTGGGGACTTTTGACCAGGGATATTTATGCATTTTCTTTTCTTTTTTCCCCAACTGCACACTTGCAGGCTACCCCTTCATCAGAGAAGGAGCCTTGTTGCGTCGTTGCTATCCCCGTGGCTGTCCTCAAACTGCCCACTCCCACACCGCAGAAAGCGTTTACTCTTCAGGTATGCTATTACATCACTCTTCAGTTGTGGCTAAACAACCCACATGGTCATAGACGGAGTCATGATGAGTACAATGGATGCTAGTCAGGGATGTTCTCTCTTTCCGCCATATTGTGTATGATTGTAGGTCAGTACGGAGCCCCCGGTGTACCTGGAGGTGGAGAACGACGTCTCTGCGGTGTCCGGAGCCAAACTCAGCCAGCTCCGCTGTTCCAGGGAGGGCAGGGAGTGGGACACGTTGCTGCCCAGCCGAGTCATCACTGCAGCGGGCAGCAGGTAAGCAGTAGGGGGAGGGAGGTTCTACACGTCTAGTAGTATTAATGGTAGTTATCTGTTGTCTTAATACTTTACACTTGTAGGAATTGGCCTAATGTGGATAGAACTAAATTGAAGTGTTTCTTCCAGAATAAATATGAAAAGCATAAACAACCAATTGAAAGGGATCAGTTTGAAGATTGAGAGAAGCATTAGACCAAAGTTGAGGACACAACAGTTCACCTGACACACGACTAAATCCAAACATCACACTGTTGATTGTATGTGTATTTTACATTTACTGTACTTTTCACCCCATTTGTTGACAACGAAATCTGAAAATAATCTGGATACATTCAGTAACGTGATAATAATATTGGGGTAGGTGCAACTCGAGACAAAAAAAATGACCCGTGTTTGAGTGAAAGGACTAACTGGTCTCTCCAAGAGGCCACACACCTCTACAAAGTGTGCACAAGTCCTAAGTCATTTCAATGCACTTTTATGACTCAAGGAACAGTCTTCAACTATAAGCTGTTTTTTTAAAACTCTCCTAGCTGTGCCATTGAGGAACTAAGAGCACACTTGCATTTGTTTTGTTTGGAACACAACTCTGCGTCCCCCTCAATCACACAGTTACGGTTGTTTCCAGAAACGCCCCTTTTTATAAATCGCTATCTGGTTCAGGTGGGCGTCATTTGAAAGCTTTGTTCTATTGCCAACATGACTCGTTATAAAATATTATCTTCTTGTTAGGCTTTCACAATGCAAACGGATCATAATTTGGGTGCACATAGAAAATAATCATGGGTGTATTCAGGCGCCTTGTTCCGCAGCGATTTTTCTTCACAATAGACAAACAGGCTCATTTTGTTCAAAACAACCCAAGGTATGACGCCATGTCATCTTGTAACTATACATCAAACAAAGTGATCATAAACGGTGACACTGTATCTATTAGTTTTATGATATGGAAATGTGAAGTGCACATTTGGACTAACAGGTGTTTGGCTTGTATCACATCAGTGGTATTTATTCTGATCCTCAATGTCTCATCTTTGGAATTACATAGAGTCCTCTTAATTTACAGCATTTCCCTCAGACAACAGAAAAAGCAGAAGTTGACAAATTAGTGGGAGGGATGGTGACCAGTTCTTGTCGCTTGAGGTGCTCAAGTTCAGAACGTCTGTCAGTCAAAACCCATACAGAGCTGTGTTACTGAGCCTGAGCTATGATGTCATATATAACATGTTACTGTAAGGTCACTAAGCTATGATGTCATTTATAGCACGTTACTCTACAGTCACTAAGCTATGATGTCATTTATAGCACGTTACTCTACAGTCACTGAGCTATGATGTCATTTATAGCACGTTACTCTACAGTCACTGAGCTATGATGTCATTTATAGCACGTTACTCTATAGTCACTGAGCTATGATGTCATTTATAACATGTTACTGTAAGGTCACTAAGCTATGATGTCATTTATAGCACGTTACTCTACAGTCACTGAGCTATGATGTCATTTATAGCACGTTACTCTACAGTCACTGAGCTATGATGTCATTTATAGCATGTTACTCTATAGTCACTGAGCTATGATGTCATTTATAACATGTTACTGTAAGGTCACTAAGCTATGATGTCATTTATAGCACGTTACTCTACAGTCACTGAGCTATGATGTCATTTTATAGCAGTCACTGAGTTGATGTCTATAGTCACTGTCAGCTATGATGTCATTTATAACATGTTACTGTAAGGTCACTAAGCTATGATGTCATTTATAGCACGTTACTCTATAGTCACTGAGCTATGATGTCATTTATAAGCAGCTATGATGTCATTTATAGCACTCTACAGTCACTGAGCTATGATGTCATTTATAGCATGTTACTCTATAGTCACTGAGCTATGATGTCATTTATAGCACGTTACTCTACAGTCACTGAGCTATGATGTCATTTATAGCACGTTACTCTACAGTCACTGAGCTATGATGTCATTTATAACATGTTACTGTAAGGTCACTGAGCTATGATGTCATTTATAGCACGTTACTCTATAGTCACTGAGCTATGATGTCATTTATAGCACGTTACTCTACAGTCACTGAGCTATGATGTCATTTATAGCATGTTACTCTACAGTCACTGAGCTATGATGTCATTTATAGCACGTTACTCTACAGTCACTGAGCTATGATGTCATTTATAGCATGTTACTGTAAGGTCACTGAGCTATGATGTCATTTATAGCACGTTACTCTATAGTCACTGAGCTATGATGTCATTTATAGCATGTTACTCTATAGTCACTGAGCTATGATGTCATTTATAGCATGTTACTCTATAGTCACTGAGCTATGATGTCATTTATAGCACGTTACTGTAAGGTCACTGAGCTATGATGTCATTTATAGTATGTTACTGTACAGCCACTGAGCTCTGACTTCATTTATAGCATGTTACTCTACAGCCACTGAGCTCTGACTTCATTTATAGCATGTTACTGAGTGACTTCAGTCACTGAGCTCTGATGTCATGACTTCATTTATAGCATGTTACTCTACAGCCACTGAGCTCTGACTTCATGTATAGCATGTTACTCTACAGCCACTGAGCTCTGACTTCATATATAGCATGTTACTCTACAGCCACTGAGCTCTGACTTCATTTATAGCATGTTACTCTACAGCCACTGAGCTATGATGTCATTTATAGCATGTTACTCTACAGTCACTGAGCTCTGACTTCATTTATAGCATGTTACTGTACAGCCACTGAGCTCTGACTTCATTTATAGCATGTTACTCTACAGCCACTGAGCTCTGACTTCATTTATAGCATGTTACTCTACAGCCACTGAGCTCTGACTTCATTTATAGCATGTTACTCTACAGCCACTGAGCTCTGACTTCATTTATAGCATGTTACTCTACAGCCACTGAGCTCTGACTTCATTTATAGCATGTTACTCTACAGCCACTGAGCTCTGACTTCATTTATAGCATGTTACTCTACAGCCACTGAGCTCTGACTTCATTTATAGCATGTTACTCTACAGCCACTGAGCTCTGACTTCATATATAGCATGTTACTGTACAGCCACTGAGCTATGACGTCATGTATAGCATGTTACTGTACAGCCACTACGTTTTGATTTCGGAGCTTATTAGTGCCCAAATCTGTCATTTTCAACCTGTATACAGGTACGAGTGTGAAGGGTAAAATCTGGAATCCGTAGCAATGAAACTGCTATATCCGTTTGTGGTATTACTACAACAAAGACATTACTTCAAACTAATATTTTTGGGGGACGTCATTGCACTTGTGATTGAACAGCAGATTTTATAGCTCCTCTTCTCTGTTTAACCTCCTCGAGTCGATGTCCGTGCCCCTGCGGAAATCTATACTGAACAAAAATATAAACGCAACATGCAATCATTTCAACAAATTTACTGAGTTGCAGTTCATATAAGCAAATCAATCAATTGAAATAAATGAATGAGGCCCTAATCTATGGATTTCATATGACACGGGGTGGGGGTGCAGACATGGGTGGGCCTGGGAGGGCATAGGCCCACCCACTGGGGAGCCAGGCCAGCCAATCAGGCCCACCCACTGGGGAGCCAGGCCAGCCAATCAGGCCCACCCACTGGGGAGCCAGGCCAGCCAATCAGGCCCACCCACTGGGGAGCCAGGCCAGCCACAAAAGAGCTTCATTACAGACAGAAATACACATCAGTTTCATCAGTTGTCTGGGTGGCTGGTCTCAGACGATCCCGCAGGTGAAGAAGCCGGCTGTGGAGGTCCTGGGCTGGCGTGGTTACACGTGGTCTGCGGTTGCGAGGTCGGTTGGATGTACTGCCAAATTCTTTAAAACGACATTGGAGGTGGCTTATGGTAGAGAAATGAACACGTGATTCTCTAGCAACATCTCGGGTGTACATTCCTACAGTCAGCATGCCCATTGCACACTCCCTCAACTTGAGACATCTGTGGCATTGTGTTGTGTGACAACTGGCCTTTTATTGTCCCCCAGCACGAGGTGCTGCTGTGTAATGATCATGCTGTTTAATCAGCTTCTTGATACGCCACTCCTGTTCAGTAGAATTAGCATAATAAAAACATCCGCCGACGTTGCACTTCCGTATCTGCGGTGAAAAGTGACAGAGCTAGAGGCGGTGTATGTCTGACCATGAGACGTAAAGAAATACAGTATATGATGGTTGAACTATTATTCAACAGCACTGCTGAATAACCAATAACATAATAGCTACTAACGCTGTCCACCAGCTTAGTGAAGGGACTGGTGGAGTTCCAACCATGAGACAAAGGCATCCAAACGGTTTGGCCTAAACTATTACGACCCCTCTATGAAAAGATGAGACTCTCACGGTCAATGGTGTCGATATGGAGACTGTTTAGCTCCAAGGAAGGGGTTAAATACCCGGGGGGGGGAAAAATGAATGGAAGTAGATATGGAGACTGTTTAGCTCCAAGGAAGGGGTTAAATACCCGGGGGGAAAAATGAATGGAAGTAGATATGGAGACTGTTTAGCTCCAAGGAAGGGGTTAAATACCGGGGGGGAAATGAATGGAAGTAGATATGGAGACTGTTTAGCTCCAAGGAAGGGGTTAAATACCGGGGAAATGAATGGAAGTAGATATGGAGACTGTTTAGCTCCAAGGAAGGGGTTAAATACCGGGGGGGGGAAAATGAATGGAAGTAGATATGGAAACTGTTTAGCTCCAAGGAAGGGGTTAAATACCCGGGGGGAAAATGAATGGAAGTAGATATGGAGACTGTTTAGTTCCAAGGAAGGGGTTAAATACCCGGGGGAAAATGAATGGAAGTAGATATGGAGACTGTTTAGCTCCAAGGAAGGGGTTAAATACCCGGGGGGGGAAAATGAATGGAAGTAGATATGGAGACTGTTTAGCTCCAAGGAAGGGGTTAAATACCCGGGGGGAAATGAATGGAAGTAGATATGGAGACTGTTTAGCTCCAAGTAAGGGGTTAAATACCCGGGGGGGAAATGAATGGAAGTAGATATGGAGACTGTTTAGCTCCAAGTAAGGGGTTAAATACCCGGGGGGGAAAATGAATGGAAGTAGATATGGAGACTGTTTAGCTCCAAGTAAGGGGTTAAATACCCGGGGGGGGAAAATTAATGGAAGTAGATATGGAGACTGTTTAGCTCCAAGGAAGGGGTTAAATACCCGGGGTGGGAAAATGAATGGAAGTAGATATGGAGACTGTTTGGCTCCAAGGAAGGGGTTAAATACCCGGGGTGGGAAAATGAATGGAAGTAGATATGGAGACTGTTTAGCTCCAAGTAAGGGGTTAAATACCCGGGGGGAAAATGAATGGAAGTAGATATGGAGACTGTTTAGCTCCAAGTAAGGGGTTAAATACCCGGGGGGGAAATGAATGGAAGTAGATATGGAGACTGTTTAGCTCCAAGGAAGGGGTTAAATACCCGGGGGGAAAATGAATGGAAGAAGATATGGAGACTGTTTAGCTCCAAGTAAGGGGTTAAATACCCGGGGGGGAAAATGAATGGAAGTAGATATGGAGACTGTTTAGCTCCAAGTAAGGGGTTAAATACCCGGGGGGGAATGAATGGAAGTAGATATGGAGACTGTTTAGCTCCAAGGAAGGGGTTAAATACCCGGGGGGAAAATGAATGGAAGAAGATATGGAGACTGTTTAGCTCCAAGTAAGGGGTTAAATACCCGGGGGGAAATGAATGGAAGTAGATATGGAGACTGTTTAGCTCCAAGGAAGGGGTTAAATACCCGGGGGGGAAATGAATGGAAGTAGATATGGAGACTGTTTAGCTCCAAGGAAGGGGTTAAATACCCGGGGGGGAATGAATGGAAGTAGATATGGAGACTGTTTAGCTCCAAGGAAGGGGTTAAATACCCAGGGGGAATATATATATATATGTCTTTCTTAGATCGCTCAGATATAGGACCTACACTTCAGAACAAACTTCTTTTCGATTTGTTTTGTTGTTTGGGGGGGGGGAATATCTATTGTTCCATGTAGTGAATCTGTTTTTCAATGTTTTTGTACGGGCTAATATCAGTAAGGTCAAAGAAACTAAATAAACATTTTCTTCAAATCATTTTTTGTCTGTTATTGTTATCCTTCAAGGGGTCTTAAAATTCTAAATCAAATAACAACATGATCCTTGGTATGACCTTCTTAAAAAAAATAACAATCCATATAGCTTACTAGAAACAAATGTTTGCTGATCTTATCTCAGATATAGGAGAGGCACTTGAGAACAGACTTCCTTTCGACGGGGGCTTCGACTGTAATGGGTTAACAAAGTAAACCATAACAATATGCCTGGGGCTGCTTCCGCTAATGCGGTTTGGAGTTGACTGGGCTGTTTTTATAGGGGGATTTAGCTTCCATTCCAACTGTGGTAATGAGCAACTGTTAAAGCTTTATTTACACCGTAGTAAACAAGGCGTGTCTCTCTCCTCCTCTCCTCTCCCAGTGATGTGGTGGCAGTGGCGTGCGAGGACCGCATGTTGTCTGTGTTTTCGGCGTGTGGCCGCCGCCTACTACCCGCCATCCTGCTGCCCGCGCCCATGTCTGCCCTGCACTGCTCAGGCTTCTACGTCATGGCCTTGACCGCCTGCGCCACCCTGTCTGTCTGGTGAGAGAGAGCCCCGTGACACACACACACGTATTGACGTGACAAAACCTATTGAGATGCACCATCTAGGCTGCTGCTCTGATGGGAAGTTTCCTCTAGGTGCTCTGGCCATGCTCTGGTCATGCTCTGGCCATGCTCTGGCCATGCTCTGGTCATGCTCTGGTCATGCTCTGGTCATGCTCTGGTCATGCTCTGGTCATGCTCTGGTCATGCTCTGCCCAGCATTTTTCACTTCCTTCATCACTGTTCTTTTAATTCAAACTATTGTTGTATTTATTCACCCCACCACCTCCCCCCTACCCCACTATCCCACCACCCCACTACCTACCCCACCCCACCACCCCACCCCACCATCCCCCACCCCACTACCCCACTACCCCACCACCCCACCACTAATGTGCAGAGGTGTTGAATATGAGTCAAACAAGAAATAGGTCACTACCTGTGTTAATTGATGACAAGACAACCAATGAGCCCACGCAGCAGCATCAGAGATGTTTGGGATTCTATATAGGCTGTTGTTTAAAAAAAGAGGAGTGCTAAAGTTGTCAATGAACTGTTAAGATGTGAGAGCAACAGGGTCACAGTTATAATTAAAGCATCTGATCATCAATGGATTAGAGATAAAAGCTGTTTGTTTTAACGCAGCGGCCACATAGCCTTATCACCTAGGTAGGCCACGTAGCCTTATCACCTAGGTAGGCCACGTAGCCTTATCACCTAGGTAGGCCACGTAGCCTTATCACCTAGGTAGGCCACATAGCCTTATCACCTAGGTAGGCCACATAGCCTTATCACCTAGGTAGGCCACATAGCCTTATCACCTAGGTAGGCCACATAGCCTTATCACCTAGGTAGGCCACAGCCTTATCACCTAGGTAGGCCACATAGCCTTATCACCTAGGTAGGCCACATAGCCTTATCACCTAGGTAGGCCACATAGCCTTATCACCTAGGTAGGCCACATAGCCTTATCACCTAGGTGAGCGATGAGTGTGGGATTTCCGACTGCTTAACACGACTCCCATACTCTGGTGTGCACTAGCGACGGCGATCACTCCTGACTCGCCACACCTTGTATTTTAGACTAGAGACAACCCTAGCCCCTTGACACTTTTAATTTGTGTGAAGTGTGAACATTTGACATTTTTTGGTTTAGCAGGTTCTCTTCTCCACAGAGACTTACTGGAGCAGTTAAGTGAATCGCACGTCGTCACCTTGTCACCTCTTCCGCTCGGGGATTCAAACCAGCTACCTTTCGGTTACTGGCTCAACGCTCTTAACGGCTAGGCTACCTACCGCAGCAATATGGTGATATCTCAGATTTGCTCTCTGATAGGCTAGGAAGAATGACACATTGCTTACACATATCAAATCCTGTCAGATCTCCTCAAGTGTCTAGGGTGTTTAGAGGCTAGGGGTTGTTTGTTTCTGGACAGGGCCAAACAATGAGTACATCATTGTAAATAAGAATTTTGTTCTTAACTGACTTGCCTAGTTAAATAAAATAAAAAAATTTAATGAAAAAGAATTGAGACGTGTTCTGTCTTCTCCACCTTGTTCTTCTCTACAGGGATGTCCAAAAACAGAGTGCCGTGGTGAAGAATGAATCTTTGCAGACCATTTTATCAGGTGAGAGGAGTTCTACTTCAAGCCTTTCAGACTGTCAGTACGGTTGAAAGTATGGATTATATCCCAGCGCAGGTTGAGTAACAACAACAGAGTCCTGCCGGTTACGTGACATCGTGGGGGGGTGGGGGGGTGCCTGCGGCTCATATACACGTCAGAACACTGTCTTATTACTTCTCCCAAAGTTAGCATAGCATATCACGCAAATGGACTGGTCCACTGCTCCTGTTTTTCAGTTTGCATCTTCCCAAGTCCCAGTATGGTAAACTAAACTCTGTGTGAGTTGTGTGTCCTGTCAGTCTGTGACCAACAGCCTGAGACCTGTGGATCAGAGCGTGAAATTCGCCCTCCAAGGCTGTGTGACAGCTCTCCCCAACCTATCCCTTTTATCTGGGGATTTCGGGCTTCCTTGTCTTGTGTTGATTTAACCCACCAGCTAGTGTGTGTGTTGGCCACCATACTCCGGTGCTAATCTTGTCAAGATATCCTCCACTGCTGTGCTCGTTATCAAGGCCACCGGGTACTAACGTTAGTCATCCTTCAACTACAGTCGTGCACAAAAGTTTTGAGAATGACACAAATATGAATTTCCACAAAGTTTGCTGCTTCAGTGTCTTTAGATAGTTTTGTCAGCTGTTACTATGGAATACTGAAGTATAATTAATTAATAAGCATTTCATAAGTGTCAAAGGATTTTATTGACAAATACATGAAGTTGATGCAAAGAGTCAATATTTGCAGTGTTGACCCTTCTTTTTCAAGACCTCTGCAATCCACCCTAGCATGCTGTCAATTAACTTCTGGGCCACATCCTGACTGATGGCAGCCCATTGTTGCATAATCAATGCTTGGAGTTTGTCAGAATTTGTGGGGATTAGTTTGTCCACCTGCCTCTTGAGGATTGACCACAAGTTCTCAATGGGATTAAGGTCTGGGGGGTTTCCTGGCCATGGACCCAAAATATCGATGTTTTGTTCCCCGAACCACTTAGTTATCACTTTTGCCTTATGGCAAGGTGCTCCATCATGCTGGAAATGGCATTGTTCGTCACCAAACTTTTCCTGGATGGTTGGGAGAAGTTGGTCTCGGAGGATGTGTTGGTACCATTCTTTATTCATGGCTGTGTTCTTAGGCAAAATTGTGAGTGGGCCCAGTCCCTTGGCTGAGAAGCAACCCCACACATGAATGGTCTCAGGATGCTTTAATGTTGGCATGACACAGGACTGATGGTAGCGCTCACCTTGTCTTCTCCGGACAAGCTTTTTTCCGAATGCCCCAAACAATCGGAAAGGGGATTCATCAGAGAAAATTACTTTACCCCCGTCCTCAGCAGTCCAATCCCTGTACCTTTTGCAGAATATCAGTCTGTCCACGATATTTTTCCTGGAGAGAAGTGGCTTCTTTGCTGCCCTTCTTGACACCAGGCCATCCTCAAAGTCTTCACCTCACTGTGCGTGCAGATACTCTCACACCTGCCTGCTGCCATTCCTGAGCAAGCTCTGTACTGGTGGTGCCACCGTGTGTTGTCAGCTTGCCTTACAAAATGACTGCCATTCGTGCGTATTTCGCATAAATAAGCATACATTTAAATATGTTACAGCTCATATTCCAGCCATGTTTACATCGCCTGTGTAACAGTATAACTTTAGACCGTCCCCTCGCCCATACCCGGGCGCGAACCAGGGACCCTCTGCACACATCAACAACAGTCACCCCTCAAAGCATCGTTACCCATCGCTCCACAAAAGCCACGGCCCTTGCAGAGCAAGGGGAACCACTACTTCAAGGTCTCAGAGCAAGTGACGTCACCGATTGAAACGCTATTTAGCACGCACGAATCCACCGCTAACTAAGCTAGCGTTTCACATCCGTTACGCCTGCCAGATTATTGTAGCTCTCTACCCTTTCTGTATATTGTGGTAGCTGTTGTAATACAGTCTTCGGTTACTATTATATTAGTTAATTTGATGAATCAGTGTATTGTATAAGAAATATTTATATTTTATGATTTATTTTGTTTACATTCTGAGCTCCGAGAACACAGAGAACACCGCATCTCCATGATGCTAGGTATGCATGGCTGCTCCTCTTGTGGAGCTGAACTACAGGTTAAAGACGGTCATGATCCGTTGGATCTGTCTGACCCCTGCGTTAACTGCACCATCCTGCCTGTGAAGGTGAGGGAAGTGAAGAGGGCCAGTTTTTCACAAATAATTTACCAGTGTTGTTCGCCAGGACCCACCCAGGGCCACCAAAAACAAAACCGATGTTTTGTAAAAGCCTCAAACAGAAGGCCGATTCCTTCTCTTCTAAGAAGGAGCTACTAAAAATGCTTTTGCGTTCCTTCAAGCCCCCGAGTCGGGCCCCCTCTCGCACACTGCCGTACAGGGGACGCAACAGAGGACTCCGATAGCTGAGATGATGATCTGCTGTCCACTTGGGCATCCAACCAGCACTGTAGTGACCAGGATGACGACACGCCCAACATGATGAGGGAGGTGCCAACCACTGTGGATCTATTCAGTCTCGATGCCAAAGGAGGAGGAGTTTTAAGGAAGATCTGCCTCACTATGCACAGTCCTGCGTGCTGCCTTAGCTAGGCTAGAGCTTGATGACCCTCAAGCAACAGCCCCCGCAGCTAACCCATTCTTTAAGAAGGCCCAGGCAGCGACACTGTTCAGTATGCCACCTTCAAATCAAATGTATTTATATAGCCCTTCGTACATCAGCTGTTATCTCAAAGTGCTGTACAGAAACCCAGCCTAAAACCCCAAACAGCAAGCAATGCAGGTGTAGAAGCACGGTGGCTAGGAAAAACTCCCTAGAAAGGCCAAGGCCTTCACCGTCTGTTCTTAAGGAGCTTCGGAGATGCTGGTCTGACCCGCGGGCCCTTGCCTACCACGGCAAGGTCAGTAGGACTTCTGCAACCTGAATGGCGCATCTCTTCAGGCGTTTGCGTTTATGAACAGAGAACAGACTGCTCTTCGGCCCGCGGCTGAGCGGAGAACCAGAGGGAGCAGTGGGATGTTTGCTATGAGGCGAACAGGTTCTCGTGCTGTTCCAAACCGCTGCCGTTCCCCCGCGACAAGAAGTCTACCACCTTGTTCAGAGTTCAAGAGCCCCCTGGGACACCTTAGCCCACACATGGCCAGAGGGCCTCCGACCCCCCGATCTTAGCAACACTGCACATGGTCTCTCAGGCTCAGCACAGGAGGGAGAGCCATGGCAGTTCCCTCACAGACAGGAGCTGCGTTCAGTTGGAATGCAGGTTATTGCATCCCAGCCCAGACCAACTACAGCTATGTGTGTGGCATCTGAAGTGCCCGACCCTCTACTGATCACCTGCGATCCTGCTATTCTCGGACGTAACTTCCTTTCAAGCATGCAGAGGAGCTCAGCGAAACGTGAGTGAGCTCTTTATGAGCCCGGTCTACCTACGATAGAAGGCAGATGACCTAGGTGCGACCTTATGGCTCAATCCAGCCTTTTTACCTAAGGGTTTTATCACCCCTTCACATCAATCAAGCCATCCTTTCCAGAATGCGGAGGATGAGTGAACTAATCTCCTGTGTCCATTCCTTTCCCTCATACGCTCTATGCAAACCTCGGAGCACTGCAGGAAGTCAGATCAGCTGTTTCTGTGCTTCGGTGGGAAGTCAAAAGGCCTTGCATTGTCCAAGCCTGGGGCTTTCACACTGGCTTGTGGATGTCATCACTCAGGCCTACAAGGGAGTAGGGCTCCCTGTCCCAGAAGGTGTGAGATGCCACTCGACCAGAAGTGTCACCACATCCTGGGCTACGCTGAGAGGCGTCCCCCTGAAATGAGATGTACGCAGCTGCTACCTGGTTGTCGCCCTGCGCGTTGTCAAGATTTTACAAGGTCGACGTCGCATCCTGCCACACCATGGGCTCTACCATTTTTCCAGTGGCACTGGTGCATTAATCAGAGTTTAGTGCTATTCCTCTGAGTTTAGTGCTATTCCTCTGAGTTTAGTGCTATTCCTCTGAGTTTAGTGCTATTCCTCTGAGTTTAGTGCTATTCCTCTGAGTTTAGTGCTATTCCTCTGAGGTTAGTGCTATTCCTCTGAGGTTAGTGCTATTCCTCTGAGGTTAGTGCTATTCCTCTGAGGTTAGTGCTATTCCTCTGAGGTTAGTGCTATTCCTCTGAGGTTAGTGCTATTCCTCTGAGGTTAGTGCTATTCCTCTGAGGTTAGTGCTATTCCTCGTGACCTTGTTGGTAGACGTCGTCCATACCTTCAACTGCACTGACGGTCTGAAAGGTGCATTAGTAACTTCTGTTCTACATTATAACTATGGTTCTATGAATACCTGGAAGACTGTCAGTACTTTCCTGTCACTCAATCTTTTGGGGTGAGAAGATTTTCTGAGACAGTGCGTGGTCTGACATACTTTTAAATATGAACCGTGGGGGGGGGCACGTCCTCCCACGCTGTCATGTCACCTGCTTGACTTTGTTATTATTACTCAAACCTGTGCAGAGCGCGTGGGATATAATCTATACTTTCAGCCCTACTGACGGTCTAAAATGTTTTTAAAGCTTAGTTTTTCTTCCCTGTATTCATCCTCTCCTGTCTCTCTTCCCTCGTATTCATCCTCTCCTGTCTCTCTTCCCTCGTATTCATCCTCTCCTGTCTCTCCTCCCTCGTATTCATCCTCTCCTGTCTCTCTTCCCTCGTATTCATCCTCTCCTGTCTCTCCTCCCTCGTATTCATCCTCTCCTGTCTCTCTTCCCTCGTATTCATCCTCTCCTGTCTCTCCTCCCTCGTATTCATCCTCTCCTGTCTCTCCTCCCTCGTATTCATCCTCTCCTGTCTCTCCTCCCTCGTATTCATCCTCTCCTGTCTCTCCTCCCTCGTATTCATCCTCTCCTGTCTCTCTTCCCTCGTATTCATCCTCTCCTGTCTCTCCTCCCTCGTATTCATCCTCTCCTGTCTCTCCTCCCTCGTATTCATCCTCTCCTGTCTCTCTTCCCTGTATTCATCCTCTCCTGTCTCTCCTCCCTCTCCTCTCCTTCTCCTCCCTATTCATCCTCTCCTGTCTCTCTTCCCTGTATTCATCCTCTCCTGTCTCTCCTCCCTCGTATTCATCCTCTCCTGTCTCTCCTCCCTCGTATTCATCCTCTCCTGTCTCTCTTCCCTCGTATTCATTCTCCTCTCCCTGTATTCATCTCTCCTCCCTCGTATTCATCCTCTCCTGTCTCTCCTCCCTCGTATTCATCCTCTCCTGTCTCTCTTCCCTCGTATTCATCCTCTCCTGTCTCTCCTCCCTCGTATTCATCCTCTCCTGTCTCTCCTCCCTCGTATTCATCCTCTCCTGTCTCTCTTCCCTGTATTCATCCTCTCCTGTCTCTCCTCCCTCGTATTCATCCTCTCCTGTCTCTCCTCCCTCGTATTCATCCTCTCCTGTCTCTCCTCCCTCGTATTCATCCTCTCCTGTCTCTCCTCCCTCGTATTCATCCTCTCCTGTCTCTCTTCCCTGTATTCATCCTCTCCTGTCTCTCCTCCCTCGTATTCATCCTCTCCTGTCTCTCCTCCCTCGTATTCATCCTCTCCTGTCTCTCCTCCCTCGTATTCATCCTCTCCTGTCTCTCCTCCCTCATATTCATCCTCTCCTGTCTCCTCCTCTCTCATCCTCGTATTCATCCTCTCCTGTCTCTCTTCCCTCGTATTCATCCTCTCCTGTCTCTCCTCCCTCGTATTCATCCTCTCCTGTCTCTCCTCCCTCGTATTCATCCTCTCCTGTCTCTCTTCCCTGTATTCATCCTCTCCTGTCTCTCTTCCCTCGTATTCATCCTCTCCTGTCTCTCTTCCCTGTATTCATCCTCTCCTGTCTCTCCTCCCTCGTATTCATCCTCTCCTGTCTCTCCTCCCTCGTATTCATCCTCTCCTGTCTCTCCTCCCTCGTATTCATCCTCTCCTGTCTCTCCTCCCTCGTATTCATCCTCTCCTGTCTCTCCTCCCTCCCGTATTCATCCTCTCCTGTCTCTCCTCCCTCGTATTCCCTCCTGTATTCATCCTCTCCTGTCTCTCCTCCCTCGTATTCATCCTCTCCTGTCTCTCCTCCCTCGTATTCATTCATCCTCTCCTGTCTCTCTTCCCTGTATTCATCCTCTCCTGTCTCTCCTCCCTCGTATTCATCCTCTCCTGTCTCTCCTCCCTCGTATTCATCCTCTCCTGTCTCTCTTCCCTCGTATTCATCCTCTCCTGTCTCTCCTCCCTCGTATTCATCCTCTCCTGTCTCTCCTCCCTCGTATTCATCCTCTCCTGTCTCTCTTCCCTCGTATTCATCCTCTCCTTGTCTCCTCTCCTAGGCACAGAATGCACTGTGTCCCAGTCTTTACTGACACAGCAGGGGGTCCCAGTCATTGGTCTCTCCAATGGGAAGTCCTACTGCTTCAACTCCTCCCTGGAGACATGGTAAGACACACACACACATACTTTAAAGAAATCATGAAAGTCACACATATTCTATATTACCCTTGTAATTATCTTGTGGTGTGTCAGGAACCTAATAGCAGATAAACAGGACTCCCTGGTGCAGTGTGCCGACTTCAAGAACTGCATCTCCTCCCAGGATGCACCCGTGTCACAGGGACCCCTGGCTCTCACACAGGGACACAACCTCAAGTGAGTCTTGACTGTTAACGATGATCTAGGATCAACTTATCATAACCTTATCCATTAGTGGGGACAATGCTAAACTGACCCAGGATCAGAGTGTAGGGAAACATCTTCCTACACAGACTGATACTCACCACATTTACTCATGATTAAGACCAGGGCTGAAGGTCTCTGATTAAGAGCTGAACGGTTCAGATGGAGATGTCATGTTAATGGTGAACAGCAGGGTCGTGTTCAGAAACCAGACTAAAACAGGGGGAGGTACTATCCGAACTCATCCAATAAGAAAAAGCTTGTTTTTCCTTTTCTGTCTCAAAATGTTCTCAGACATTTTCACATGTTGTGTCATATTGACAGTAATCTGTAGACTGCAGTTACTGCAGGAACGGTATCACACAAAACGATCATGAGCATAGCCTCGCTGCACGCCACGCCCACTGCCTTTGAAGACTGCACGCCACACGCCCACTGCCGTTGAAGGCTGCACGCCACGCGCCCACTGCCGTTGAAGGCTGCACGCCACGCCCACTGCCGTTGAAGGCTGCACGCCACGCCCACTGCCGTTGAAGGCTGCACGCCACGCGCCCACTGCCGTTGAAGGCTGCACGCCACGCGCCCACTGCCGTTGAAGGCTGCACGCCACGCGCCCACTGCCGTTGAAGGCTGCACGCCACGCCCACTGCCGTTGAAGGCTGCACGCCACGCGCCCACTGCCGTTGAAGGCTGCACGCCACGCGCCCACTGCCGTTGAAGGCTGCACGCCACGCCCACTGCCTTTGAAGGCTGCACGCCACGCGCCCACTGCCGTTGAAGGCTGCACGCCACGCGCCCACTGCCTTTGAAGGCTGCACGCCACGCCCACTGCCGTTGAAGGCTGCACGCCACGCCCACTGCCGTTGAAGGCTGCACGCCACGCCCATTTGAACAGACATTTGAACAGATATTAAATAGCGGCCACTAGTTAACTAGTGCTGTTTATTTCAATGGGCAAGCGAGAAGTAGACTGTAATTGATCACCATGTCAACTAGCGCTATACTGTATGGAGGTGTTGTGTTGACCTGAGGTGTTCCCCACTGTCGTCTCCAGCGATAACATGGCCAAACGTTTTCCTCCAAGGTTTAGCCATGTTCATGACGTTGGTCACTATTTGGAAGTCACGGGATACAGTCTACTCGGTGGAGAGTGCACGTTTGGTGTTTCACAACGTAGCTACACTGTGACCTTCGACCCTACACTGCCCCCCCCCCCGCGTCTGCCGAGCACTGCTATCCAGCAGTTCTGTTAATGTTCCGACGAGGGAAGTAGCTAGTTAGTGTCGTCAAGGTGACTGTTAATGTTCCGACGAGGGAAGTAGCTAGTTAGTGTCGTCAAGGTGACTGTTAATGTTCCGACGAGGGAAGTAGCTAGTTAGTGTCGTCAAGGTGACTGTTAATGCACAGATACAGTCGTTGCTTGGTTGTAGTGATTTTTACACCGTAAATGTGCAAGTAGACTGTGGCATTAACTTTCTACCCAAAAATGATGAAACTACGTTAATCCAGAAAACTTTGCCAAACCTTTTCCTATTTTTCCGATGTTTTAATGTGGTTGTTTTCCTCTCCCAGTGCGGGTCGCCTGGCCTCCAGACTGTCGTCCACCCCACACCACCTGCAGCATGGCATGACCCTGGTTTTCCTGGAGAACCAGCTGGCCTCAGCCCTCACCCTGCGCTCCAGCACAGAGTACCACTACTGGCTGCTCATCTATGCACGCTTCCTGGTCACTGAGGGTGAGCTCAGACTGTGTCCCACATGACAACCTATGCCCTTCTACTTTAGACCAGGGCCCATAGAGGAAGTGGATGGAATGCAAGTGTGGCAAAATTAACTGAAATCAACTCCGTTATTTGGTCATGTGATTTGGCAGTTTATTTTTTAACATGCACACATGTCCCTTCCATTGATTGTTAGCTGGTAGTGGCCAAAGTAAGTTAAAGATTGTAGTAGCTGAAAAATGAACCATGGATTATAGTCTCTCATGGCCCATAGACTCGTTTCAGGATGAGAAAACCATCTAAGTTGTAAAATCCGGAACTTTCCTTTTACTTTACGTTTATTTCTTGCTGTCTAACCTTTGTGTTTGGTCCGGCAGGCTCTGATTATCGGCTACGTGAGCTCTGTAAAGACTTACTGGGACCAGTGCACAAGTCTGCCGGCAGTGCCTGGGAGCCGACAACCCTGGTAGGTGCCTAGAAGGCAGCACATGGTGCCTAGAAGGCAGCACATGGTGCCTAGAAGGCAGCACATGGTGCCTACAAGGCAGCACGGCTAGGACCGAATGAATCTTGCCCCCGGGCTCAATTGCTACAGCATTTAGCCTGCGTTTAAACAAGCTGCCCAATTAAGTATTTTTTTTAAATATATTTTTTGACTAATTGGTATTTTTGACCAATCAGGTCAGCTCTTACCAGTAATTGGACAGAAGAACAGAATGGGGCTTCCTGTGAAAACACAAGCATAGATCCTGTAAATACTTAGCAACAGAATTGGATTTAAAACAGGTGTGGCTGAAATGTGAGACAGCCACCTTCAGCTGTTTTTAATCATCCTGCGAGTACTCTAAAATCATTTTAATGAGAGTACTCGAACAGTGAAATCATTTTAATGAGAGTACTCGAACAGTGAAATAATTTTAATGAGAGTACTCGGAACAGTGAAATCATTTAATGAGAGTACTCGAACAGTGAAATCATTTTATTGAGAGTACTCGAACAGTGAAATAATTTTAATGAGAGTACTCGGAACAGTGAAATCATTTTAATGAGAGTACTCGAACAGTGAAATCATTTTAATGAGAGTACTCGGAACAGTGAAATCATTTAATGAGAGTACTCGAACAGTGAAATCATTTTATTGAGAGTACTCGAACAGTGAAATCATTTTAATGAGAGTACTCGAACAGTGAAATCATTTCAAATACCCGTCCCTAATCCCAAATGAAATAGCAATGATAATTGAGAGAACAGTGATTTATGGGATTGGGTCAATCCCAGAGAGGGTCCCTAACAGCGTTGGTTACAGGAACACTCCTCGTGATGGGAGGTCGAGGCTCAATTAGAATAGGAGTTCCAGTAATGAGCTCCAATCCAAACACAGTGAAATGATCATGTGGTGTGACTTGCCCTTTGACCTGTATGTCTGTCCCCAGGGCCTGCGGAAGAGGGACCTCTTGAGAGAGCTGCTGCCTGTCATAGGACAGAATTTGCGTTTCCAGAGGCTCTTCACAGAGTACCAGGACCAGCTGGAGCTGCTCGGCAACAAATAGCACTTCTCAAGTAACTCACTTACTAACCCCACTATCCTATCCAGCCCAGCTCCACCCTGGCTGCTGACCGACAATTCTCTCCTCCAGCTCTGGCTCTATCCAGGCCTCGCTCCGCTCTGCTCCGTCTAACCAAGCCTGAAGGAAGCTCTCTGTCCCTGGGTGGAGAACCACTGGCACCCGGGTTGCAGAATGCTGAAAACAGCACTGAATAATGACTGATTATGCATTGTCACCAAGTATCCATTAATAATTGATTGATTTAATTATGTTGATAACGACAATGATAATTATGTTGGAACTGTTTTCGACGAATGAAATCCGAGCCCTGCTAGAACTGTCAGGAGGATTCTCTTTCTGGGAAGATGGAGAAAAGCATATACCTGGTTTTGGATGGGTCACTAGAAGCACAACAGTCCAAACCCCCTTAACCTCCACTGACTCCCTCACCAGACCCCTGCTATGTGTGGCTGCTGCCCACCAAGCCTGGCTATGGGTCGCACCTGTCCTCTCCTGCCCTGGGGTGCAACTATACAGGGTCATCTGGGGTCACATGCTTAAGGGTCAATGTAATGAAAAAAGAAAAGCTACTGTAGGATAGAGGAGCTGTGTTCTACCATGAATCACCCTCTTCTGAGCTTAACCCCTCTCCTATCTTTACAGAATGTGTACAGACTCTTTTCTGTTAGTCATTTTTAAATGTTTGTACAAGGCAACTTCTTTTCCATTTTCTAAAAAAAAAGAAAATAAATGAGAGAAAAATAATAAACAGGCAACACTTGTGTTTTGAAATTAAATAAAACAATCAACCAATGCTGTTTGGCGAATCTTCTTGTCCACGGTTGTTTCTGTCTCCTACCTGTCTGGAGCCTCGGGCCTGGCCTGTCTGGATAAATGAATGCTGATCTATTCAGGATGACATGGTTGTTTTTCTTTCAATAAACTAGTTAGTTAGCAGAGTAAGGATGTGTGCCAATAAACTATCCTAATGTGTGCACATGATCACTTCCTTTCATGGATTAGAATGGAAATGACTAGTATAAGTGATGTGTTGGAAACTCCACCTAGCCCGTGCCTTCATCAATCCAATGACTTTAGATTTGGGGGAGATACAGAACGAGCGCAGGGAATATTATTGAGGGGGAAATGAGGACTTGGCTGTTGTTCCATAGTTGACCACAGGGGGGTAGTAGAGACCCGCAGTACACGGTTCAGAGCATTGTAGAGACCCACAGTACACGGTTCAGAGCATTGTAGAGACCCACAGTACACGGGTCAGAGCATTGTAGAGACCCACAGTACACGGTTCAGAGCATTGTAGAGACCCACAGTACACGGTTCAGAGCATTGTAGAGACCCACAGTACACGGGTCAGAGCATTGTAGTAGAGACCCACAGTACACGGGTCAGAGCGTTGTAGTAGAGACCCACAGCACACGGTTCAGAGCGTTGTAGTAGAGACCCACAGTACATGGTTCAGAGCATTGTAGAGACCCACAGTACACGGGTCAGAGTGTTGTAGTAGAGACCCACAGTACACGGGTCAGAGCGTTGTAGTAGAGACCCACAGTACACGGGTCAGAGCGTTGTAGTAGAGACCCACAGTAAGCGGTTCAGAATGTTGTAGAGACCCACAGTACACGGTTCAGAGCATTGTAGAGACCCACAGTACACGGTTCAGAGCATTGTCAGAGTAGAGACCCACAGTACACGGTTCAGAACGTTGTAGAGACCCACAGTACACGGGTCAGAACATTGTAGAGACCCACAGTACACGGTTCAGAACATTGTAGAGACCCACAGTACACGGGTCAGAACATTGTAGAGACCCACAGTACACGGGTCAGAACATTGTAGTAGAGACCCACAGTAAGCGGTTCAGAACGTTGTAGTAGAGACCCACAGTAAGCGGTTCAGAACGTTGTAGTAGAGACCCACAGTAAGCGGTTCAGAACGTTGTAGTAGAGACCCACAGTACATGGGTCAGAGTGTTGTAGAGACCCACAGTACACGGGTCAGAGCATTGCCAGGCACCACAAAGGGAAGGTCTTCATGACAAGGTCAGTCAGCACCTGTCCAATATGTTCAGTGTGTGGACAGCATGCTGTTTGTGACTGGCATTCTGTAAATAATTCATGCCATTCACTGAAACATGCCCAAAATAGCCATCTGCAGAAATTAGCCAAATACTGCTTCCCTTGAGGAATATCAATGACACACAGCTTGTGCCACAAATGACACCCTATTCCATACATAGGGCTCTGGTCAAAAGTAGTGCACTATATCAGGTAAAGGATCCCATTTGGGACACAGACAGCAATCAAACAGCCGGAATAGAGAGAATGCTAATCTCTAATGCTGATTAACCCAGCAAGGGTTTCCCCTTCCTGCCACGGGGTTAGTGGTGATTCTAAAAGGTTTTGCAACAGAAATCAGCATTTCTTATTGAGGCCTGTTTGCTTAAGTTTGGTTCCTAGTCAATACACCCTTTTTAGTATTTTATCCTTGTCTCAGGTTGGTGACAGTGGTCCTTCCTTTCATCTTTATTTAACTAGGCAAGTCAGTTGAGAACAAATTTTTATTTTCAATGACAGCCTAGGAACAGTGGGTTAACTGCCAGAATGACAATTTTGTACCTTGTCAGCTCGGGGGTTTGAACTTGCAACCTTCCGGTTACTAGTCCAACGCTCTAACCACTAGGCTACCCTGCCGCCTCTACACTCTAACCACTAGGCTACCCTGCCGCCTCTACACTCTAACCACCAGGGTACCCTGCCGCCTCTACACTCTAACCACCAGGCTACCATGCCTTCCTCCATCATGGGAAGGTCACAACAGGAACAGCTGGCTCAAAGTAACAAGTAACCATGTTCCTTCCTTCCCAGCACCACAGGACTAACACCTGAGAATCATCCACCCAGTAGATTTAAGGCCCCCTAGACCTACACACTCAGCATCGTCTACCTTTTGACTTGTGAATCCTATTCACTTGAATGATTGAATCAGAAGTTTTAGAAAGACAACCTCGGGCATCCAGATGACGTCTCTTTCTCCCAATAACATTCCCCTCCACTGAGGACGCTTCAACGTTTTACCGTCTGAGTAGTTCACTCCACACAGTGGGTTTCACCTCATTATGTACCGGGGGTGTTTAGACAACTTTGTCCCAAATAGCACCCTATTCCCTATGTAGTGCACTACTTTAGACCAAGGGGGTTTGATGAAAAAGTAATGTATTGTAAAGGGAATAGGATGCCATTTGGGATAGAATCCTCACTGAGATGTTCTTTCAGCACTGATGGGCTAACACACGGGCCCATTAACAACCCTGTCTGACTATAGACACATTTTAGAACGAGAGGTGTGAATGGCAGTTTGAAAAGAGGCCACAGAGAACTCTTCAAAGTACTGTAAGGACTGGAGAAAAGGGTTACGTAGTGGTACCCCTGCTAGGGTGTACCATGTGGGATGTCCCAAGGCTTTTTGCAGAGCAGAACATTCACACACCTGAGATCTCTCCCCGAGCCACTTTCACCACACTTTTTTTTTTTTTTTAACATGCAGAATTTTTGTGTTTTTCCAAACTAAAGTTGTTGAAGTCCTTGATCGACTTATGTCAAGGGGGCGAGTTGTGGTGCATAGCCCACGGATGTGGAATCAAGAAGCAAAAGGGATGGAATCAGTAGAATTATGGCAGCTACACTGAGGGAGCAAATTGGCTTAGTTTTACTGACTGTGTGTTGTTCAAATATGTACAGTATCTTGGCATTTCTCACTATTGGAACAAGATACTTGCTGTACCCCACTGGCCCGCTGGTAGATCCAATAGAACTGTCTCCCTCTCCGTTTTAATATGCATGGGCGGATACCGGAGGCTATAGATTACTGGGGAATAATTTGGACTGCTTTTCCTCATGTTGAGTGTGAGTTATCATCACACTGCTTGTTATCTTTAACTGCCTTCGGCACGGTAAGTTTACTTCATACCCATGTACTCTGTCATTTTCACTTTAATAACCAGCCCTGCTTCCTCTTCCTAAAGAAGCAGTTTGTTCGGGGCTCACTGTGGGCCACATTTCTTATTGGGACCTTTGACCCTCAATCGGGCGAAAAAATCCAATTGAGTGATAAATATGACATGTTTTAAGTGGGTCAAACAAACACACACGCACGCACACACGCACACACGCACGCACACACACACACACACACACACACACACACACACACACACACACACACACACACACACACACACACACACACACACACACACACACACACACACACACACACACACACACACACACACACACACACTGGCTCAAAGGGGAATATTAAAGCTGTTGGCATTATGTAATGTCAATGCAATGCATTTGTAATTCATGGTAAAATCAACTGTATTCGGTTTGATGTCACCTCAGACGTCTTTGAGACGAGGAGTGAGTCTTACCTCACCTGTCTGCTTAATTACTCCTGAGTTACAGAACACAGAACACGTGTTCCGAGATGCTACCATGCATAGGAATATACACACACACAGACCCCACTGTGCCTCTCTCACAAACATCTACAACACAGTACACAGAGAGTGAGCCGAACACTGTCATCCTTCCCCTTGCACGTCCTCTAGGTTGATGGAGAACAGCATTTTGACCTACAGTTCATTCAGAAAGTATTCAGACCCCTTGACTTTTTCCACATTTTGTTACGTTACAGCCTTCTTCTAAAATGGATGAAATTATTTTTTTTCATCATCAATCTACACACAATACCCCATAATGACAAAGCAAAAACAAGTTTTTTAGAAATGTTAGCAAATGTTATTTAAAAAAAATACTTTTACAAAAGTATTCAGACCCTTTACTCAGTACTTTGTTGAAGCACCTTTGGAAGCGATTGCAGCAGTCTTCTTGGGTAAGATGCTTTCAAGCTTGGCACACCTGTATTTGGGGAGTTTCTCCCAGTCTTCTCTGCAGATCCTCTCAAGGTCTGTCAGGTTGGATGGGGAGCGTCACTGCACAGCTATTTTCAGGTTTCTTCATAGATGTCCAATCGGGTTCAAGTCAGGGCTCTGGCTGGGCCACTCAAGGACTTTCAGAGACTTGTCCCGAAGCCACTCCTGCGTTGTCTTGGCTCTGTGTTTAGGATGGTTGTCCTGTTGGAAGGGGAACCTTTGCCTCAATCTGAGGTCCTGAGTGCTCTGGAGCAGATTTTGCTCATGGATCTCACTGTACTTTGCGCCGTTCATCTTTCCCTCGATCCTGACTAGTCTCCCAGTCCCTGCCACTGAAAACATCCCCACAGCATGATACAGCAATCACCATGCTTCACTGTAGGGATGGTGCCAGGTTTCCTCCAGATGTGACGCTTGGCATTCAGGCCATAGAGTTCAATCTTGGTTTCATCAGACCAGAGAATCTTGTTTCTCATGGTCTGAGAGACTTCAGGTGCCTTTTGGCAAACTCCAAGAGTGATGTCATGTGCCTTTTACTGAGGAGTGGTTTCCGTCTGGCCACTTTACCAGAAAGTGCTGCAGAGATGGTTGTCCTTCTGGAATTTTCTCCCATTTCCACAGAGGAACTCTGTCAGAGTGACCATCGTGTGCTTAGTCGACTCCCTGACCAAGACCCTTCTCCCCCGATTGCTCAGTTTGGCCGGGCAGACAGCTCTAGTAAGTGTCTTGGTGGTTCCAAACTTCTTCCATTTAAGAATGATAGAGGACACTGTGTTCTTGGGGACATCTCAAGGATGATCAATGGAAACAAAATGCACCTGAGCTCAAATTCGAGTCTCATAACAAAGGACCTGAATAGTTATATAAATAAGGTATTTCTGTTTTTTTATTTTTGATACATTTGCTAAAATGTCTAAACATGTTTTCGCCTTGACATTATGGGGACATCATTGTCCGGCAGCGTAGCCTAGTGGTTAGAGCGTTGGACTAGTAACCAGAAGGTTGTGATTTCAAACCCCCGAGCTGACAAGGTACAAATCTGTCGTTCTGCCCCTGAACAGGCAGTTAACCCACTGTTCCCAGGCCGTCATTGAAAATAAGAATGTGTTCTTAACTGACTTGCCTGGTTAAATAAAGGTTAAAAAAAAATGTTGTTATTGTGAATAGATTGACAAGGGAAAAAAAACAATTGTATCAATTTTAGAGTAAGGCTATAACGTAACAAAATCTTTAGAGAATGGAAGGGGTCTGAATACTCCCCCCCCCAGCATCACTATAAAATTGCAAAGGAGTGAAAGTTTGGAGACACAAGGGGTCCAAAGATTCAGTGCTATACTGGTTAATTTATTGTCTGACTTGGCCTCCCTAGAGAGATTTACCATCAAACTAAATAACAAACTGAAAGATTATAATGACATTTTGGAAACCATTCGTATCTTGTATTGCCCCTAAGCAACCCCAGACAGCATTCAATATGTCACCTCCTCCTAATTCACAGCTCTATGGTAACCGGCTTATATATTAGTCTTGTACTTTCCAGTCCTGTCTTGTCCTGTCTTGGACTTTCCAGTTCTGTCCTGTCTTGGAATTTCCAGTCTTGTCCTGTCTTGGACATTCCTGTCTTGTCCTGTCTTGGACTTTCCAGTCTTGTCCTGTCTTGGACTTTCCAGTCTTGTCCTGTCTTGTACTTTCCAGTCTTGTCCTGTCTTGTACTTTCCAGTCTTGTCCTGTCTTGGACTTTCCAGTCTTGTCCTGTCTTGGACTTTCCAGTCTTGTCCTGTCTTGTACTTTCCAGTCTTGTCCTGTCTTGTACTTTCCAGTCCTGTCTTGTATGTTTCTGTCCTGTCTTGTATGTTTCTGTCCTGTTTTGTATGTGTCTGTCCTGTCTTGCCCATTACTCAATTATTTTGTGTTTTGACTCCTTAATTTGTTTTCTCCCTTTCTATTTTTAAATTTTTAGTTATTCTTTTCCTTTTGGTCGTAGTGTCACCAGTAACGCCAGTGCCGTTACCAAGGTCACCAGTAACGCCAGTGCCGTTACCAAGGTCACCAGTAACGCCAGTGCCGTTACCAAGGTCACCAGTAACGCCAGTGCCGTTACCAAGGTCACCAGTAACGCCAGTGCCCTTACCAAGGTCACCGGTAACGCCAGTGCCGTTACCAAGGTCACCAGTAACGCCAGTGCCGTTACCAAGGTCACCAGTAACGCCAGTGCCGTTACCAAGGTCACCGGTAACGCCAGTGCTGTTACCAAGGTCACCAGTAACGCCAGTGCCGTTACCAAGGTCACCAGTAACCCCATTGCAGTTACCAAGGTCACCAGTAACGCCAGTGCCGTTACCAAGGTCACCAGTAACCCCATTACAGTTACCAAGGTCACCAGTAATGCCAGTGCAGTTAGCAAATTTACCAGTAATGCTAGTGCAGTTAGCAGTCACCAGCTGGCATTGCATCGTCTCCAAGAACAACCTCCTATGTTTAACCAGGATGCAGAATTTGTCAAACAACATGGCGTCAGTAAACAGTCACTTCTGTGAACATTCCAAAACGCTCACCAAACAGAAAGAAAACAGTAGGTAGTAGCACAATAAGGAGCAGGCATTTTTTTATGTTTAAAGTGAAGATACTAGAATACCTCCTCCATTTAAAAACGTTATCTCAAAACACTGCTAGCTTCAACTGCCTTAGGAAAAAATAACGTAGCTCGTACCCCTGTACTCTCATTTCATACTTATAATAACCAGTTTAGCCTTTTTGATCATTATGAATGAGAGTATGGATGGGACGGGGGATGGTGGTGATCCCAGATCAGCACTCCTATTCTGAGACTCTTTGTGATACAGGCCCTGATGTCCATTTGTTCATCCTGTTGTGAGACAAACTGTGTCCTGGTTTTGTCTTGGATTCAGCCAGCGTATTGAGGGAGTAGGCAGCATGGTGACACAGAACAGCCAGGGTATTGAGGGAGTAGGCAGCATGGTGACACAGAACAGGGAGTAGGCAGCATGGTGACACAGAACAGCCAGGGTATTGAGGGAGTAGGCAGCATGGTGACATAGAACAGCCAGGGTATTGAGGGAGTAGGCAGCATGGTGACACAGAACAGCCAGGGTATTGAGGGAGTAGGCAGCATGGTGACACAGAACTGCCAGGGTATTGAGGGAGTAGGCAGCATGGTGACACAGAACTGCCAGGGTATTGAGGGAGTAGGCAGCATGGTGACACAGAACTGCCAGGGTATTGAGGGAGTAGGCAGCATGGTGACACAGAACTGCCAGGGTATTGAGGGAGTAGGCAGCATGGTGACACAGAACAGCAACCACTCATAACATAATTCGCCTCATGAAGATTCAGAGCTTTACTCAGTAAATCTCTTTATCCCCTCTCTTTACTCTCTACATCTTTCTGTCCTCCTACCACTTCCTTCCTTCACTGTGATCTTCAAGCTTGGAGATACACTGCCCAAAATCAGCACAATCTTCTTCTACACACGCTGCACTTGTTGTATGTGGGTTTACAGCAACAGTATGGTGTCTTCAATGCCTGCAAAGTACACTGAAGCACATTTTTCCCATAATGCCGGTGACACAAGGCGATGAATCAGGGTTAAAACTATGGCCTACTGGATGTCAGTCAAGCCACAGTTCTGAAATGGGCTGTTATATACGTGCCGTTCTTTTCACAGCTCGCTAGGCTTGTAGGATGCAATGACATCCTTCTCAAGGTTGATGCCTGCGAAGGCCCCTGTATTGTCACTGGCTGTGTAAATCCACCCAGGGACAAGACTTATGGTAAGATAGATGACAGACCCTGTCCCCTTGCTTGCCAGAGACGATGCTATCGCCCACCAAGCGTGTCCTCTTGGCTCTCTGATTGAACAACATGGCAAAGGAACACAACAAAATGGGATTATTTCATTTCAAATGATTAAGAATGCAGTGTGGATGTTGTTGTTGAGAAAGAATTCAGCCAATACCCTTTTCAGCTTCAAATTATTTGGAGAGATGTTTGTTTGTTGTACATCTTGTATTTAAGAGATCTGAATGGCACTTGTTGGCTCAGTACCTCAACTTGAATCCGACTGCCAAGGCTGAACAGTTCTATCTCCTGCTTACTTTTCATTGTGATGTAGATTTGGCGACACAGACACTAAAATCTATTTTCTAGAACACAACAGAACAGAGCAGCACACCAAAGCCCTAGTTCTGACAGTGGATGGAGGCTGGGTACAGGGAGTGGGGGCGGTGGTGGCTGTGGTGGGCATGCACAATCCCTACAGACTTGTGGGTATAAATACAGAATGGCAAGCACCACGGCAAGCCCGTCTGTTAGCCTGTCTGTCAGAATCAAGCCAAATCTCCCATCCTTGCATGCGACAATCTGTTGCTATCAGTTCACCAGCTAAGTTTATTTCTGGATATGGCAACATTAACATGCTGGCCTCAGTTTAGCAGACTCCTGTCATTCACATGTTTACAGGTTCAGAGTCCCTCCTCCCTCCTGCACTCTTAGAATTTGTTTTTTCCCCGAATGGATTTTAAAAAGGTTCTTTGGCTGTCCCCTTAGAAGAACCCTTTTTGGTTCAAGGTAGAACCCTTTTAGTTCCAAGTAGAACAGTTTTGTGTTCCATGAAGAACCCTTTCCACAGAGGGTGGAACTCAAAACAGTTCTACCTGGAACCAAAATGTGGACATACAAAGAACCTTCCGGAACACGTTTACCTAAGATACTATGACAAGATGCTGAACCTAGTTATTTTATCTGCCTTGATTATAAATGTTTTTTTTTTGTTGCCTATGTAGAGCTTCAGAATAACTAGATAGGATTTTTGTCACTTACACCAGATAGGTGCAGTGAAATGTGTTGTTTTACAGAGTCAGCCATATTAGTAGAGCGCCCATGCAGCAAGTTAGGGTTAGGGGTTAGGGTTAGGGGTTTGGGTTTGGGTTAGGGTTAGGGTTAGGGGTTGGGGGTTAGGGTTAGGGTTGAGGTTAGGGGTTATGGTTACGGTTAGGGTTAGGGGTTAGGGTTAAGGTTAGGGGTTAAGGTTAAGTTTAGCGGTTAGGGTTAAGGTTAAGGTTAGGGGTTAAGGTTAGGGGTTAGGGGTTATGGTTAAGGTTAAGGTTAGGGTTAAGGTTAGGGGTTAGGGTTAAGGTTAGGGTTAAGGTTAGGGGGGGTTAGGGTTAAGGTTAGGGTTAGGGTTAGGGGGTTAGGGTTAAGGTTAGGGTTAGGGGGTTAGGGTTAAGGTTAGGTTAGGTTAGGGGTTAGGGTTAAGGTTAGGGTTAGGGGTTAAGGTTAGGGGGGTTAGGTTAGGGTTAAGGTTAGGGGTTAGGGGTTAGGGTTAAGGTTAGGGTTAGGGGTTAAGGTTAGGGGTTAGGGTTAAGGTTAGGTTAGGGGTTAGGGTTAAGGTTAGGGTTAAGGTTAGGGTTAAGGTTAGGGTTAGGGTTAAGGTTAGGGTTAGGGGTTAAGGTTAGGGTTAAGGTTAGGGGTTAGGGTTAAGGTTAGGGTTAGGGGTTAAGGTTAAGGTTAGGGTTAGAGTTAGGGTTAAGGTTAGGGTTAAGGTTAGGGATTAGGGTTAAGGTTAGGGTTAGAGTTAGGGTTAAGGTTAGGGTTAAGGTTAGGGTTAAGGTTAGGGATTAGGGTTAGGGTTAAGTTCCTTGCTCAAGGACACAGACAGATGTTCCACCTTGATGACTCAGGTATTCAAACAAGCAACAGTTACTGGACCAAAGCTTTAACCGCAAGGCTACCTACCTAGGCTACAAATTAAATGTATTATTGCTATTTATTTATATTCTGTCTTGCTGGACAGGCAAGAGTGCGTGGCAGGGGAGAACGTCCTCAAGCAATTAAGGATAATAATTTGTTCATGTACTGTGCAATGTCCATGTGAGAAGCCAATTGGTATAAATACAAGAAATGACACATACTCACCAAAATACATGTTATGAGTTGCCAAAAAATGTGCCAGAAGCATTTTGTCTTGATAGGTCACAACCCCTTGCTGAGACTCATCTCTCCATGTGCCAGCAGCAAGTGAGAGGCTGTGTCTTAAATGGTTCCCTATGTAGTGCACTACTTTTGACGAGGGCCCATAGGGCTGTAGTGCACTATTTTTGACGAGGGCCCATAGGGCTGTACTGCACTATTTTTGACAAGGGCCCATAGGGCTGTAGTGCACTATTTTTGACAAGGGCCCATAGGGCTGTAGTGCACTACTTTTGACGAGGGCCCATAGGGCTGTAGTGCACTACTTTTGACGAGGGCCCATAGGGCTGTAGTGCACTATTTTTGACGAGGGCCCATAGGGCTGTAGTGCACTATTTTTAGGGCCCATAGGGCTGTACTGCACTATTTTTGACGAGGGCCCATAGGGCTGCTGCACTATTTTTGACGAGGGTAGGGCTGTACTGCACTATTTTTGACGAGGGCCCATAGGGCTGTAGTGCACTACTTTTGACGAGGGCCCATAGGGCTGTAGTGCACTATTTTTGACGAGGGCCCATAGGGCTGTAGTGCACTATTTTTGACAAGGGCCCATAGGGCTGTAGTGCACTACTTTTGACGAGGGCCCATAGGGCTGTAGTGCACTATTTTTGACGAGGGCCCATAGGGCTGTAGTGCACTATATAGGGAACCATTTCAGACACAGCCAGAGATTATGAGATGAAGGCTTTACTCTTGTCTGTCTTGCAAAAAAAAGACTTTAGATTTTCTTTCGCTATTAGAACAGGATATTACAGATTACAGGTACGCTAGGTAAAAAGTGTGTAGCTTTTGTAGTTTTATTTACCTGATCATATGCAGAATCTTCAGGAGATTGTCGAACCACTCTTTTTGCCATGCTTTTCCGCCCCTTTGCATAACGCCGATTTAGGCGAGCTAACAAGCCATTTGGAGTCAATTGCTTAAAATTGTATTCATCCTTTATTTAACCAGAGAAATCACATTGAGGTTTACATCTTTTGTTCAAGTGGGCCCTGGACAAGAGAGCAGAATACATACAGTTACACATGACACAACACTACATTAAATATAACAATGGATGGATGTTATAACAGTGGAAAGTGCATCTAATCACATACGCAATATTCATAACGACCAGTCATTCTCCGGGTTCCATTACGACTGCCAAATCTCCTTTTAATCCCATTTGCATTCAAGAAATATTTAGAAATCATTCACATTCTTGTGTGACTGGAATCATAATCGACATGCCCCAGTTCAGAACTGAAGGCTTTCTGAATCGATCCCAATTGAGGGATTTGTTATTGTGCAAGAGAACAGAAGCAATGCAAATACGATTTATTAACATGGACTCTAAGCCAAATAAATACACACGGAATCTAACAAGTACTGTTTTACAGTGAAAGAAATGGGTACAGTTATTGGCATTTACCGACTTCCTGCGTCTTATCTTCTGTAGTTAATAATAAGTAACGACATTAAGCGGACTTGGTATCCAAATGCAATCACACGTAATTATGCGCAGCGCCAGGTTTGCAGGGACTTGCTGATGAGCCAATGACACTGGCAGCCAACAACAAACAAACAGCATCAGTCTGACAAAGTCTGCAGCCTGCCATGGGAGAATTCAGCTCCCAGACACCATGACACCCTGTCTGTCATCAACATTCAGGATCATTGGTCACATCTCAAATGGCACCCTACTCCCTACATAAAATAGCGCACTACTTTTTTTACCAGAGGCCTATGGGCTACTGTATAGGGTCTATGGTGCCAGGCCTCTGTCTCATGGGAGGGGATGGCGATGGTGTAAAGTACTTAAGGAAAAATACTTTAAAGTACTACTTAAGTCATTGTTTTGGAGTATCTTTAATTTACTATTTTATATTTTTTGACCATTTTTACTTTTAGTCCACTAAGTATATTTAAAAACAAATCATGTTAGACTTTTACTGAAATATTATTTTACGGGGTGACTTTCACTTTTACTTGAGTCATTTTCTATGAAGGTATCTTTACTTTTACTACAGTATGAGAATTGAGTACTTTATCCACCACTTGGGAATGGGTGGATAACTACCACCCCCATGAAGGCAGTTGACTTATTAATAGATCCAGCCATAGGATAACACAGTAGCACATGATTCACTCAACCAGGCCATGAATTTGAGCAATGAGAAAAGAATCAGAAAAGATTCCAAGATTCTGCCAACAGACCATCTTACAGTATAATGTACCGGCTCACCTCAACGAATCCCAACGGTTTAAGTAGTCACCTGAACTAACGTTGCCTTTTTAAGCTTGTGCCTCTACTAGCAGGCACATTCAGCATTCTCTCAATGCAGCCTCGCCAGGCCTTTTAGCAGATGTTGAGACAAATTGCTCTATTAGCTACTGGATGTGCAGGGAGAATAATCAAGCTTTGATCTTCTCTTGCTCCCTGCCTCCCACCTGTTTTACATCGCTCCCAATGGGGCTGTTTCAACCATACATTTCCCATCCTCACTCTGTTTGAGAATGAGCGTTTGTCTTCGTCCTATTTCTGTATGGTTGGGGGAGGGGGAGGGGGAGGGCAAAATAGGGTGGCAGGGATAGCTGATCTGAAACCAGTGCTTAGAGATGTTTCTACTTTCCTGCACTTGTTCCCCTCTGAATGAATATCTCATTTGTTCCGTAATGAGTGTAGACACCGTATACTGTGCAAAGTAAAGGAGCTTCCATTCAAATAGCCCCCTGATTGAGCCACAGGGAGAGGTGTTAATGAATTTCTCCTAGCTCCACTCTCCACTTTGCTCAGGGACGAGGATAAAAGGATGATGGGTGAATGGGTTCATCCTCTGTCCACTAACTTCAACACGTCCACTGAGCTCCAATCCAACACAGAAGACATTGACATAGTTTTATTGTTAGGTGGCTATATAATTATTTCTTCATCTCTTCTTCTTCAGTGTCATCATGTGCAATAGTGCTCGTTCTGTGGAATAAATCATTAGTGGACCAATAGCCTCTGTTTTCCACCTCATGGATAAAACAATAGGTGATGCTGGGCCTGGTGGAGGTGCTGGGCCTGGTGGTGGTGGTGGGCCTGGTGGTGGTGGGCCTGGTGGTCGCTGTGCTGGGCCTTGTGGTGGTGGGCCTGGTGGTCGTGGTGCTGGGCCTGGTGTTGGTGGGCCTGGTGATGGAGGGGCCTGGTGGTGGTGCTGGGCCTGGTGGAGGTGCTGGACCTGGTGGAGGTGCTGGGCCTGGTGGAGGTGCTGGGCCTGGTGGAGGTGCTGGGTCTGGTGGTGGTGCTGGGTCTGGTGGTGGTGCTGGGCATGGTGGTGGTGCTGGGCATGGTGGTGGTGGGCCTGGTGGTGGTGGGCCTGGTGGTGGTGGGCCTGGTGGTGGTGGGCCTGGTGGTTGTGGTGCTGGGCCTGGTGGTCGTGGTGCTGGGCCTGGTGGTGGTGGGCCTGGTGGTCGTGGTGCTAGGCCTGGTGGTGGTGAGCCTGGTGGTGGGCCTGGTGGTCGTGGTGCTGGGCCTGGTGGTGGTGGGCCTGGTGGTGGTGGGCCTGGTGGTCGTGGTGCTGGGCCTGGTGGTGGTGGGCCTGGTGGTGGGCCTGGTGGTCGTGGTGGTGGGCCTGGTGGTTGTGGTGCTGGGCCTGGTGGTGGTGGGCCTGGGGGTGGTGGGCCTGGGGGTGGTGGGCCTGGTGGTCGTGGGCCTGGTGGTCGTGGTGCTGGGCCTGGTGGTGGTGGGCCTGGTGGTGGGCCTGGTGATCGTGGTGCTGAGCCTGGTGGTGGTGGGCCTGGTGGTGGTGGGCCTGGTGGTGGCCCTGGTGGAGATTTGTGTCAGGGAGAAAGGGGTGGGCAGGCCAGGGGTCAGCAGGGGGTTCAGCAGGTATAGTGCTGTGTGGTCATTTATCAGTGTGGGGTCAGGCTTCTGTGACTCTGTGGAGGATCCTGGGCTGCTCCTGCTCCTCTCTGGTGGCCCTCAGACTCTTTCAACCCTGCCAGTCCCTGGCTGTGGCTGGAAATGGATCATTCTCTTCGCCCTGGCCTCTTTTGACAGCAGGGCCACACTAATAGAGGGAGATAACTGAGGGTAGCCTTGGTATCAACACCAGTCACGTCTAAGACCGCTCCTAACTGATTGTCATTACTTTTTTGTAAATCAAGAACTAAGGTACCAAGGTGCTGGAATCCAACAGATCTCTCTATTCTTTCCCTATTATACAACTGAAAGGGCTTTTTGATATTCTGATGGAACTATGCAGTTTAATTTTTACTAAAGATTACCTCATGACGTCAACTTTTACATTTGACCAAATTCTGTCCGTCAGACGATCAAGAGCAGGGCTCAACCTGTGAAGTAAAAAACTGTTGGTTTCCCAGGTCCCAGGGGAGATTGGGTTTACACAATCAACCAAATGTATTTATGAAGCCCTTTTTACATCAGCCAATGTCACAAAGTGCTGTACAGAAACCCAGTCTAAAACCCCTCAAACAGTAAGCAATGCAGATGTAGAAGCACAGTGGCTAGGAAAAACTCCCTAGAAAGACCAGGACATAGGAAGAAACCTAGAGAGGAACCAGGCTCTGAGGGGTGTCCAGTCCTCTTCTGGCTGTGCCGGGTAGAGAGGAACCAGGCTCTGAGGGGTGTCCAGTCCTCTTCTGGCTGTGCCGGGTAGAGAGGAACCAGGCTCTGAGGGGTGTCCAGTCCTCTTCTGGCTGTGCCGGGTAGAGAGGAACCAGGCTCTGAGGGGTGTCCAGTCCTCTTCTGGCTGTGCCGGGTAGAGAGGAACCAGGCTCTGAGGGGTGTCCAGTCCTCTTCTGGCTGTGCCGGGTAGAGAGGAACCAGGCTCTGAGGGGTGTCCAGTCCTCTTCTGGCTGTGCCGGGTAGAGAGGAACCAGGCTCTGAGGGGTGGTCAGTCCTCTTCTGGCTGTGCCGGGTAGAGAGGAACCAGGCTCTGACGGGGGGCCAGTCCTCTTCTGGCTGTGCCGGGTGGAGATTATAACAGAACATGGCCAACGTGTTCAAATATTCATAGATGATCAGCAGGGTCAAATAATAATAATCACAGTGATTGTCGAGGGTGCAACAGGTCAGCACCTCAGGAGTAAATGTCAGTTGGCTTTTCAAAGCCGATCATTCAGTTAGAGTCAAATCAAATTTTATTTGTCACATACACATGGTTAGCAGATGTTAATGCGAGTGTAGCGAAATGCTTGTTCTTCTAGTTCCGACAATGCAGTAATAACCAATGAGTAATCTAACCTAGCAATTCCACAACAACTACCTTATACACACAAGTGTAAAGGAATAAAGAATATGTACATAAAGATATATGAATGAGTGATGGTACAGAACGGCATAGGAAAGATGCAGTAGATGGTATAGAGTACAGTATATACATATGAGATGAGTAATGTAGGGTATGTAAACATAAAAGTGGCATTGTTTAAAGTGGCTAGTGATACATGTATTACATAAAGATGGCAAGATGCAGTAGGTGGTATAGAGTACAGTATATACATATGAGATGAGTAATGTAGGGTATGTAAACATTATATTAAGTGGCATTGTTTAAAGTGGCTAGTGATACATTTTTTACATACCGGTACAATTCCCATTATTAAAGTGGCTGTAGTTGAGTCAGTATGTTGGCAGCTGCCACTTAATGTTAGTGGTGGCGGTTTAACAGTCTGATGGCCTTGAGATAGAAGCTGTTTTTCAGTCTCTCGGTCCCTGTTTTGATGCACCTGTACTGACCTCGCCTTCTGGATGATAGCGGGGTGAACAGGCAGTGGCTCAGGTGGTTGTTGTCCTTGATGATCTTTATGGCCTTCCTGTAACATCAGGTGGTGTAGGTGTCCTGGAGGGCAGGTAGTTTGCCCCAGGTGATGCGTTGTGCAGACCTCACTACCCTCTGGAGAGCTTTGTGGTTGTGGGCGGAGCAGTTGCCGTACCAGGCGGTAATACAGCCCGACAGGATTGTGAGTGCTTTTGGTGACAAGCCGAAGACAGCAGGTGTGATAGCGAGAGAGTCCAAAACAGCATGTCCGGGACTAGGTTGCACGTCCAGTGAACAGGTCAGGGTTCCATAGTCGCAGGCAGAACAGTTGAAACTGGAGCAGCAGCATGACCAGGTGGACTGGGGACAGCAAGGAGTCATCAGGCAAGGTAGTCCTGAGTCATGGTCCTAGGGCTCAGATCCTCCGAGAGAGAGAGAGAGAAAGAAAGAGAGAAAGAAAGAGAGTTAGAGAGAGCATACTTAAATTCACACAGGACACCAAATCAGACGTGAGAAATACTCCAGATATAACAGACTGACCCCAGCCCCCCAACACATAAACTACTGCAGCATAAATACTGGAGGCTGAGACAGGAGAAATACTCCAGATATAACAGACTGATCCTAGCCCCCCAACACATAAACTACTGCAGCATAAATACTGGAGGCTGAGACAGGAGGGGTCGGGAGACACTATGGCCCTGTCCGACAATACTCCCGGACAGGGCCAAACAGGCAGGATATAATGATACTATACAGCACGAGCTGCAGCTGCTTTTCTTTGCCCATAGTTTGACCGGCAAAACCCAAATGAAGAAGCAGAGGCAACATAATTAAATTGACTTTGCTGTCAACACATGAAAGTGAATGGTACAACAGGTGGGTCCCGCTGTGGTATTTATTCTTTAAGGCTGACAGGAATGATAAGCCTGATGTTCTGAGCCCAGGTGATCAAAGTCTTGTTTATTCCAGGAACTAAGCTGCAGAGAAAGAGCGCTCTTCTGTCGTCGCTCCCAAAGTTAAAAAATAAATAAAGGAATAATTTTATTCAGTGTAGGATTTCACTGATCTTTTGTCAGAATATGCGTTGTGTGTGGGGAAGGTGTGTCAATTACACGTCCAGTAACACTGACAATGAGACCTAACACAAGACCAAGGCTTGTACTAATATGCATACTGTACAATGCACATGTCATCATGTACGAGGCTCACTAGCCGCTATCAAGCAGGTCATCATGTACGAGGCTCACTAGCCGCTATCAAGCAGGTCATCATGTACGAGGCTCACTAGCCGCTATCAAGCAGGTCATCATGATTGAGGTTCACTAGCCGCTATCAAGCAGGTCATCATGTACGAGGCTTGCTGGCTTTTATCAAGCAGGTCATCATGTATGAGGCTCCCTAGCCGCTATCAACCAGGTCATCATGTAAGAGGCTTGCTGGCTTTTATCAAGCAGGTCATCATGTACGAGGCTTGGTGGCTGTTATCAAGCAGGTCATCATGTCGAGGCTCACTAGCCGCTATCAAGCAGGTCATCATGTACAGGCTCACTCATCAAGCAGGTCATCATGTACGAGGCTTGGTGGCCGCTATCAAGCGGGTCATCATGTACGAGGCTCACTAGCCGCTCAAGCAGGTCATCATGTACGAGGCTCACTAGCCGCTATCAAGCAGGTCATCATGTACGAGGCTCACTAGCCGCTATCAAGCAGGCCATCATGTACGAGGCTCACTAGCCGCTAACAAGCAGGTCATCATGTACGAGGCTCACTAGCCGCTATCAAGCAGGTCATCATGTACGAGGCTCACTAGCCGCTATCAAGCAGGTCATCATGTACGAGGCTCACTAGCCGCTATCAAGCAGGTCATCATGTACGAGGCTTGGTGGCCGCTAGGTCATCATGTACGAGGCTCACTAGCCGCTACCAAGCAGGTCATCATGTACGAGGCTCACTAGCCGCTATCAAGCAGGTCATCATGTACGAGGCTCACTAGCCGCTATCAAGCAGGCCATCATGTACGAGGCTCACTAGCCGCTAACAAGCAGGTCATCATGTACGAGGCTCACTAGCCGCTATCAAGCAGGTCATCATGTACGAGGCTCACTAGCCGCTATCAAGCAGGTCATCATGTACGAGGCTCACTAGCCGCTATCAAGCAGGTCATCATGTACGAGGCTCACTAGCCGCTATCAAGCAGATCATCATGTACCAGGCTCACTAGCCGCTATCAAGCAGGTCATCATCGAGGCTCACTAGCCGCTATCAAGCAGGTCATCATGTACGAGGCTCACTAGCCGCTATCAAGCAGGTCATCATGTACGAGGCTCACTAGCCGCTATCAAGCAGGTCATCATGCAGGCTCACTAGCCGCTAACAAGCAGGTCATCATGTACGAGGCTCACTAGCCGCTATCAAGCACGAGGCTCACTAGCCGCTATCAAGCAGGTCATCATGTACGAGGCTCACTAGCTGCTATCAAGCAGGTCATCATGTACGAGGCTCACTAGCCGCTATCAAGCAGGTCATCATGTACGAGGCTCACTAGCCGCTATCAAGCAGGTCATCATGTACGAGGCTCACTAGCCGCTATCAAGCAGGTCATCATGTACGAGGCTCACTAGCCGCTATCAAGCAGGTCATCATGTACGAGGCTCACTAGCCGCTATCAAGCAGGTCTTCATGTACTTTAAAAAAAAAATGTATTTCACCTTTATTTAACCAGGTAGGCTAGTTGAGAACAAGTTCTCATTTGCAACTGCGACCTGGCCAAGATAAAGCATAGCAGTGTGAACAGACAACACAGAGTTACACATGGAGTAAACAATTAACAAGTCAATAACACAGTAGGAAAAAAAGGGGAATCTATATACATTGTGTGCAATAGGCATGAGGAGGTAGGCGAATAATTACAATTTTGCAGATTAATAACACTGGAGTGATAAATGATCAGATGGTCATGTACAGGTAGAGATATTGGTGTGCAAAAGAGCAGAAAAGTAAATAAATAAAAACAGTATGGGGATGAGGTAGGTAAAAATGGGTGGGCTATTTACCGATAGACTATGTACAGCTGCAGCGATCGGTTAACTGCTCAGATAGCAGATGTTTGAAGTTGGTGAGGGAGATAAAAGTCTCCAACTTTAGCGATTTTTGCAATTCGTTCCAGTCACAGGCAGCAGAGAACTGGAACAAAAGGCGGCCAAATGAGGTGTTGGCTTTAGGATGATCAGTGAGATACACCTGCTGGAGCGCGTGCTACGGATGGGTGTTGCCATCGTGACCAGTGAACTGAGATAAGGCGGAGCTTTACCTAGCATGGACTTGTAGATGACCTGGAGCCAGTGGGTCTGGCGACGAATATGTAGCGAGGGCCAGCCGACTAGAGCATACAAGTCGCAGTGGTGGGTGGTATAAGGTGCTTTAGTGACAAAACGGATGGCACTGTGATGAACTGCATCCAGTTTGCTGAGTAGAGTGTTGGAAGCAATTTTGTAGATGACATCGCCGAAGTCGAGGATCGGTAGGATAGTCAGTTTTACTTGGGTAAGTTTGGCGGCGTGAGTGAAGGAGGCTTTGTTGCGGAATAGAAAGCCGATTCTTGATTTGATTTTCGATTGGAGATGTTTGATATGAGTCTGGAAGGAGAGTTTACAGTCTAGCCAGACACCTAGGTACTTATAGATGTCCACATGTTCAAGGTCGGAACCATCCAAGGTGGTGAAGCTGGTCAGGCGTGCGGGTGCAGGCAGCGAACGGTTGAAAAGCATGCATTTGGTTTTACTAGCGTTTAAGAGCAGTTGGAGGCCACGGAAGGAGTGTTGTATGGCAGTGAGGCTCGTTTGGAGGTTAGATAGCACAGTGTCCAAGGACGGGCCGGAAGTATATAGAATGGTGTCGTCTGCGTAGAGGTGGATCAGGGAATCGCCCGCAGCAAGAGAAACATCATTGATATATACAGAGAAAAGAGTCGGCCCGAGGATTGAACCCTGTGGCACCCCCATAGAGACTGCCAGAGGACCGGACAGCATGCCCTCCGATTTGACACACTGAACTCTGTCTGCAAAGTAATTGGTGAACCAGGCAAGGCAGTCATCCGAAAAACCGAGGCTACTGAGTCTGCCGATAAGAATATGGTGATTGACAGAGTCGAAAGCCTTGGCAAGGTCGATGAAGACGGCTGCATAGGACTGTCTTTTATCGATGGCGGTTATGATATCGTTTAGTACCTTGAGCGTGGCTGAGGTGCACCCGTGACCGGCTCGGAAACCAGATTGCACAGCGGAGAAGGTACGGTGGGTTTCGAGATGGTCAGTGATCTGTTTGTTAGTCAAGCCTGTACGAGGCTCACTAGCCTGTACGAGGCTCACTAGCCTGTACGAGGCTCACTAGCCGCTATCAAGCAGGTCATCATGTATGAGGCTCACTAGCCGCTATCAAGCAGGTCATCATGTACGAGGCTCACTAGCCGCTATCAAGCAGGTCATCATGTACGAGGCTCACTAGCCGCTATCAAGCAGGTCATCATGTACGAGGCTCACTAGCCGCTATCAAGCAGGTCATCATGTACGAGGCTCACTAGCCGCTATCAAGCAGGTCATCATGTACGAGGCTCACTAGCCGCTATCAAGCAGGTCATCATGTAAGAGGCTTGCTGTCTTTTATCAAGCAGGTCATCATGTACGAGGCTTGGTGGCTGTTATCAAGCAGGTCATCATGTACGAGGCTCACTAGCCGCTATCAAGCAGGTCATCATGTACGAGGCTCACTAGCCGCTATCAAGCGGGTCATCATGTACGAGGCTCACTAGCCGCTATCAAGCGGGTCATCATGTACGAGGCTCACTAGCCGCTATCAAGCGGGTCATCATTTACGAGGCTCACTAGCCGCTATCAAGCAGGTCATCATGTACGAGGCTCACTAGCCGCTACCAAGCAGGTCATCATGTACGAGGCTCCCTAGCTGCTATCAACCAGGTCATCATGTATGAGGCTCCCTAGCCGCTATCAACCAGGTCATCATGTAAGAGGCTTGCTGGCTTTTATCAAGCAGGTCATCATGTACGAGGCTTGGTGGCTGTTATCAAGCAGGTCATCGTGTACGAGGCTCGCTAGCCGCTATCAAGCAGGTCATCATGTATGAGGCTCACTAGCCGCTATCAAGCAGGTCATCATATATGAGGCTCACTAGCCGCTATCAAGCAGGTCATCATGTACGAGGCTCTGTGGCTGTTATCAACCAGGTCATAGTGGACGAGGCTCACTAGCCGCTATCAACCAGGACATCATGTACGAGGCTCTGTGGCTGTTATCAAGCAGGTCATCATGTACGAGGCTTGGTGGCTGTTATCAAGCAGGTCATCATGTACGAGGCTCGGTGGCTGTTATCAAGCAGGTCATCGTGTATGAGGCTCGGTGGCTGCTATCAAGCAGGTCATCGTGTATGAGGCTCGCTAGCTGTTATAAAGCAGGTCATCGTGTATGAGGCTCGCTAGCTGTTATCAAGCAGGTCATCGTGTACGAGGCTCGCTGGCCGCTATCAAGCAGGTGATCGTGTATGAGGCTCGCTAGCTGTTATCAAGCAGGTCATCGTGTATGAGGCTCGCTAGCTGTTATCAAGCAGGTCATCGTGTATGAGGCTCGCTGGCTGTTATCAAGCAGGTGATCGTGTATGAGGCTCGCTAGCTGTTATCAAGCAGGTCATCGTGTATGAGGCTCGCTAGCTGTTATCAAGCAGGTCATCGTGTATGAGGCTCGCTGGCTGTTATCAAGCAGGTCATCGTGTATGAGGCTCGCTAGCTGTTATCAAGCAGGTCATCGTGTATGAGGCTCGCTAGCTGTTATCAAGCAGGTCATCGTGTATGAGGCTCGCTAGCTGTTATCAAGCAGGTCATCGTGTATGAGGCTCGCTAGCTGTTATCAAGCAGGTCATCATTCTTTATTGAGTCAGAAATTATCTGTGTGTAACGGTGACAACAAACAGAAATTTAGAAATTTCTAGAAATTTCATTCACAAGCAATTGTGCAGTGGTATATAACTTTTATTATAACTATTAACAACTGCACAAATGTGTGTTCAAATGTGTGTTCTCCTGTTTATTTTCTCCTCCATATTATTTGATGCTTAAGTGAGGAGAAGAATGGCCAGGAAGTGAGGAGAAGAGTGGCCAGGCAGCGAGGAGAAGAATGGCCAGGAAGTGAGGAGAAGAGTGGCCAGGCAGCGAGGAGAAGAATGGCCAGGAAGTGAGGAGAAGAAAGGCCAGGCAGAGGAGAAGTGGCCAGGCAGCGAGGAGAAGAGTGGCCAGGCAGCAAGGGGAAGAACGGCCAGGCAGCGAGGAGGAGAGTGAGCGAGGAGAAGAATGGCCAGGCAGCGAGGAGAAGAATGGCCAGGAAGTGAGGAGAAGAGTGGCCAGGCAGCGAGGAGAAGAATGGCCAGGAAGTGAGGAGAAGAGTGGCCAGGCAGCGAGGAGAAGAATGGCCAGGAAGTGAGGAGAAGAGTGGCCAGGCAGCGAGGAGAAGAATGGCCAGGAAGTGAGGAGAAGAAAGGCCAGGCAGCGCAGAGAAGAATGGCCAGGAAGTGAGGAGAAGAAAGGCCAGGCAGCGAGGAGAAGAACGGCCAGGCAGCGAGGAGAAGAGTGGCCAGGCAGCAAGGGGAAGAACGGCCAGGCAGCGAGGAGGAGAGTGGCCAGGCAGCGAGGAGAAGAACGGCCAGGCAGCGAGGAGGAGAGTGGCCAGGCAGCGAGGAGAAGAGTGGCCAGGCAGCGAGGAGAACAATGGCCAAGCAGGGAGGAGAAGAATGGCCAGGCAGCGAGGAGAAGAACGGCCAGGCAGCGAGGAGAAGAACGGCCAGGCAGCGAGGAGAAGAACGCCCAGGCAGCGAGGAGAAGAACAGCAGGCAGCGAGGAGAAGAACGTCAGGCAGCGAGGAGAAGAACGGCAGGCAGTGAGGAGAAGAACGGCCAGGCAGCGAGGAGAAGAACGGCCAGGCAGCGAGGAGAAGAACGCCCAGGCAGCGAGGAGAAGAACGGCAGGCAGCGAGGAGAAGAACGTCAGGCAGCAAGGAGAAGAACGGCAGGCAGCGAGGAGAAGAACGGCCAGGCAGTGAGGAGAAGAACGGCCAGGCAGCGAGGAGGGTAGAAAGCAAAATGACCTAGTTCTGAGAAAAGCTCTGGAACAATAGAATTGTAGGAGGGACCTTGAGATGTTTTTCTCTCTGTGGTCTTTGTCGTTTTCTGTTCTTTTGACTCCCGTTATGTTGAGATGTTGAGCATTGCGAGCTGCAGTCATGTTGAAGGTGTCATTCTATTCAAGAAGAGAACATTTTCTCACAGATGAGTCATCTACACAATATTCAGTCATTGCTGTGGTTTGTAATGAGGTTTTTGTGGGTCATTACTGTTATTGATTGAAACGGTCAAGAGGACATCCATTTATAGGTCGTTTTGATAACCTGTTGTCAACGCCATTGACTTAATGTTCTTTACCCTACTCAAGCTGCTTTTAACGCATGCTTCCTGTCACCCTGATCCCGGAGACATCCTGCTGATCTCGAATATCAAAGTCTATCCAAGCTGAGTCACACTTTAAACAAGCTGAGTCACACTTTAAACAAGCGGAGTCACACTTTAAACAAGCTGAGTCACACTTTAAACAAGCTGAGTCACACTTTAAACAAGCTGAGTCACACTTTAAACAAGCTGAGTCACACTTTAAACAAGCTGGGTCACACTTTAAACAAGCTGGGTCACACTTTAAACAAGCTGGGTCACACTTTAAACAAGCTGGGTCACACTTTAAACAAGCTGGGTCACACTTTAAACAAGCTGGGTCACACTTTAAACAAGCTGGGTCACACTTTAAACAAGCTGAGTCACACTTTAAACAAGCTGGGTCACACTTTAAACAAGCTGAGTCACACTTTAAACAAGCTGAGTCACACTTTAAACAAGCTGAGGTACACTTTAAACTAGCTGAGTCACACTTTAAACAAGCTGGGTCACACTTTAAACAAGCTGGGTCACACTTTAAACAAGCTGAGTCACACTTTAAACAAGCTGAGTCACACTTTAAACAAGCTGAGTCACACTTTAAACAAAGTATATGTTATGATTGCTTAATTAACCCTTCATAAGGCCTGTTTCATGATTTAGTAGAACATTTCATATGAAGGGCACCAAATAGGTACATGGACAATTCATAATAGCTGGAGTTAATTCATAATAGCTGGAGTTAATTCATAATAGCTGGAGTTAATTCATAATAGTTGGAGTTTTCTTTCACAAACCACACCTGTGGTTGCCACTGCACTTTCTCTATTTGCCAAGCAGGGGGCTCGTGTTCAGACAAAGTCATATAGTAACGCTTGGTACTGTACATGTGTGTTTTAAATGGTTCTAACCACTAGGCAGGGTAGCCTAGTGGTTAGAGCGTTGGAATAGTAACCGAAAGGTTGCAAGTTCATAGCCCCGAGCTGACAAGGTACAAATCTGCCGTTCTGCCCCTGAACAGGCAGTTAACCCACCAACCCCCACTGCACTCCACCTCATTTCAGTTCTACTTCACTTTGGCAATTGTTCACACTCCATGTGTTCAGAAAGACTGCAGTAATAATAAACAAAAGGTGCTCCTTTCCTTGCCTTAGACCATGGGACCTATCCATGTGAAATAAACAAATCACAAAAGAAACGTATTGGGATGGATGTGTCTATCTTATAACCAACCACCTTACCTCTGCAGGCTTCTGTCTACTCTTTGGGAATTATAAAGGAGTTTTGGCATAATGGGCCAAGGGTTTCAATTACTTGAAAAATCAATTTAAATATTTTATCTGTGCCTGTTTGAGCTTGCCAGGCTTAGGGATACTTCAGGATTTTGGCAAAGAAGCCCGCCATCTACTTCCCCACAGTCAGATGAACTCACGAATACCAGTTGTGTGTCTCTGTGTGCAGTTTGAAGGAAGTTGTTAACTAGCGTTGGCTCAATGACTGGAGGTCTATGCTAGTAGATAAAATTGACTTCCAGTCATTGCGCTAACGCTAGTTAGCATTGGCTCATGAAACTACCTCTAACTTCCTTCATACTGAATGCAGAGACATAAAAATGGTATCCGTGAGTTCATCTGACTCGAAATAGATAAAGGGAATTATTCCAAAATCTCAAAGTATCCCTTTAACTAACCTATATAAACGTCTCAAAATTGCGAACCCTAAACGTCTGGCACTCCAGGCAGACTCAAGCGAACTCTAAAAGTATTAGAAAATATTTGTTATAGCATTTGAATCCAAGTCTGATGGATATATCCATTTGTATTTATTCATTATTTATTTATAAGATACTTTTCAGCCCAACTTTTTTATAAGATATTTTCAGCCCAGCCAAAACTTTATTCAAGTCCAAACAATGTTTGTGTTACGATGACCGATTCCAATTTAAAGCAGCGGAACACATTTTCACTGGATATCAGACTGGCTACCAGATTAAGTACTTTCCATGACATAGTAGTTACCGGATAAAGTACTTTCCATGACATAGTAGTTACCGGATAGAGTACTTTCCATGACATAGTAGTTACCGGATTAAGTACTTTCCATGACATAGTAGTTACCGGATTAAGTACTTTCCATGACATAGTAGTTACCGGATAAAGTACTTTCCATGACATAGTAGTTACCGGATAAAGTACTTTCCATGACATAGTAGTTACCGGATTAAGTACTTTCCATGACATAGTAGTTACCGTATAAAGTACTTTCCATGACATAGTAGTTACCGGATAAAGTACTTTCCATGACATAGTAGTTACCGGATAAAGTACTTTCCATGACATAGTAGTTACCGGATTAAGTACTTTCCATGACATAGTACTTACCGGATAAAGTACTTTCCATGACATAGTAGTTACCGGATAGAGTACTTTCCATGACATAGTACTTACCGGATAAAGTACTTTCCATGACATAGTACTTACCGGATAAAGTACTTTCCATGACATAGTACTTACCGGATAAAGTACTTTCCATGACATAGTACTTACCGGATAAAGTACTTTCCATGACATAGTACTTACCGGATAAAGTACTTTCCATGACATAGTACTTACCGGATTAAGTACTTTCCATGACATAGTAGTTACCGGATAGAGTACTTTCCATGACATAGTACTTACCGGATTAAGTACTTTCCATGACATAGTACTTACCGGATAAAGTACTTTCCATGACATAGTAGTTACCGGATAAAGTACTTTCCATGACATAGTAGTTACCGGATAGAGTACTTTCCATGACATAGTAGGTACCGGATAAAGTACTTTCCATGACATAGTACTTACCGGATAAAGTACTTTCCATGACATAGTACTTACCGGATAGAGTACTTTCCATGACATAGTACTTACCGGATAAAGTACTTTCCATGACATAGTAGTTACCAGATAGAGTACTTTCCATGACATAGTACTTACCGGATAAAGTACTTTCCATGACATAGTACTTACCGGATTAAGTACTTTCCATGACATAGTAGTTACCGGATAAAGTACTTTCCATGACATAGTAGTTATCGGATAAAGTACTTTCCATGACATAGTAGTTACCGGATAGAGTACTTTCCATGACATAGTAGGTACCGGATAAAGTACTTTCCATGACATAGTACTTACCGGATAAAGTACTTTCCATGACATAGTACTTACCGGATAGAGTACTTTCCATGACATAGTAGTTACCGAATAAAGTACTTTCCATGACATAGTACTTACCTGATAGAGTACTTTCCATGACATAGTACTTACCGGATAAAGTACTTTCCATAACACACAGCTGTGGTATCCTATTGTGACCCCTTTTTGTCACAAGAGGAAATGAATCCTTCAGCACAAGGCTTTTAATGTGCCATCATGTTCCACTAGGGAACGGATGGCCTCCATTTGAATGCAAATTCTACCATTTGCATTTTGGGATGTCTGAATAAAAATGTAGAATTGCCACCAGGGGGCAGAGGATGAAGCGGTGTTTGTATACAATACAGTACCGAACCTACAATACATTGTAACTTACACCTTGGACAAACCGACCACTGTGCGCATGTTTATTTTCTCTATCCTCACCAGACGGGCTCATGACACATAAATACATTTCATATATGTTATCGCAAAAATAATCATTTTGTTGTGTTAATGAAGGTCTTTGGTAACATTAGAATACAAAAATGACATTCTTTCAAAGAACACAATAATATGTACAATAGTTGATGTTACTGTAGGCTATCTACACTAAAACACCATTCCAGTACATAACAAACATCCAAATTATCCAACATAACCTGAAATCTACATAACAAACATCCAAATTATCCAACATAACCTGAAATCTACATAACAAACATCCAAATTATCCGACAGAACCTGAAATCTACATAACAAACATCCAAATTATCCGACAGAACCTGAAATCTACATAACAAACATCCAAATTATCCAACAGAACCTGAAATCTACATAACAAACATCCAAATTATCCAACAGAACCTGAAATCTACATAACAAACATCCAAATTATCCGACAGAACCTGAAATCTACATAACAAACATCCAAATTATCCGACAGAACCTGAAATCTACATAACAAACATCCAAATTATCCAACAGAACCTGAAATCTACATAACAAACATCCAAATTATCCAACAGAACCTGAAATCTACATAACAAACATCCAAATTATCCAACATAACATAGCCTGAAACAGGCTGGATGGAGCGAGAAGGTGCAAAATGGCGTCTGCAAATAATGGCAGTGATGCTGGAGAGTTCCATAACCTTAGGCAGCTGTTCCTTTCCCTTTTCAATGAAAGTCGATGAAAAGGTGTCTTCAGGGGACGGGACCGATGGGGGGGGCAGGGGTGCACTACAGGCATGGAGTAAATTACAGAACAGCTGAACACAAGAGTGTTAGAGGAAGTCAAGTCACCCTCCATTCTTCTCTCAAGGTCAGGGAGAGTCGCACGCACACACACACACACACACACACACACACACACACACACACACACACACACACACACACACACACACACACACACACACACACACACACACACACACACACACACACACACACACACACACACGAAAAATCAATAAAACACGTTTTCTGTAATTGAATGCAAGATTCTCCTCCCAGCAATGGTCTGAGAGAATATATGGCTGTAATCTATATAAGTGCTGTTGCGTAAAACCTTTTAGGCTTTAATCTGAGGCTGTGGGGGCTTACTGGGCATGTGCTAAGGGTGTAGGGGGTGCTGGTGGTGCTGGTGTTGGTTTGTAGGGGTGGTGATGGTGTGGGGGGTGTAGGGGGTGGTGGTGGGGATTTAGGGGTGGGGGTGTAGGGGGTGGGGGTTTAGGAGGTGGTGATGGTGGGTGTGTAGGGGGTGGTGGGGGTGTAGGGGGTGGTGATGGTGGGGGTGTAGGGGGTGGTGATGGTGGGTGTGTAGGGGGTGGTTATGGTGGGGGTGCAGGGGCGGGGGTTTAGGAGGTGGTGATGGTGGGGGTGGTGATGGTGAGGGTGTAGATGGTGGTGTAGGGGTGGTGATGGTGGGGGTGTAGGGGGTGGTGTAGGGGTGGGGTTGTAGGGGGTGGTGATGGTGAGGGTATAGATTGTGGTGTAGGGGTGGTGATGGTGGGGTGTAGTGGGTGTTGATGGTGGGTGTGTAGGGGTGGGAGGGTAGGGGTGGGGGTGGGGGTGGTGATGTTGGGGGTGTAGGGGTGGTGATGGTGGGGGTGTAGGGGTGGGAGGGTAGGGGTGGGGGTGGGGGTGTAGGAGGTGGTGATGGTGGGGGTGTAGGGGGTGGTGAGGGTGGGGGTGTAGGGGATGGGTTGTAGGGGTGGTGTAGGTGGGTGTGTAGGGGGTGGTGATGGTGGGGGTGTAGGGGGTGGGAGGGTAGGGGTGGTGATGGTGACATACAATGATATTCTAGACGATTCTGTGCTTCCAACTTTGTGGCAACAGTTTGGGAAGGCCCTTTCCTGTTTCAGCATGACAATGCCCCCATGCACAAAGCCAGGTCCATACAGAAATGGTTTGTCGAGATCAGCGTGGAAGAACTTGACTGGCCTGCACAGAGCCCTGACCTCAACCCCATCGAGCACCTTTGGGATGAATTGTAACGCAGACTGTGAGCCAGGACTAATTGCCCAACATCAGTGCCTGACCTCACAAATGCTTTTGTGGCTGAATGGAAGCAAGTCCCTGCAGCAATGTTCCAACATCTAGTGAAAAGCCTTCTCAGAAGAGTGGACGCTGTTATATCAGCAAATGGGGGACAAACTCTATATTAATGCCCATGATTTTGGAAGGAGATGTTTGACAAGCAGGTACCCACAAACTTTTAGCGTGTCTTTCGTCTCTGTGTTTCATAATTTTCCTTCAATTCGCATGTACTGTATTTCACCGGAGAAAGTGAGTGAAACAGCGCCCCTCTGCCTCTGTATGTGTAGCCCATCTATCTGATGATGTCTGGTCAAAAAGAGTATGACATTTTTGACACCCGTAGCATTAAATGCAAGGGAAGCCAGCAAGCATTTGGCCTTCCTTGATAAATAAGGTAAAAAAAATAATAGCCATTCAGTGTTGAGCTAAATCAAATCAAATCTATTAATAAAGCCCTTTTTACATCAGCAGATGTGCGCTCAACTGTGAATGATAAGCTCAACTGTGAATGGTGAGCTCACATGTGAATGGTGAGCTTAACTGTGAATGGTGAGCTCAACTGTGAATGGTGAGCTCAACTGTGAATGGTGAGCTCAACTGTGAATGGTGAGCTCAACTGTGAATGGTGAGCTCAACTGTGAATGGTGAGCTTAACTGTGAATGGTGAGCTTAACTGTGAATGGTGAGCTCAACTGTGAATGGTGAGCTCAACTGTGAATGGTGAGCTCAACTGTGAATGGTGAGGTTAACTGTGAATGGTGAGCTTAACTGTGAATGGTGAGCTCAACTGTGAATGGTGAGCTTAACTGTGAATGGTGAGCTCAACTGTGAATGGTGAGCTCAACTGTGAATGGTGAGCTTAACTGTGAATGGTGAGCTCAACTGTGAATGGTGAGCTCAACTGTGAATGGTGAGCTCAACTGTGAATGGTGAGCTTAACTGTGAATGGTGAGCTCAACTGTGAATGGTGAGCTCAACTGTGAATGGCCCTGTTGCACCAGAAAAAAGTGGCAATGTAAGTCAGTTTGGATTTGGCTTCACACCAATCACATCATATCGAGAGCAAAACATAATTGACAGAACAAACTTGAATTGTTGCATCTCGTTGTGTTGTTGTCCGCTGGTGGCTAGCTAGCTAAAATCGTCCCTTTCCTAAAGTAGCCATGGATGGAGATCGGGATTTGGACTTGTGGTTTTACTTAATTCTCCGTACTGTCCAATGATTACAATGGTGATTATGATCCAACCGTAAATTCATATGTTGTTGTGCCCCTGGCCTGAGAGGATGGAAGTTCAATATGTAGCTAGATGTAGAAGGCTAATGTTAACTAGCTGGCCTGAGAGGGTGGAAGTTCAATATGTATCTAGATGTAGAAGGCTAATGTTAACTAGCTGGCCTGAGAGGGTGGAAGTTCAATATGTAGCTAGATGTAGAAGGCCAATGTTAACTAGCTGGCCTGAGAGGATGAAAGTTCAATTTGTATCTAGATGTAGAAGGCTAATGTTAACTAGCTGGCCTGAGAGGGTGGAAGTTCAATATGTAGCTAGATGTAGAAGGCTAATGTTAACTAGCTGGCCTGAGAGGATGAAAGTTCAATATGTAGCTAGATGTAGAAGGCTAATGTTAACTAGCTGGCCTGAGAGGATGGAAGTTCAATATGTAGCTAGATGTAGAAGGCTAATGTTAACTAGCTGGCCTGAGAGGGTGGAAGTTCAATATGTAGCTAGATGTAGAAGGCTAATGTTAACTAGCTGGCCTGAGAGGATGAAAGTTCAATATGTAGCTAGATGTAGAAGGCTAATGTTAACTAGCTGGCCTGAGAGGATGAAAGTTCAATATGTAGCTAGATGTAGAAGGCTAATGTTAACTAGCTGGCCTGAGAGGGTGGAAGTTCAATATGTATCTAGATGTAGAAGGCTAATGTTAACTAGCTGGCCTGAGAGGGTGGAAGTTCAATATGTAGCTAGATGTAGAAGGCTAATGTTAACTAGCACAAACACACACACACACACACACACACACACACACACACAGAAATTAGAACCATGGACAGCCAAATCATATTTAGCTTACGTTGATTGGACTAAGTTGTTTTTGGTATGTTTAAGTTGTCACTGTATTAGACTAAGCAGAGGTGATTAGATGATGTTGAAGTTTAAATGATGATGGAGGCAGCTCCTGTTTTCTTTGCAACTTGCGGTAACTCTCTGTGATTCTAAATACATAGTTGTTTAGTCGTCTGAAAATGTCATGTAACAGTTTGTTACATGCAATACGCTTTGTGGACTTAACTGGACAGATGTTGTTCTCTGGTTTTGTGATGAAACAAAGGTGTGGTTGAATGTATTCTGCCACTGTGTCTTCTTGTCTCAGCCTTTAGATCACGGTGTCAAGGCATATGAACTAACAGGTTATAGAGCAAACAACGCAATTATCACAACACATGAGTTGTAGTATGGCTTTTTTTCTGTCTTGTGGCCAGTGATTTTACCTCATGCACCACTACTGCATAGGAAGTGGTTTCCTAATTTTAATTTTATTTGACTAGGCAAGTCAGTTTAGAACAAATTCTTATTTTCAATGATGGCCTAGGAACAGTGGGTTAACTGCCTGTTCAGGGGCAGAACAACAGATTTGTACCTTGCCAGCTCAGGGGTTTGAACTTGCAACCTTCCGGTTACTAGTCCAACGCTCTAACCACTAGGCTACCCTGCCGCCTCTACACTCTAACCACTAGGCTACCCCGCTGCCTCTACACTCTAACCACTAGGCTACCCTGCCGCCTCTACACTCTAACCACTAGGCTACCCTGCCGCCTCTACACTCTAACCACTAGGCTACCCTGCCGCCCCTACACTCTAACCACTAGGCTACCCTGCCGCCTCTACACTCTAACCGCTAGGCTACCCTGCCGCCTCTACACTCTAACCGCTAGGCTACCCTGCCGCCTCTACACTCTAACCGCTAGGCTACCCTGCCGCCTCTACACTCTAACCGCTAGGCTACCCTGCCGCCTCTACACTCTAACCGCTAGGCTACCCTGCCGCCTCAACACTCTAACTGCTAGGCTACCCTGCCGCCTCTACACTCTAACCACTAGGCTACACTGCCGCCTCGACACTCTAACCACTAGGCTACCCTGCCTCACCTAATGGTGTCATCAGGTTGGATTACTTAATTCTGTATTTCATATTCTAATCTACCCACTTTTTTCTCAGACATCCTTTGTTTTCTTCACTATTTCATCCTAATTAACTCTTACATACATACATACCCTCAACAGGAGCACTTCTTGCTTTTATTTTTCTGTATGACAGAGGTAGAAAGGTCATGGAGAGTGTAAACAACAGGAGAGAGGTGTGAAATCAGTTCCAGCTCACTGGCTCGTCACAGTGCTTCAATCCAAAGCTTTTTTGGGGGGGTTGGTTGCATGAGGCTCTCTCGCTAATCTCTTAGTCAAATAGGGGCCACCATGAACAAAAGCACACCTCTGTATTAAGAGAGCCTTTCTGCATGAGAGAACAACCCCATCCAACCTGTCCACACTTTTCTCCAAACAACAGCGAATGGTTATGTAAGAGACAACAGAACTGTTGTGATGAGCTTTGATATTGTATAAACACTAGAGGGCGGTAGAGAGCTGTATCATTTTTCTACACGGTGGTATACTGTTATTATGAGGGATTATTATTATTATCTAGGGGTAAAACCGTGACATTACCATATCAGAGATCACAAAATCCCCACGATCCGAACAATTTTAACAGAATAAAGGGATTTCGCTGTTATAGTCCCAGTCGGTATTAGATAGAATGTTGATACCCTGCCTGGCTGTGGGGAAAACAACCTGTGGTTACCTAGGTTACTCTATTAGCTCACAGCAAAAACTGACCTTTTTCAAATGCAATTTTCTTGTTCTCTGCTTGTTTTAGTCAGTAACAAACGACATTTAAGAAAAGTACAACATGTCTAAAATGACTTTTCAACATTGCCTTCTCCAGAGTGTTCGCACTACTTAGGAAACTGTAACACTACATGGCTTTCCTCATGCCCCTTTTCATGATGTTGCTATCAGCCCCAGTGAGTTAGTGAGTGCTAGTTAGCTACTGACCGGAACATTAAGCTAGCCAAGACCAACAGCACAAACAAACATCTCCAAGTAGTGAGTGGAGTTACAAACGGACTATACTAAACAAGTTAAATGTCTTACCTGTGATGAAGTGTTTTCCACACACTTGGACACCAGGTCCAACACATTTCCAAAGCCTAAAAGCCTGAAGCCACAGGGCTCTCCTCACAGCTTCTATTTCCCTATGTGGGAGCATTGTGAACCATAGTATTTAAAAAAAAAAACCTGGTTACATATCCATTGAAAACACAGCAGCTTTTCGGTATGTTTTGTTATTTCGTATAACAAAACAATCAATGACGAAGTCGGCTCTTATACAATGGAGGTCAATTGGAAAGAATGTTTGTTTTCCCCAACTTGTGGTTGAAGTCTCTGGGAATTCCTTATTTTTTTTATCATGAATATCGACTCAGCGGATACTATTTTCAAAATGCAAAGCTTCTATATATATATGACAAACACTCACCCTCTCTGCATTACACAAAATACTTTTTTTTTTTCTAACCAAAGGGCTAGAAATCTAGTCTGGATGGTCGACACCAGCCGTTGGCCCTGCTTCTTTCATCATCACTGATGGAAATGTTCATACTCCCACTACTGTGCATGTAATTGAGAGAGCTTAATTCAGAATATAGCAACACCTCATATAAAGTCAAACTTTTCCAATATTACAAGCAAAGTGTGCGATGTCTAAAGTAACTGTCTACCGGGCACACACTGGTTGAATCAATGTCATTTCAATGATATGACGTTAAACCAAGGTGGAATAGACTTTGAATTGACGTCTGTGGCCAGTGGATGGTTCGCCTGTGTTGAAAACAAGATGCCACAGAAAACCAGGTTTAGCCACTTGCATTTGACATGTTTTGCTCACACCGTGCCAGGATAAACATGGCCTTTATCTAAACCATAGAGACAGGAAGCATATCACAGCTCTTCCCCAGGTCCCAGATGTGACTCCCTGAACCGTGGCCTGGTGTGATGGAAACAGAAGGTCTGGGCGGAGCCACTGAATCTCTCAGAGCCAAGCAAGCAGCTTCTCTCCTCTGTACCACCATCTCCCTGCACTGTTCCCATACATTGCTCTCCTCCCCAGATGTCCTTAATACTCCCATACATCTTTCACTCTCACTTCTCTTCCCTCTATGTACAGGGTATGTTTGTCCTCTCACCCTGGGGGTGGTTGACAACAGGGAATGTGTGCCTTTTTCTAAGTGTCTGGGAATGTCGTGTGTGTGTGTGTGTGTGTGTGTGTGTGTGTGTGTGTGTGTGTGTGTGTGTGTGTGTGTGTGTGTGTGTGTGTGTGTGTGTGTGTGTGTGTGTGTGTGTGTGTGTGTGAGTGTGTGAGGGTGTGTGTGTGTGGGTGTGTGTGTGTGTGTGAGTGTGTGTGAGGTTGTGTGTGTGTGTGTGTGAATGACAGAGACACAAAGAGAGAGAGAGTGTGAGGCCTGGCGAGTGCCAGTGCTAATGGACATAGGTGTAATTAACACCAGGCCATCCGGTGTGTCTGTAGCCTGTGTCGGTATGAGTGTCTCTGCTGTGCCTGTCTCCCTGGGCCTTCTAGTCTGAACTGCTGCTTCACTCTCCTTTTATGGGCTTCACGCCTCCCGCTGCTGCCGTGATTAACACCACAGGGCCTGCCGTGATTAACGCCGCGGCGCCTGCCTGTTGAAAACCACACCTCCACGGCTTTCGCCGGGTATAATTCCAGTTATCCTGTGATTTGGTCCCACTTTTTTAACGGTTCAAGCAGCAAAGTTAGAGCGCCCTACTGCCTATTGTATTTGTTGGCATATCTTTTCTTTGTGTGTGTGTGGGGGGGGGTTGGCCTCTTCTTACTTTGAGCACCTGCACCCTCTAAAGGTCTGTGCACGGCACTGGAGTTGGTTACGAAGAGTATTAACACACTGGATAAGTGTGTTTATCATTTTAAAGGAGTCCTGTCCATCTATTGGGTGGTCTAAAGGAGTCCTGTCCATCTATTGGGTGGTCTAAAGGAGTCCTGTCCATCTATTGGGTGGTCTATAGGAGTCCTGGCCATCTATTGGGTGGTCTAAAGGAGTCCTGTCCATCTATTGGGTGGTCTAAAGGAGTCCTGTCCATCTATTGGGTGGTCTAAAGGAGTCCTGTCCATCTATTGGGTGGTCTAAAGGAGTCCTGTCCATCTATTGGGTGGTCTAAAGGAGTCCTGTCCATCTATTGGGTGGTCTAAAGGAGTCCTGTCCATCTATTGGGTGGTCTAAAGGAGTCCTGTCCATCTATTGGGTGGTCTAAAGGAGTCCTGTCCATCTATTGGGTGGTCTAAAGGAGTCCTGTCCATCTATTGGGTGGTCTAAAGGAGTCCTGTCCATCTATTGGGTGGTCTAAAGGAGTCCTGTCCATCTATTGGGTGGTCTAAAGGAGTCCTGTCCATCTATTGGGTGGTCTAAAGGAGTCCTGTCCATCTATTGGGTGGTCTAAAGGAGTCCTGTCCATCTATTGGGTGGTCTAAAGGAGTCCTGTCCATCTATTGGGTGGTCTAAAGGAGTCCTGTCCATCTATTGGGTGGTCTAAAGGAGTCCTGTCCATCTATTGGGTGGTCTAAAGGAGTCCTGTCCATCTATTGGGTGGTCTAAAGGAGTCCTGTCCATCTATTGGGTGGTCTAAAGGAGTCCTGTCCATCTATTGGGTGGTCTAAAGGAGTCCTGTCCATCTACTGGGTGGTCTAAAGAGTCCTGTCCATCTACTGGGTGGTCTAAAGGAGTCCTGTCCATCTATTGGGTGGTCTAAAGGAGTCCTGTCCATCTATTGGGTGGTCTAAAGGAGTCCTGTCCATCTATTGGGTGGTCTAAAGGAGTCCTGTCCATCTATTGGGTGGTCTAAAGGAGTCCTGTCCATCTATTGGGTGGTCTAAAGGAGTCCTGTCCATCTATTGGGTGGTCTAAAGGAGTCCTGTCCATCTATTGGGTGGTCTAAAGGAGTCCTGTCCATCTATTGGGTGGTCTAAAGGAGTCCTGTCCATCTACTGGGTGGTCTAAAAGAGTCCTGTCCATCTATTGGGTGGTCTAAAGGAGTCCTGTCCATCTATTGGGTGGTCTAAAGGAGTCCTGTCCATCTATTGGGTGGTCTAAAGGAGTCCTGTCCATCTATTGGGTGGTCTAAAGGAGTCCTGTCCATCTATTGGGTGGTCTAAAGGAGTCCTGTCCATCTACTGGGTGGTCTAAAGGAGTCCTGTCCATCTATTGGGTGGTCTAAAGGATTGTGTGTGAAATAAACAAAAAATATGTTATTGATATTGCCTTAGTTGAGAAAAACTTTTTTTGAGTGGAGTTTTCCTTTAAACCCTCTGAAATAAACGAGCATGTTCAGACAACTAAACCGACAGCGTTTTCCAGTTAGATCTTCGACAAGTCTTCACAGGCTCTAAGATGAAAGATGTATCTGAAAAAAAATCGGATTTATATATATTGGTTTATACTGTATTCGACAGCCTATGGTAAAACCTGAAGACCAAAGCATTCAGCTGGAAATGTCCCTTCTAAATAGAAAGTGAGATGATACATACATAGATGAATAAAAATAAATGAGAAGCCAATCCAAAATGCTGTCACTAGCTCTTCATCATGGCACAAAAACTTATTTTAATTTTTTTTTTCCTGCATCGTTTTTCCAACACTCTTCCTTCCCTGCCAGTGAGTCCCACCAGTCATCTGGCTAATGTCCCGACTCTGCCAACATGATCCAAAGAACACGGAGCGATCAGTCAGCCAACGGGCTGCGACGTTCTCCTGACGGCTGGTATACTGCCTCAGTGGCCAAGCTAAAGTTAGAGTGAAACTCTCCCTTTATCACTAGAGTTTGGTGCCAATATACCTCCGAACTATACTACTCGTCAACCTGTAGTGATTAACTCACCTTCTCTTCACAGTCTGTGGTTGAGTCCCAAATGGTAGTCTATTCACTGCCTAGTTTACTATACCTGTCCAGATCCTGTAGGTTACCATTTGGGATGTCTGCCAAAGTCTGTGTGGCTATCATCAACACCTCTGCTCTCTCTATTAGCCCAAGTGTTTCATTACATGACGCTATCAGAAAAGAGCTCTGTTGTGTCCCGGACGTGATTAAGTGGAGAACAGTTCCCGGGTTAACTGAAATTAATAGGCTGACAGAGATTTACATTTCTATCAGCACTATAGAAAGAACCGCCGAATTGATGTCTCCATTACCACAGCAGGCTGCTGCTTGTCAGCACATCACAGGCGGACAGAGACGAACACGGGAAGATTGAGAGAGAGAGAGATAAAGAGAGAGAGGAAGAGATATGTTATCAAAATGTATGAGGGCTTCTGACTGATGTCGCCATCCAATTTGACAGTAACATTGCAATCCGTTAAATCACACACCTATCTTGGCGAAGCGGCTTCTCGAAGACGAAGCACAGAGGGAATCCAGACTGTCTGAACCACTTCCTTTGGGCATTGTGATTCAGGTACACTCTCGGCGCACACAGGTTAAATCAACGTTGTTTCAACGTCATTTGTCAACGTATTGTAACGTGGAATCTACGTGGGGGAAAAAAAGTAATCAATGTCAATTTTTTGTTTTGAGGGTGAAATTTAAACCACAGGATTGTCATAATGGTAATCAATTTTCAACATAGACAAACCTTGTATAAAACATGTTGAATTTGTACCTTTGAAACAATGTGTCACGTTCTGACCGTTATTTCCTTTGTTTTGTCATTATTTAGTATGGTCAGGGCGTGAGTTGGGGTGGGCAGTCTATGTTTGTTTTTCTATGATTTGGGTATTTCTATGTTTCGGCCTAGTATGGTTCTCAATCAGAGGCAGGTGTCATTAGTTGTCTCTGATTGAGAATCATACTTAGGTAGCCTGGGTTTCACTGTGTGTTTGTGGGTGATTGTTCCTGTCTCTGTACCAGATAGGACTGTTTTGGGTTTTCACGTTTCTTGTAGTCAGTTGTTCATGTGTACATTTACGTATTAAAAGAACCATGGACACTTACCACGCCACATATTGGTCCTCTGATCCTTTTCGCCTCTCCTCTTCGGAAGAGGAGGAAATCCCTTACACAATGTCAGATCTTTAACATTATATCCACTATCAGAGAAAGAACAACATCCTGGGAAACACTTCCTACTGGAGAGTTCATATATGTACAGTTTCCTGTTGGTCTCCCATCCAGGGTTTTAACCAAACCCAGCACTGCTTAGCTTTGAATATTTGTAACTGACTACTACCGATGTACTACTGTGAGAATTACTATTGTGAGATCTCAAAATTAGTAGATTCACTGTTGCTATCGAAGGAATTAAGTTTAACAGAGCAAATTAAATGTAACCATACTTCATAAGTCATATCACCAAGAACACTATTTAGGCCTGTATGGCATTTACGAAGTCATCAAAAGCTATTGTTTCAATTCATCCTGGGGTTCAACTACAAATAGACTATACATCAACTCAGCAAATAAGTAAACATTCTCTCACTGTCAACTGCATTTATTTTCAGCAAACTTCACATGTGTAAATATTTGTATGAACATAACAAGATTCAACAACTGAGACATAAACTGAACAAGTTCCACAGACATTTGAATAACAGAAATGGAATAACTTGTCCCTGAACAAAGGGGGGGGTCAGCATCAAAAGTAAGTCAGTATCTGGTGTGGCCACCAGCTGCATGAAGTACTGCAGTGCATCTCCTCCTCATGGACTGCACCAGATTTGTCAGTTCTTGCTGTGAGGTGTTACCCCACTCTTCCAACAAGGCACCTGCATGTTCCAGGACATTTCTGAGGGGAAGGGCCCTAGCCCTCACCCTCCGATCCAAAAGGTCCCAGATGTGCTAAATGGGATTAAGATCTGGGCTCTTCGCTGTCCATGGCAGAACACTGACATTCCTGTCTTGCAGGAAATCACGCACAGAATGAGCAGTATGGCTGGTGGCATTGTCATGCTGGAGGGTCATGTCAGGATGAGCCTGCAGGGAGGGTACCACATGAGGGAAGAGGATGTCTTCCCTGTAACGCACAGCATTTAGATTGCCTGCAATGACAACAAGCTCAGTCTGATGATGCAGTGACACAGACCATGATGGACCCTCCACTTCCAAATCGATCCCGCTCCAGAGTACAGGCCTCGGTGTAACGCTCATTCCTTCGACGATAAACGCAAATCTGACCATCACCCCTGGTGAGACAAAACCGCGACTCATCAGTGAAGAGTACTTTTTGCATGTCCTGTCTGGTCCAGCGACGGTGGGTTTGTGCCCATAGGCGATGTCTGGTGAGGACCTGCCTTACAACAGGCCCTCAGTCCAGCCTCTCTCAGCCTATTGCGGACAATCTGAGCACTGATGGAGGGATTGTGCGTTCCTGGTGTAACTCAGGCAGTTGTTGTTAACATCCTGTACCTGTCCCACAGGTGTGATGTTCGGATGTACCGATCCTGTGCAGGTGTTGTTACACGTGCTCTGCCACTGCGAGGACAATCAGCTGTCCGTCCGGTCTCCCTGTAGCACTGTCTTAGGCGTCTCACAGTACGGACATTGCAATTTATTGCCCTGGCCACATCTGCAGTCCTCATGCCTCCTTGTGATTAAACATTTTACAAACCTTAAATCCGTAACCATGGGCACCCTCTCAGATATCATCCTGACCAACCTGCCCTCTAAATACACCTCTGCTGTCTTCAACCAGGATCTCAGCGATCACTGCCTCATTGCCTGCGTGCATACTGGGTCCGCAGTCTAACGACCACCCCTCATCACTGTCAAACGCTCCCTAAAACACTTCAGCGAGCAGGCCTTTCTAATTGACCTGGCCCGGGTATCCTGGAATTATATTGACCTCATCCCGTCAGTAGAGGATGCCTGGCTGCTCTTCAAAAGTGCTTTCCTCTCCATCATAAATAAGCATGCCTCATGCAAAAAATTTAGAACTAAGAACAGATATAGCCCTTGGGTCACCCCAGACTTGACCGACCATCACAAAAACATCCTGTTGCGTTCTGCATTAGCCTCGAATAGCCCCCGCGATATGCAACATTTCAGGGAAGTCAGGAACCAATATAACCAATATAAATCGATTATTTCAATTCAATTTCAATTTTTCCACGTCTGGCCATGCTTTCCACCTGGCTAACCCTACCCTGGCCAACATCTCAGCACCCCCTGTAGCAACTTGCCCCCCCTCTCCTTCTCCTTCACCCAAATCCAGACAGCTGCAAAATCTGGATCCCCACAAATCAGCTGGGTTTACCAATCTGGACCCTCTCTTTCTAAAATTATCAGCCGAAATTGTTGCAACCTTTATTACTAGCCTATTCAACCTCTCTTTCGTATTGTCTGAGATCCCCAAACATTGGAAAGCTGCCACGGTCATCCCCCTCTTCAAAGGGGGAGACGCTCTAGACCCAAACTGTTACAGACCTATATCCACCCTGTCCTGCCTTTCGAAAATCTTCGAAAGCCAAGTTAACAAACAGATCACCGACCATTTTGAATCCCACCGTACCTTCTCCACTATGCAATCTGGTTTCTGAGCTGGTCATGGGTGCACCTCAGCCACGCTCAAGGTCCTAAACGATATCATAACCATGATCGATAAAAGACAGTACTGTGCAGCCGTCTTCATCGACCTGGCTAAGGCTTTTGACTCTGTCAATCACTGCATTCTTATCGGCAGACTCAATAGCCTTGGTTTCTCAAATGACTGCCTAGCCTGGTTTACCGACTACTTCTGAGATAGAGTTCAGTGTGTCAAATTGGAGGGCCTGTTGTCCGGACCTCTGGCAGTCTCTATGGGGGTGCCACAGGGTTCAATTCTCGGGCTGACTCTTTTCTCTATATACATCAATGATGTTGCTCTTGCTGTTGGTGATTCTCGTAGAGGTAGATTCTCCACCTCTACGCAGACGACACCATTCTGTACACTTCTGCCCCTTCTTTGGACACTGTGCTAACAAATCTCCAAATGAGCTTCAACGCCATACAACACTCCTTCTGTGGCCTCCAAATGCTTTTAAACGCTAGTAGAACTAAGTGCATGCTCCTCAACCGATTGCTGCCCGCACCCTCCCTCCCAACTAGCATCACTACTCTGGACTGTTCTGACCTAGAATATGTGGACAACTACAAATACCTAGGTGTCTGGTTAGACTGTAAACTCTCCTTCCAGACTCACATTAAGCATCTCCAATCCAAAATGAAATCTAGAATCAGCTTCCTATTTCGCAACAAAGCCTCCTTCACTCATGCCGCCAAACATACCCTCGTAAAACTGACTATCCTACCGATCCTTGACTTCGGCGATGTCATTTACAAAATAGCCCCCAACACTCTACTCAACAAACTGGATGTAGTCTATCACAGTGCCATCCGTTTTAACACCAAAGCCCCATATACTACCCACCACTGCGACCTGTATGCTCTTGTTGGCTGGCCCTCACTACATACACATCACCAAACCCGCTGGCTCCAGGTCATCTATAAATCATTGCTTGCTAAACCCCGCCTCTCAGCTCACTGGTCACCATAGCAACACCCACTCGTAGCACACGCTCCAGCAGGTATATTGCACTGGTCATCCCCAAAGCCAACACTGCATTTGGCCGCCTTTCCTTTCAGTTCTCTGCTGCCAGTGACTGGAACGAATTGCAAAAATCTCTGAAGCTGGAGTCTTATATCTCCCTCACTAACTTTAAGCATCAGCTGTCTGAGCAGCTTACCGATCACTGTACCTTTACACAGCCCATCTGTAAATAGCACACCGACTACTTCATCCCCATATTATTACTTACCCTCTTGCTCTTTTGCTCCCCAGTATCTCTACTTGCACATCATCACCTGCACATCTATCACTCCAGTATTAATGCTAAATTGTAATTATTTTGCATCTATGGCCTATTTATTGCCTACCTCCCTACTCTTCTACATTTGCACACACTGTACATAGATTTTTCATTTGTTTATGTGTAACTCTGAGTTGTTGTTTTTGTCGCACTGCTTTGCTTTATCTTGGCCAGGTTGCAGTTGTAAGGAAAACATGTTCTCAACTGGCCTACCTGGTTAAATAAAGGTGAAATTACATTTTAAAAACAACGAAGATCTGTGAAGTTATTTGAATTTTTACGATTTATCTTTGAAAGACAGGGTCCTGAAAAAGGGCCGCTTCTTTTTTTGCTGAGTTTATACAGTAAGCCTAGGGTTTCAAGCTCTGGTTGATTTCAAATGTAATTTTCATGTTAATAATTAATATATTTGATTAATCTCAACTAAACATCTAAGTTAAACAATAGGACTAAATCAAATCAAACTTTATTTAAAGGGAAGTTTATAGACAAACTGGAAATTGAATTGTGTTTGGTTGTCACCGCAACCAAATAGATGTATATTCTGCTTGCATAGTTCCATCTGTGCCACCGACTTAGTCTGGCTTTAATTAATAATAATAAAAGCTAGAAACAAGCATTTCGCTGCACCTGCGATAACATCTGCAAATCTGTGTACATGACCAATAAACTTTGATTTGATTTATTTGATATGTTGGATCATGTCATAAATCTCAATCGAAAAATCGAAGTTATCGAACTACTATAAATCAAATCAAACTTGAAATGCACTTTAAATAAGGTTTGATTTGATTTAGTCCTATTCTTTAACTTTTATTCTTGTTTGGGATGGCGCCCCCCCTTGGGTTGTGCCATGGCGGAGTTCTTTGTGGGCTATACTCAGCCTTGTCTCAGGATAGTAAGTTGGTGGTTGAAGATATCCCTCTAGTGGTGTGGGGGCTGTGCTTTGGCAAAGTGGGTGGGGTTATATCCTTCCTGTTTGGCCCTGTCTGGGGGTGTCCTCGGATGGGGCCACAGTGTCTCCTGACCCCTCCTGTCTCAGCCTCCAGTATTTATGCTGCAGTAGTTAATGTGTCGGGGGGCTAGGGTCAGTTTGTTATATCTGGAGTACCTCTCCTGTCCTATTCGGTGTCCTGTGTGAATCTAAGTGTGCGTTCTCTAATTCTCTCTCTCTCTCTCTCTCTCTCTCTCTCTCTCTCTCTCTCTCTCTCTCTCTCTCTCTCTCTCTCTCTCTCTCTCTCTCTCTCTCTCTCTCTCTCTCTCTCTCTCTCTCTCTCTCTCTCTCTCTCTCTCTCTCTCTCTCTCTCTCTCTCTCTCTCTCTCTCTCTCTCTCTCTCTCTCTCTCTCTCTCTCTCTCTCTCTCTCTTTCTCTCTCTCTCTCTCTCTCTCTCTCTCTCTCGGAGGACCTGAGCCCTAGGACCATGCCCCAGGACTACCTGACATGATTACTCCTTGCTGTCCCCAGTCCACCTGGCCGTGCTGCTGCTCCAGTTTCAACTGTTCTGCCTTATTATTATTCGACCATGCTGGTCATTTATGAACATTTGAACATCTTGGCCATGTTCTGTTATAATCTCCACCCGGCACAGCCAGAAGAGGACTGGCCACCCCACATAGCCTGGTTCCTCTCTAGGTTTCTTCCTAGGTTTTGGCCTTTCTAGGGAGTTTTTCCTAGCCACCGTGCTTCTACACCTGCATTGCTTGCTGTTTGGGGTTTTAGGCTGGGTTTCTGTACAGCACTTTGAGATATCAGCTGATGTACGAAGGGCTATATAAATACATTTAATTTGATTTGATTTGTTTGAGATGGAGAAGTGAATCCTCCAGCATATCAATTATTAATTTATAGACAAACTGGAATTGAAGCCAGACTAAGACAATAGCACAAAAAAAGTATTGTTGCTTATGTCATATGTTGATCTGTCTGTATGCTATGTCTTGCTTGTTCTATGTTGCTCTGTCTGTATGCTATGTCTTGCTTGTTCTATGTTGCTCTGTCTGTATGCTATGTCTTGCTTGTTCTATGTTGCTCTGTCTGTATGCTATGTCTTGCTTGTTCTATGTTGCTCTGTCTGTATGCTATGTCTTGCTTGTTCTATGTTGCTCTGTCTGTATGCTATGTCTTGCTTGTTCTATGTTGCTCTGTCTGTATGCTATGTCTTGCTTGTTCAATGTTGCTCTGTCTGTATGCTATGTCTTGCTTGTTCTATGTTGCTCTGTCTGTATGCTATGTCTTGCTTGTTCTATGTTGCTCTGTCTGTATGCTATGTCTTGCTTGTTCTATGTTGCTCTGTCTGTATGCTATGTCTTGCTTGTTCTATGTTGCTCTGTCTGTATGCTATGTCTTGCTTGTTCTATGTTGCTCTGTCTGTATGCTATGTCTTGCTTGTTCTATGTTGCTCTGTCTGTATGCTATGTCTTGCTTGTCCTATGTTGCTCTGTCTGTATGCTATGTCTTGCTTGTTCTATGTTGCTCTGTCTGTATGCTATGTCTTGCTTGTCCTATGTTGATCTGTCTGTATGCTATGTCTTGCTTGTCCTATGTTGCTCTGCGTGTGCTCACTGCTCATTGACTGTCTGTATTGTAATTGTTTTTAATAACCTGCCCAGGGACTGTGGTTGTAAATTAGCCGGCTGGCTAAAACCTGCACTTTTACTGAAACGTTGATTAATGTGCACTGTCCCTGTAAAAATAAAATAGACTCAAACTCAAAAAATACATCTCCTTCATATGTTGATATTTGGTTGTGTTGATAACCAAACACAATTCAATATCACTTTTGCAATACATTAAATAGACTATTAACTTGTCGACAAGTTAACAAATGGCATGTTGGATTCACGGCTCCAACTCAACCAAAAATAAAAGTTAAAGGATTAAAGCAGTAGATACAATACATATCCTTTAAATGTTGATATTTGGTTGCATTGTCAACCAAACACAATTCGATATGACTTTTGTAATACACTAAATAGCCTAAAGTTAAGGCTATCTTACAAGCTAATGTAACAGTATTTATTCAACCTTAAAATTAGTAACAAATTAGTAACAAATCCATGGCCACATTTTGAGATTACTGTAACTATAGATGTCTTCTTATGTAATCATAGAAAGGCGTGGAAGATAGTGTGCATGTTCAAGATAGTGTGCATGTTCAAGATAGCGTGCATGTTCAAGATAGCGTGCATGTTCAAGATAGCGTGCATGTTCAAGATAGCGTGCATGTTCAAGATAGCGTGCATGTTCAAGATAGCGTGCATGTTCAAGATAGCGTGCCTGTTCAAGATAGCGTGCCTGTTCAAGATAGCATGCATGTTCAAGAAAGTGTGCATGTTCAAGATAGCGTGCATGTTCAAGAAAGCGTGCATGTTCAAGAAAGAGTGCATGTTCAAGATAGCGTGCATGTTCAAGACAGCGTGCATGTTCAAGATAGTGTGCATGTTCAAGACAGCATGAAAAGGTCCCAGGTCTGTGGAGTTCTTAACAATTGCTACAATAAGCTGTGCAGAATATTGAACAGCGTTGATCACTGGCATTATATACTTTTAATGTAATCACAACTGCAATACAGGTAATTTAGTTGTGCTATTAGATGAAGCAAGGTGACAACACATTAAGTTGTATAAATCAACAATATCTGACCTTCTATTCCCATTTGAACTTTGTTGTGCTTTTAAATGGTTGAAAGAGTAGACATTGTTTCGACATGATTTTTGATATCCTCTTGACAATCGGGGAACTATTTTACGTGTCATTGTAACATTGAAAAACAGGGAGGAAGGCAGGAAGCCCGTGGGAGGGGCCAGGGGAAATGGCGGGGAATGCGTTCAGAGGCTCTAACACCTACACTGCCTCCCTGGTCTGAAAATTAAGTTTAAAGCTCCGCCATGTCACTTTATGCTTATGAAAGAAATCTGTCACACCAAAGTCAAGCATAAAGGACAGATTGCAGAGGGTATTGAGGCTCCGTAACCAAGATGGCCTCCATTGTGTGACAGGCCTTCCCAGCTAAACCCCCAAACCATGATTTATGTCCACCAATTCCCACTGGAGGCTAACCACCACAGCCTGGTGGAGCAGTCACACATTTAAAAAGTGGGAAGGCAGGCCTGAAAAACTTGTTCATTCAGAGTGAAGTGCCTGTTCAGCTAGCATTTAATGGAAGATTAATTGCTTTGTGTTTTCACAGTTCATTAAAGAAACTGACGTCCAGTTCCATTTCAAAGCTACATGCACCTAATCATTCGAAAGATGGAAATCTAATAAACTTGCCGGGTAAGTTGAAATACTGTTTGTAGCTACTTTCTCTTCCCTTGCCTCTTGTTTCACTGCCTCTCGGTGAGCACGAAGAGTAAGTCAAGGAAACAGGCTTCTCAAAAGTCTGCTAGAAACGGGCATTTCTTGGCCTTGCCAGATTTCATTTTTTCTTTTTTGATTAAGACACTCATTTAAAAACCTTATTTCAAAGTTCCAGGGAATTAAAAAAAGCCTAGCTGGAGGTATCTAATTACATGTATATTGTATTGTGTTGCTATTCTGCAGCAATTAAACTACAATATTAATTTAGCAAAGGTTTAACACTCAATTTGCACATTAGTGTTATTTTCTGTGCAGAGGAAAACTCTGAGTGGGGAACTTGTCAGGAGACCCTTTGAGCTATGGAATAATATTACAATAGGACAGGCCTTGACACAATGCAGTGCTCTACACAAGCATCAATCCAAGCGTATCAGACCAGAGAGCGATAACAATCATACGGTTTGTGTTTACAAATGTGATCTCACAACGTCCATTAATGTAGGCATGAGATTGTGGCTGTTAGGCACATTACTATGCATCTCATAACAGCTCAATAGATACCAATAACGAGCCTCTAATCCATCAGGTCTTTGACGAGAAACTAACTAATGAAACTGCACCAATGATTCTTACATTTGCCCAAGGCAGTGACCTTTACTCTCTGGTTCCACGGCAACCTCTCAAGCTTTAGGACTCAACACAGTTGGAGGAGCCATTGGAATCATTGGAGTCACAAATGGTACAATATAACATTACATTTGGGAAAATTACAACAAATGTAGGATTTTGTTCATGGGCCCGATTCTGACCCGTGTTGAGAATAAAGGGAACATAATTCCCTTTTTATGCCCTTTTCTCTCTGTGCGTATGCTGACATAGAATTTAAACATAAGAAGAGCATGCTATTCACCCTCTTTTCCTTTGTGATGGAGATAAATTAAGGTGTGGCGGAGGTGTGTCCAGGAAGTAGTTTAGGGGTGGGAGTGCTGCGTTTTTTTTTGCCAACAAGGGGGAATGCAGAAAAAAAGAATACCCTCGCTAAAGACGTCTAGATTGTTCGCTAATACAGGACTAGTAAAGGCCCAGCGCACTACTTTTGTGACATTTTTTAACTAAATGTATTTGAGTCTGATTATTATCTTTACAAAACAATTAATCTGATAATACTTGTGGAATACAAAAATACTTTCTTGATATACACCTGTATACACCGTTCAAAAGTTTGAGGTCGCATAGAAATGTCATGGATTTTTAAAGAAAAACACATTTTTTTGTCCATTAAAATTGATCAGAACTTTATTTAACTAGGCAAATCAGTTAAGAACAAATTCTTATTTACAATGACAGACTAGAAACAGTGGGTTAACTACCTTGTTTGGGGGCAGAATAACAATTTTTTTCCTTGTCAGCTCAGGGATTCGATCTAGCAACCTTTCAGTTACTGGCCTAAGGCTCTAACCACTAGGTTACCTGCTGCCCCAAGGGCCGTCTATACAGTGTAGACATTGTTAATGTTGTAAATGACCATTGTAGCTGGAAACGGCAGATTTTTAACGGAGTAAAGAGGCCCATTATCAGCAACCATTCGGAGAAATGAAGGCTATTCCATGTGAGAAATTGCCAAGAAACTGAAGATCTCGTACAATGCTGTGTACTTCTCTCTTCACAGAACAGAGCAAACTGGCTCTAACAACAATAGAAAGAGGAGTGGGAGGCCACGGTGCACAACTGAGCAAGAGGACAAGTACATTAGAGTGTCTAGTTTGAGAAACAGACACCTCAGAAGTCCTCAAATGGCAGCTTCATTAAATAGTACCTGCAAAACACCAGTCTCAACGTCAACAGTGAAGAGGCGACTCCGGGATTCTAGGCAGAGTTGCAAAGAAAAAGCCTTATCTCAGACTGGCCAACAAAAAGAAAAGATTAAGATGGGCAAAAGAACACAGACACTGGACAGAGGAACAGGATCCCAGAGTTGTTTCTTGGCAATTTCTTACATGGAATAGCCTTAATTTCTCAGGACAAGGATAGCCTGACAAGTTTCAGAAGAAAGTTCTTTGTTTCTGGCCATTTTGAGCCTGTAATCGAACGCACAAATGCTGATGCTCCAGATACTCAACCAGTCTAAAGAAGGCCAGTTTTATTGCTTCTTTAATCAGGACAACAGTTTTCAGCTGTGCTAGCATAATTGCCAAAGGGTTTTCTAATGATCAATTAGTCTTTTAAAATGATAAACTTGGACTAGCCAAAACAACGTGCCATTGGAACACAGGAGTGATGGTTGCTGATAATGGGCCTCTGTACGCCTATGCAGATATTCTACATTAAATCAGCCATTTCCAGCTACATTAGTCATTTACAACATTAACAATGTCGACACTGTATTTCTGATAAATTTTATGTTATTTTAATGGACAAAACATGTGCTTTTCTTTCAAAAACAAGGACATTTCTAGGTGACCCCAAACTTTTGAATGGTAGTGTATATACAGTAACAGTCAAAAGTTTGGAAACACCTACTCATTCAAGGGTTTTTCTTTATTTTTACTATTTTCCACATTGTAGAATAATAGTGAAGGCATCAAAACGATGAAATAACACATATGGAATTATGTAGTAACCAAAGAAGTGTTAAACAAATCCAAATGTATTTTATAGTTGAGTTTCTTCAAAGTAACCACCCTTTGCCTTGATGACAGCTTTGCACACTCTTGGCATTCTCTCAACCAGCTTCATGAGGTAGTCACCTGGAATGCTTTTCAATTAACAGGTGTGCCTTTTTAAAAGTTAATTTGTGGAATTTCTTTCCTTCTTAATGCGTTTGAGCCAATCACTTGTGTTGTGACAAGGTAGAGGTGGTATACAGAAGATAGCCCTATTTGGTAAAAGACCAAGTCCATATTATGGCAAGAACAACTCAAATAAGCAAAGAGAAACAACAGTTCATAATTTCTTTCAGACATGAAGGTCAGTCATTGCGGAAAATTTAAAGAACTGAAAGTTTCTTCAAGTGCAGTCACAAAACCCATCAAGCACTATGATGAAACTGTCTCTCATGAGGACCACCACAGGAAAGAAAGACCGGAGTTACCTCTGCTGCAGAGGATGAATTCATTAGTGAACTGCACCCCAGTTTGCAGTCCAAATAAATGCATCACAGAGTTCAATGTCTGATGAGTCCAAATTTGAGATTTTTGGTTCCAACAACCCTGTCTTTGTGAGACGCAGATTAGGTGAAAGGAAGCACGGAAGAGGTGTAATGGTGTGATGGTGCTTTGCTGGTGACACTGTCTGTGATTTCTTTAGAATTTAAGGCACACTTAACCAGCATAGCTACCACAGCATTCTGCAGTGCTATGCCATCCAATCTGGTTTGCACTTAGTGGGACAATCATTTGTTTTTCAACAGGACAATGAACCAAAACACACCTCCAGGCTGTGTAAGGGCTATTTGACCAAGAAGGAGAGTGATGGTGCTGCATCAGATGACCTGGCCTCCACAATCACCCGACCTCAACCCAATTGATGGATTTGGAATGTTGGACCGCAGAGTGAAGGAAAAGCAGTCAACAAGTGCTCAGCGTACAGTTGAAGTCAGAAGTTTACATACACCTTAGCCAAATACATTTAAACTCCGTTATTCACAATTCCTGACATTTAATCCTAGTAAAAATTCCCTGTCTTAGGTCAGTTAGGATCACCACTTAATTTTAAGTGTAACGGTTTTCTAGGTGTGAAGGAGAGTCGGACCAAAATGCAGCGTGTAGATTGCGATCCATAATTTAATAAACAAACGTAACACGAATCTAAATACAAACACTACAAAAACAATAAACGTAACGAAAACCAAAACAGCCTATACTTGTGTAAACTAACACATAGACAGGAACAAGGACACTAAGGACAATCACCCACGACAAACTCAAAGAATATGGCTGCCTAAATATGGTTCCCAATCAGAGACAACGATAAACACCTGCCTCTGATTGAGAACCACTCCAGACAGCCATAGACTTTGCTAGATAACCCCACTAGCTACAATTCCAATATATACACACCACATACAAAAACCCATGCCACACCCTGGCCTGACCCAATACATGAAGATAAACACAAAATACTTTGACCAGGGCGTGACATTAAGAATGTGAAATGTCAGAATAATAGCAGAGAGAATGATTTCTTTCAGCTTTAATTTCTTTCATCCTATTCCCAGTGTATCAGAAGTTTACATACACTCAATTAGTATTTGGTAGCATTGCCTTTGAATTGTTTAACTTGGGTCAAACGTTTCAGGTAGCCTTCCACAAGCTTCCCACAATAAGTTGGGTGAATTTTGGCCTATTCCTCCTGACAGAGCTGGTGTAACTGACTCAGGTTTGTAGGCCTCCTTGCTCACACACACTTTTGCAGTTCTGCCCACAAATTGTCATTGGGATTGAAGTCAGGGCTTTGTGATGGCCACTCCAATACCTTGACTTTGTTGTCCTTAAGCCATTTTGCCACAACTTTGGAAGTATGCTTGGGGTCATTGTCTATTTGGAAGACCCAAGCTTTAACTTCCTGACTGATGTCTTGAGATGTTGTTTCAATATATCCACATAATTTTCCTATCTCATGATGCCATCTATTTTGTGAAGTGCACCAGTCCCTCCTGCAGCAAAGCACTCCTACAGCCCCAATGGTCATTATAGCCAAACAGTTCTATATTTGTTTCATCAGACCAGAGGACACTTCTCCAAAAATGATGATCTTTGTCTCCATGTGCAGTTGCAAACCGTAGTCTGGCTTTTTAATGGTGGTTTTGGAGCAGAGGCTTCTTCCTTGCTGAGCTGCCTGTCAGGTTATGTCGATGTAGGACTCATTTTACTGTGGATATAGATACTTTTGTACCTGTTTCCTCCAGCATCTTCACAAGGTCCTTTGCTGATGTTCTGGGATTGATTTTCCCTTTTCGCACCAAAGTACGTTCATCTCTAGGAAACACGTCTCCTTCCTGAGCAGTATGACGGCTGTGTGGTCCAATAGTGTTTATACTTGTGTACTATTGTTTGTACAGATGAACGTGGTACCTTCAGGCATTTGGGAATTACTCCCAAGGATGAACCAGACTTGTGGAGGTCTACAATTTTTTCTGAGGTCTTTGCAGATTTCTTTTCATTTGCCCGTGATGTCAAGCAAAGATGCACTGAGTTTGAAGGTAGGCCTTGAAATACATCCACAGGTACACCTCCAATTGACTCAAATGATGTCAATTAGCCTATCAGAAACTTCTAACTTCTAATTCTACTTCTGCCATGACATAATTTTCTGGAATTTTCCAAGCTGTTTAAAGGCATAGTCAACTTAGTGTACGTAAACTTCTGACCCACTGGAATTGTGATACAATGGATTATAAGTGAAATCACCTGTTTGTAAACAATTCTTTGGTTACTACATGATTCCATATGTTATTTCATAGTGCTGATTTCTTCCCTATTATTCTACAATGTAGAAAATACTAAAAAATAAAGAAAAACCCTTGAATGAGTAGGTGTGTCCACACTTTTGACTGGTACTGCATACATGTGTTTTATTATTCTGATGTTTCAGGGGGTGTAGCACCCTCATCACTCCTACTTCCCAGGCTGTGGGTGTGTCTAGATATGCCTTATTCAGACCTTGACTTAATTCCCTAATAATTCCACCACCTTTACAAGCGAGGAAACCATGAATAATGTCTAGCAAACCTTCTGGTTCCAAGTGGGGAAACCATGAATAACGTCTAGCAAACCTTCTGGTTCCAAGTGGGGAAACCATGAATAACGTCTAGCAAACCTTCTGGTTCCAAGTGGGGAAAGCATCTACTTAATTTATTTTTAAATAGAAATAACACAATTCTCCATGCACTGTAATACCCAACTTGATAAGAGGTATTGAAGAGCTAGGTAAATGAGTAATATGTTAGGATAAGGGAATTGCAAATATAAATGACACTTGTTTAAGATCTAGTTTAACTTATAATAGCTGGAGACAAATGTGAAACCAGTCATATGGCAGCCAACGGAAGCATATGAAATTCCCCACAGTAAAGTGTATAAAATGCTGTGCCATTATTCAGAATTTAAATTGTAAGGCCTTTTAACTTGCTGGGATGGGCACCGTCGAATGTCTTAATTATAGGCTTCCCAGACTTTCTCTGTCTCCTATTTCTATCATGTTAAATATGAACCACTATAAGTATCGACCATCAGTAGGCCTAATAACCACACATATTTACTTTTAGATCCCTTTAGTTGTTATAGCCTAGATTATCATTCCATTTAATGACATCCTTTCGTTTACCTTCATTTGCTTCCTCTGTAAAAGCAATAATGGCCATGTGGTTAGTAACAGTTGATAATATATAAAAAGACATGTAGGCTAATTAAATCGTTATGAGGGGAGCGTAGACCAAGCCATAACAGTTTAAACCAAAACTTGGCGGTGTCATCACACAGTTCCATGGTTAGTGCAGGCAATAGATGAGGTTATAGCCGACTATTGTACACTATTCTCCCTATTATAATTGAATGTACACTAATCTTCCAACATCACCATGGGATGACTAACTGAATGGGGCAATTTTAAGAATGAATCAAACCACGGTTGTATTTCTTCAGCATGTAAAGTCTCTCCTAACCTGTTTTTTTTACGACTCATAAACACTGTCCTGAACCTAAATAATTTACAAGAATATAGTATTTTTTAATCTACGAAATGGTGCTGAAACGGAGACGAATATGCATATATTTAGATGGTTTTCTTTCATTGAGCCCTAATATTCTGAACCCGTTCTCTGGAGTGTGTCGACACAATTCTAACTAAAAGGTACATCATATTTAAAGGGATGGCTAAAGATACATCTACTGAAAACCATATTGAATAAAAACTCGACGAGACAATATGTTGACCAGCATGTGGAAGATTTTTCAGCTGTTGAATAACATTTATTTAGAGCGCGTAAGGTAGCCACACATGCAGAGCACTTTACACTACTGAATAAGGTACGTCTGGATACCAAATACTGAGAAGTGCGTATAGAAAAGGCATGTGTAGGAAAGTCGGAATCATCCACTTACAAACATAATTATTCTTGCCAAAACCAGAAATAGATCGGGATTCAATCCAAGGCTTGTTACAGAATAGCGCTCTAGACAACTGTCAGTCGGGTTTTAATTAAAGGCATTTTCTCCGATATTCACAGACATCGCGTTCCTGTTTGACTACCCAGCTGGAGAGTAATTTACCTTTAAAAGTCTCTTATAGATTCCTGGGGGATTGAATGAGGTGGAGCTGGGTCTGGGTGGATGGCAGGGACAGCTGGATGAGGTGGTGCTGGGGCGGGGTGGATGGGTTTGCAGGGACAGCTGGATGGGGTTCTGCTGGTTTGGGGGATGAGATGGCAGGGACAGCTGGATGGGTTTGTGCTGGTTCGGGGGATGAGATGGTAGGGACAGCTGGATGGGGTTGTGCTGGTTCGGGGGATGAGATGGCAGGGACAGCTGGATGGGGTTGTGCTGGTTCGGGGGAAGAGATGGCAGGGACAGCTGGATGGGGTTGTGCTGGTTCGGGGGATGAGATGGATGGGGTTGTGCTGGTTCGGGGGAAGAGATGGCAGGGACAGCTGGAGCAGGGACAGCTGGATGGGGTTGTGCTGGTTCGGGGGGATGAGATGTCAGGGACAGCTGGATGGGGTGGTGAGGTTCGTTTATTCTTTTATCACAAGTTTGATTATGAGCTTAGTGTTAATGTTAAATCTCCTAATGTTATCAACATCCCAAACGAATAAGTCTGTACACTCCACGGGGTGTTTTGAAATGTACAAAATGAGAAATCTCTTAAGCTCTCTTTCAGCCTAACACAGATTTTCTCCCGAGCTAATTTTACACCTCTTGAAAAAGCATTCTGCCATCACGATGTTCAACTCTTTCTAGTCCAATGATTTAAACAATGAGAGCTTTTAAATCAAAATGTTATTCTTTTAGATCTGTTTTCCCCACTTCAACCAATAACTTTTCAATTCATTGATTGTTTGTTTGACAATGTCAACCTGCAGCTGATGGCACTCCACGGTATCTCTGCATTTGTCAGATACTGAATATAAGATCCTATCAGTCTTTCATACAGAGTAGATACACGTTAGGCTAGGATGTTCAGCTGACAACAGCAAGATTTCACGGAAGCTCCCCAAAAAGTACTGCATTGGCTGTTACTGTACATTGTCTGGAAGTGTTCATTTCTCACAAATAGAACAATTGGAAGCTAGCAACCTTTTGATGAGGGCTCTTATCACACATTAGAAGTCCATTTCTCTTTAATATACAAAGAAATGTAGCAGAACCCTTGACACAACTCAAAGTGTGGAAATAATTGGACTGCATAATTGCAGAGATGTCATCTCCTAATTTAATTACCAGCTAACAAAGAAATAATGCAATTGAAAATATGTCACAGAGTGAAACTCTCAGATAAGGAAAACCTTTTTTTCTGTGGCAAGGGGAAAAAGTCAACAATGCCCATCACTATCCTGAAAAACTAGACAGGCCTGCATGTAGGAACTTAGCGCTTAAGCCTGGGCTACATCACAGTGTGGAAAACCCTGGGGAGAGTTCATGGATGCCCCACTGTTGAGAACAAACTGGACTGTATCCTATTTCGGAGAGATCAACGCTACAGCCACTGTGTTAAAGTATTAATGGGTGAGCAAGCTGCCGATTGTACCTCTGCATGCCACTGTCATTCTCCACTACCCTCTAGGTATCTTGCAGGCTTAGCTGAGGCAACGCTGGCACGGCTGAAATTATACACAGCTGAATAATGCCTCTCGTTTCCCTTAACCGTTCCTTAATTTCACAGTGCTTGTGACAGGAATCTGACATTATTACATGATGTTTTTGCATTGCAGTGTGACATCTAGGAAGTACAGCTAGCGAACTCAAATGAGTCTAGAGAGGCGATTCGATACAACAAAACAATGATCAACAATGGAGTAGTAAACAGATGTAACTGAACCGCCTAATATGAAATACTTTAGGAAACCTTGGAGACAGACAGGTGACAGCCTTACCCTCTCTGAATGAGGAGCACCTTGAGATGGCAGTCTTACCCTCTCTGAATGAGGAGCACTTTGAGATGGCAGTCTTACCCTCTCTGAATGATGAGCACCTTGAGATGGCAGTCTTAGCCTCTCTGAATGAGGAGCACCTTGAGATGGCAGTCTTACCCTCTCTGAATGAGGAGGACCTTGAGATGGCAGTCTTACCCTCTCTGAATGAGGAGGACCTTGGCAGTCTTACCCTCTCTGAATGAGGAGGACCTTGGCAGTCTTACCCTCTCTGAATGAGGAGGACCTTGAGATGGCAGTCTTACCCTCTCTGATTGAGGAGCACCTTGAGATGGCAGTCTTACCCTCTCTGATTGATGAGCACCTTGAGATGGCAGTCTTACCCTCTCTGAATGATGAGCACCTTGAGATGGCAGTCTTACCCTCTCTGAATGAGGAGGACCTTGAGGCAGTCTTACCCTCTCTGAATGAGGAGCACCTTGAGATGGCAGTCTTACCCTCTCTGAATGATGAGCACCTTGAGATGGCAGTCTTACCCTCTCTGAATGATGAGCACCTTGAGATGGCAGTCTTACCCTCTCTGAATGAGGAGCACCTTGAGATGGCAGTCTTACCCTCTCTGAATGAGGAGCACCTTGAGATGGCAGTCTTACCCTCTCTGAATGAGGAGGACCTGAGATGGCAGTCTTTCCCTCTCTGAATGAGGAGCACCTTGAGATGGCAGTCTTACCCTCTCTGAATGAGGAGCACCTTGAGATGGCAGTCTTACCCTCTCTGAATGAGGAGCACCTTGAGATGGCAGTCTTACACTCTCTGAATGAGGAGCACGTTGAGATGGCAGTCTTACCCTCGCTGAATGAGGAGCACCTTGAGATGGCAGTCTTACCCTCTCTGAATGAGGAGCACCTTGAGATGGCAGTCTTAGCCTCTCTGAATGAGGAGGACCTTGGCAGTCTTCGTCCTAGTTTGAGATTTGTCCTCAGGTTCCTCTTACTTTTAAGTTAGTATCTCTTAAATATTTCACAAGTACACAGGACATGTTTTAACATATCTTTAAAACCACGAATCTGCCTTATGAGGGCTCAATGAAAAACAATGCTAAACTAATATACAAACAAGAATGCAGGCATATTCATGGACAGGATTCACTGGTGTTTCCAATTACGGTTTGTTGTCAATTATGGTGTTGATGTCAACTCTAAGAATATAATTTACATAGAAGTTAATACTGCCCTACCAAGCAAAAAGGCACTAACTGCTCATAGAGTGGAACTGAGAAAAATGGCTTTTATCTACCTTGGATTCACAGTAACTTTATACAGTTACTGCTAACATGACCCCCATTTCTCCTGAACACAATACAATAGAGGCAGGACACTTGTCCACATGATTAAGCATGTATTTAATGTAGAATTAAATGATATTAACTCATTTTCAACCAAATGAGCAGTTACTGCCTTTTTGCTTGGTATGGCAGAATAATGTCCGTTGTGTTTTCCTGACAGTTCAGCTAAACTCAGACATCGGGGGGATCAAAACCACAATACTTTTACCCAAAGAAACACAAATCCATCCATGTCTGCTTTTTCTGTCTGAGGCTGGAATAGCCAATAACAACGGAATGTAAAACATCCTTGGTTTACAATAAAATGTGTATTAGGACAATCATATCATCTTAGAGTGTAACGTGAAATGTAATACAGTGGGGCAAAAAAGTATTTAGTCAGCCACCAATTGTGCTCCCACTTAAAAAAGTTCCAAAAATTCTCCCACTTAAAAAGATGAGAGAGGACTGTACTTTTCATCATAGGTACACTTCAACTATGACAGACAAAATGAGAATAAAAAAAATCCAGAAAATCACATTGTAGGATTTTTAATGAATTTATTTGCAAATCATGGTGGAAAATAAGTATTTGGTCACCTACAAACAAGCAAGATTTCTGGCTCTCACAGACCTGTAACTTCTTCTTTAAGAGGCTCCTCTGTCCTCCACTCGTTATCTGTATTAATCGCACCTGTTTGAACTTGTTATCAGTATAAAAGACACCTGTCCACAACCTCAAACAGTCACACTCCAAACTCCACTATGGCCAAGACCAAAGAGCTGTCAAAGGACACCAGAAACAAAATTGTAGACCTGCACCAGGCTGGAAAGACTGAATCTGAAATAGGTAAGCAGCTTGGTTTGAAGAAATCAACCGTGTGAGCAATTATTAGGAAATGGAAGACATACAAGACCACTGATAAACTCCCTCGATCTGGGGCTCCACGCAAGATCTCACCCCATGGGGTCAAAATGATCACAAGAACGGTGAGCAAAAATCCCAGAACCACACAAGGGGACCTAGTGAATGACCTGCAGAGAGCTGGAACCAAAGTAACAAAGCCTACCATCAGTAACACACTACGCCGCCAGGGACTCAAATCCTGCAGTGCCAGATGTGTCCCCCTGCTTAAGCCAGTACATGTCCAGGCCCGTCTGAAGTTTGCTAGAGAGCATTTGGATGATCCAGAAGAAGATTGTGAGAATGTCATATGGTCAGATGAAACCAAAATATAACTTTTTGGTAAAAACTCAACTCGTCGTGTTTGGAGGACAAAAGAATGCTGAGTTGCATCCAAAGAACACCATACCTACTGTGAAGCATGGGGGTGGAAACATCATGCTTTGGGGCTGTTTTTCTGCAAAGGGACCAGGACGACTGATCCGTGTAAAGGAAAGAATGAATGGGGCCATGTATCGTGAGATTTTGAGTGAAAACCTCCTTCCACCAGCAAGGGCATTGAAGATGAAACGTGGCTGGGTCTTTCAGCATGACAATGATCCCAAACACACTGCCCGGGCAGTGTGTCTTTGGAGGGAGTTGAAAGTCCGTGTTGCCCAGCAACAGCCCCAAAACATCACTGCTCTAGAGGAGATCTGCATGGAGGAATGGGCAAAAATACCAGCAACAGTGTGTGGAAACATTACAGAAAATGTTTGACCTCTGTCATTGCCAACAAAGGGTATATAACAAAGTATTGACAAACTTTTGTTATTGACCAAATACTTATTTCCACCATAATTTGCAAATAAATTCATTAAAAATCCTACAATGTGATTTTCTGGATTTTTTTTTTCATTTTGTCTGTCATAGTTGAAGTGTACCTATGATGAAAATTACAGGCCTCTCTCATCTTTTTAAGTGGGAGAACTTGCACAATTGGTGGCTGACTAAATACTTTTTTGCCCCACTGTACATATAAATATAGTCTGTGGAGGTTTTAGTCAGTCCCCTTTGAGAGACCTTGGATTTTGTAGCACTTCATCAGTGAAGTCAGTGAACGTATTTTCAATGCAACACATCTCTGTTTGTTTACAATGCACAAGGTTGTTCTATTCCTCCTCTTCATCAACGATAACAAGGGGCATTCCACTGGAGAAATTCAACCTACGATGCAGTCTGAATCTGACAGTCCAAGGAAATGGTACAGCCATTCTTGCCCGTGTGTATCTTTGTCAAATAAGGACCGAAAGGATTGAACGGTCTGTAGGAGAATCGGATGTTGATCGAAACGTTAATGTCAATGAGAGGTGCTGCAGATGGGTTTGGAGTGTCTTGGTGAGAAGGAGTCGCAGCTCGGCGTGGTTGAGAAGGAGCTGCAGCTGAGCGCTCAGACCAGTGATATGAAAGCCTTTAGCAGATGCTACGCCACTGGAGGAGCCTCAGGACGGGGAATCAGTCCAAATTAATTCATTTTATACATAAAGCGATAAACTCTGCAATTAAGAAACAGGAAAGTGGCAATTAATGCACTTCACAGTGAAAAGAGACACATAATCCCTCCCTTTGTATCCATGGAGGTGGAGTCTATGGATGACACAGATGCACAGATTGCCTATCAATCACTGAGCGTTTTTATGCGCCCGCTTGTGGCCCCCCGGTCCAGCCCGGGGATGTGACAAAGGAGACGGATAGCGCTGTATTTAGGGAAACCGAATATCAATAAACACCAAGGGGAAATGCACATACACACCTGAGGGGTGGCAGCCACAGGTTCTTAAACAACAGGGGCCTGAAAAATGGGCCAGTCTGTGAGCCATGGCCAGATTAATCACCCACTGTCTCAGCCCACAGACCCCCCACCCCCGCCTGACAGCAATGTCCCCCAATAAAACAGAAATAAAAAAAAACAGTCCTTGTGAAGTCAATTTTCATAAAGAGCCAGGGAAGAAGGGGCAGGGGAAAGATATGTGTGTGTGTGTGTGTGTGTATATTCCTATGCATGGTAGCATCTCGGAACACGTGTTCTGTGTTCTGTAACTCAGGAGTAATTAAGCAGACAGGTGAGGTAAGACTCACTCCTCGTCTCAAAGACGTCTGAGGTGACATCAAACCGAATACAGTTGATTTTACCATGAATTACAAATGCATTGCATTGACATTACATAATGCCAACAGCTTTAATATTCCCCTTTGAGCCAACGGGACACTTTTATAGATAGACAGTTTTTACGAATGTTACATGTTTACCTGCGTGCTATTCGATCTTACCGGCTATATCTATGGGTGTATTTAGGTTAATTCAGAAGCTGAATATCATTAAGAAATAAAATAATGTCATGCCAAACTTTCCTTTATGCCATCAACACTAGCCTTATGTACATGTTGCTTGATATCTTCTGAGTTAGCTCTGCTGTCACATCTACACATCTTCATGAAATAACCCCTATATACTGTACACAGGGCCCTAGCCAGGGTCTGAGTTTTAGAGAGGCCTGCAAAAAAAAAAAAAAAAAAAAAAAAAAAAAAAAACCTAGCAGAAATGGCCCCAGTCATTATCACATTGGTTGCTGTAGCTTCGTTCACCTCAGTCCATCTACAAACACACAGCCTATTAGCTATACGATTAGCCGCTACCCATTAACTCACATTAATTCAGCGCCGGGATAAAACAAATATATTACCAAGGTCCGGACCTCGGTGTCCTCATACAATATGTAGCTATGGCCCTGATTGTGCACCCTAGCTGAGTGGACTGATCCTCACAACAATATATTGTGCACCCTAGCTGAGTGGACTGATCCTCACAACAATATATTGTGCACCCTAGCTGAGTGGACTGATCCTCACAACAATATATTGTGCACCCTAGCTGAGTGGACTGATCCTCACAACAATATATTGTGCACCCTAGCTGAGTGGACTGATCCTCACAACAATATATTGTGCACCCTAGCTGAGTGGACTGATCCTCACAACAATATATTGTGCACCCTAGCTGAGGGGACTGAGCCTCACAATGTTTGGTACTGACACTACTGCTATTCTCTTTGAGGGTGGCCGGCTGCTTTCACTCGGCTCCAGATCAAATCCTATTTTCATTAGGATGACACTTCCAGTTTATCCTGGTTTGATCGGATGTTTCTTCTTGGCCTAGCAGACTGGTCAGATGTTCATAAAGGCATGGTGTGATTGATTGAAACTATTGTTCACTCAGACCACTGTCACGTTGTTCACACTGCTAGCCACCTGTCTAGCCAGCTAAAGGGTTATAGGTTAAAGTTAATATTATGTCTAGTCAATAAACAAATGGATTTTCCAGTGTAAGCAATAGAATGCCCGACGCCTCTGAGCAGAGTGAGAGAATGTTTGAACATGGGAGACGATTGACATCCCACAGCGCTAAACAGTAGAAGACATAACCCTCATCGTCTTGATACAGCATGTCAATGTATGTTTTTAAATCCAATTCAAGCTGTTCAAGAGGTTATTAGGGCTCAGTATTGAATTACATTTACATGTCAGGCCAAATCATCTTGTTTTTGTCAAATATATTAACCCTAGGATGCGTAGCAAACATGGCGTCCCAAGAATGCATATGCCGGATCAATAATACCCAATAATGTCATATGTGTTTATTTATATGGGTCTAAAATATTATACATTTTGTGGAACATAATTATTTTGAGTGATGATTTGGACTTTTCAATAATGTTTTTAGTCGCTCTTCAACAGTTTGATACACATTTCAATGATAACATATGAAAATTCTTAACAGCTATTGAAAATATTAGCATATTTTTCTTACAATCAATCTTACAACCAAAGTTTCACAATCAACCTTTTAGTGTGAAAAACAAAATAAATAAAAACTTGAAGAATGCTTTACAATATTTCAAAACATTTATTTGAAAATCCAAAGTTCATCATCAATGTAAATGACAAAACTAACAATTGTGAATTTATAAAACATGAACACCAAAAGGAAAAACATGTGTGTGTGATGCTTACGTATGCTGTCTTAGTCCATGCATTTGTTCCAAACCAAAAACATGTTTGCAGACGGGTGTGTTGCACTGAGACCTGAACACCAGCAGCTGGCTTTTCTATCCTTTGCACTTGGGCAGAGCTGGAACCTCTTCCTCTTCCTCTTCTGGCCCTGGCTGCTCTGAGTGGTGGGCAGAACTGGCACCTCTTCCTCTTCTGGCCCTGGCTGCTCTGAGTGGTGGGCAGAGCTGGCACCTCTTCCTCTTCTGGCCCTGGCTGCTCTGAGTGGTGGGCAGAGCTGGCACCTCTTCCTCTTCCTCTTCTGGCCCTGGTTGCTCTGAGTGGTGGGCAGAGCTGGCACCTCTTCCTCATCCTCTTCTGGCCCTGGTTGCTCTGAGTGGTGGGCAGAGCTGGCACCTCTTCCTCTTCCTCTTCTGGCCCTGGCTGCTCTGAGTGGTGGTGGCATGGCTCTCTTTCATCACCCCACATCTTTCCATTGACTCATTTGTTCTGTGGAGATAGGAGAACCTTCCAGAAGGACAATCATCTCTGTAGCACGTCAACAATCAGGCCTTTATGGTAGAGTGGTCAGATGGAAGCCACTCCCCCTACATCCCTGATCACACACAAACAGTTCACTTTCATAACCACATACAAACTGCATGATTGTATAATTCCTTCTCACATCTACGCGCTCTCCTTCTCTCACTTTTTCCCTTACTTGTGGACTTCAGTGCACAACACATCAGCTGTCTGTGACCTGCCCAAAAAAAACATTGTAAGCCAAACCTTCAAATCATAACTGCTAACCTCTACACACAGCCTATATCGGTGTCACAGTATCTACATAGCTACTAGAACTAACGCGTTAGTAAATCAGCTACAATCATGCAGTACAGTGTACAGTCAGAAAGCAGTTTAGCAGTTACACTTGCGGGCCCCAGTGCCAATAAATTAATAAAACAAATGCTTACCTTGACTTGGAAGAGTTCCAGTGTTGGATAACCATAGCCAGGTTACTAACATAGATAGCACCCCTCTCTGTTTGAGCCGGGTGTTTGAGTAGGCTAAACTAGCTAGCTGCATTCGCTAGCTAAGTGAAAGTGAAAAAAATACTGTAATACAATGAAATATATCTAGCTCTCTCTCTCTCTCTTGCTTCTCCTTCATTTTTTAAAGAAATTAATTTGTTCAAAGCTGTTCAACTATTGTCTTTCTCTCACTTTGAGCCAGCTACTCATCACATTTTATGCACTGCAGTGTTAGCTAGCTGTAGCTTATGCTTTCAGTACTAGATTCATTCTCTGATCCTTTGATTGGGTGGATAACATGTCAGTTCATGCTGCAAGAGCTCTGATAGGATGGAGGACGTCTCCCCGGAAGTTGTCATAATTACTGTGTAAGTCAAATCAAATCAAATCAAATTTTATTTGTCACATACACATGGTTAGCAGATGTTAATGCGAGTGTAGCGAAATGCTTGTGCTTCTAGTTCCGACAATGCAGTTATAACCAACAAGTAATCTAACTAACAATTCCAAAACTACTGTCTTATACACAGTGTAAGGGGATAAAGAATATGTACATAAGGATATATGAATGAGTGATGGTACAGAGCAGCATAGGCAAGATACAGTAGCTGATATCGAGTACAGTATATACATATGAGATGAGTATGTAAACCAAGTGGCATAGTTAAAGTGGCTAGTGATACATGTATTACATAAGGATGCAGTCGATGATATAGAGTACAGTATATACGTATGCATATGAGATGAATAATGTAGGGTAAGTAACATTATATAAGGTAGCATTGTTTAAAGTGGCTAGTGATATATTTACATCATTTCCCATCAATTCCCATTATTAAAGTGGCTGGAGTCTATGGAAGGGGTTGAAAACCATGAGGTCAATGTACTCAGAGGAGGACGGAAACTAGCTGTCCTCCGGCTTCACTATGGTGTTACAATACAGACTGCTGTTGAGGCTACTGTAGACCTTCATTGCAAAACAGTGTGTTTGAATCAATTATTTGGTGACACGTGAAAATATTTACTATAGTTATCTAAAAAGGATAACTTTTTGAATGCTTCACTATATATTCTTTCAATGAAATACACGGAGGAAGATGGTTATCACCTTCTCTGAGAAGCCTCGATTATCGAATCATTTTGATATGCCTCAGCTTGTCCTGGTAATGTTTGTATAATTGTAAAATAGAACAGGTCTCCTCAAAAGTGTTTTTCTATCTTTATACAAGAAGCACAACCCCTGTTGACTACAATCACATTATATTAATGACCTGAGACTTTGGAAAAATGCACCCAATCTATAAATTCTGTATGTGTACAATTCTGATAGAGTATTTACATTTTATAACGCAACATGTCAACATATTATTCTTTTTGAATTGTGGAAACAAACAACATATTATTTCCTACAGTCCACTAGAGGCAACGTAAGCTATTAGCATCTAGTAGGCTCATGACGATCTAGGGATGGGGTTGAAACCACGAGCTACTGCTCAGAGGATCACAGGTTCAATCCCAGTGCTAGGCACTTATTTTGTCATTTTAGTTTTTCTGTTTTAAGTAGGGTTGCAGAGTTACTGTAACTTTTCCAAAATCCACAGATTTCCTGCAAGATTCTGGGAATCTTCCAACCGGGATTCCTGGAAAACCTGGGAATTCTGGGAAAGTTACCTGAATTTTGTAACCCTAGTTTTAACAAACCTAAACAACTCTGAATTAATACCTTAATAGTTAACCTTTTCTGTTTAACTCTATCCCAAACCTTAACCCTTACCATAACAATTTTTGATTAAAACCTAACCTTAACCACAGAGGCACACTTTGACTGAAAGCTAGCATACAGCGAAATATATGAAATATACGTAATTAAAACGGCAACACTCCATAATATACAGACGGCCCCACAGACGGTCACACAGACGGCCCCACAGACGGCCCCACAGACGGTCACACAGACGGCCCCACAGACGGTCACACAGACGGTCACACAGACGGTCACACAGACGGCCACACAGACGGTCACACAGACGGCCCACAGACGGTCACACAGACGGTCACACAGACGGTCACACAGATGGCCCCACAGACGGTCACACAGACGGCCCCACAGACGGTCACACACGCCATTAATAAAATGGCCAGCCAAGTCATATTTCTGTTGGTGCAGAGGGATGACACTATCTTTGGAGCTTGTGTTGGGAAAGTCACCGTGGAATGTCAATCCTCTTAAATAAGTGTCCAATTTCCACATTTCTCAGTCCGAACCAGTTTATCATAGGTCCTACGGTGTTCCACCAGGAGATCTAGTATTGATAAGGGAGATCCAGGAAGTGTGCAGCTCCATTCTTTTCAGGATTATTCCATTTCATACTCCAAGGTTCTCATCATCTCTCATTAATATTGTAATCAGCTTGGAGGGTTTGGTTAATGTATTAGAGCAGCCCGTGAAAGTTGTCTCATTATTACTGTTTAAATGAAGACTCATCCCCTGGTACACATTTATCCATTTTGCTTGTCAGATGACCATGCTCTTGAATTAAGTCACGTTTATGATTAATGGTATTTAAATAGATAGTGGGGGTAAAGGGATTATATATTCAAGATGTGAAATGCCTTGGGTGAAATGTTGATTGGTTAAAAGACGGGCAGCTACTGTATGTTACCTGTACTTTTATAGCCGATACAGCGGGCATCGTTTGACAGGTGGCACATTTTCAATACATTTTACTCATTGGGTATGGACCTTTTGTTTACACCATTGGCTACTCCTGTTAAATATCATGGACTTCATTCAGTGTCCATGGCCTGTTCTCTTCATGCCGCACCTGTCATTACTTCATCCATCATCTGTCACGTGTGTGTGGACAAGAGGAAACAAACAAACAAAAACTAAAGTGGTAGGCGTTCCACTCCGGTCTTCTCCTAATTCATATTTTCCGGGGATGCCTAGGACTTCTCTTTTTCTCTCCCAGATGAAAAGAACATAGCCTTAATTTGATGTCTGAATAAGTGTGGTCTCGTCCCAGGGGCTTTAAACGATACATCACTCTGGCAACAATAGGATATTTAGTCCCCGGAGAGAGCTAGACGCAGGCAGCTCATGCTGGGCCCCATCCCCATGGCCCACTGGGAGTGTGTGTTGCAGCTAAATGACACAGCCGTTAAATGACGACTCCCTCTCTTCCGCTGTGACCGTCTTCGTTTTTTCTCCCTTCAAGGTGAGATCTTTGATAATTGGTTTAGGGAAATTGGTTTGGTGAATGGTCGTGTTTCAGACTTAAATCACACTGACAAACATTTTCTGGCTTGATCCAGCTTTGACCGTGCACGTAAACCCCCCAACAGAGGTCTACATTCATTATTGACTGTTCGCTTGTTCAAAGGAGAGTATTTCAAAACGAACACAGTGCTTTCTTGCAGAGTTTATGTTTATAAAGCCAGCCTTTTCGGACAACCAACCACCTGTCAAGGTTTTGACATAAGTCTGTAGACTGGAATCATTGGTTTGATAAAGCAGGTGAAACTTGACAAAACAGGAATATATTTTCTCTTGAACGTTCACTTTTGAATCCCACTTGATATTCACACGCTTCTGCTAGAGATTCCTGCTAGATGTGATGAGCTACTTATTTCAAAACCTACTGTGAAGAATATCATTGCATCATTTCATACAGTGGGAAACGATGAGAGAATGACAAATCTAGTCAGACAAATGCAATTAGGAAAGGGTTTTGTGAGACCTGAATAGCAACACCCTAAATAAATAAAAATGTATCTATCCCTTACCAAGGACACTTCAACATACAGGAAGTAGCAGAAATTGACTGGCGATAGGACATATGACATAGGTCAACATTTTGTTGTGTTACAGCCTGAATTTAAAAATGGATTAAATGTAGATTTTGTGTCACTAGCCTACACACAATACCCAATAATGTCAAAGTGGACATCTACTGTATCTTGCCTATGCTCCTCTGTACCATCACTCGTTCATATATCCTAATGTACATATTCTGTATCCCCTTACACTGTGTATAAGACAGTAGTTTTTTGGAATTGTTAGTTAGATTACTTGTTGGTTATAACTGCATTGTTTTGAACTAGAAGCACAAGCATTTCGCTACACTCGCATTAACATCTGCTAACCATGTGTATGTGACAAATACAATTAGATTTGATTTGATTTGATTTGATTTTGCATTTCGAAATGTTTTACAATGGAAATGTCTTGAGACAATAACTATTCAATCCCTTTGTTATGGCCAAATAAGTTCAGGAGTAAAACATGTGCTAAAAAAGTTACATAATAAAGTGATTGGACTCAATCTGCGTGCAATAATAATGTTTAACATGATTTTTAAATGACTACCCCATCTCTGTACCCCACACATTGTCTATAAGGTCCCTTTGTCAAGAAGTGAATTTCAAGCACATATTCAACCACAAAAACCAGAGAGGTTTTCCAATGCCTCGCAAAAAAGTGCACCTATTGGTAAACATTGAATATCCCTTTGATCATGGTAAAGTAATTAATTACACTTTGGATGGTGTATCAATACACCCAGTCACTACAAAGATACAGGCTTCCTTCCTAACTCAGTTGTCGGAGAGGAAGGAAACCACTCAGGGATTTCACCAATAGTGGCCAATAGTGACTTTAAAACAGTTACAGAGTTTAATAGCTGTGATTGGAGAAAACTGAGGATGGATCAATAACATTGTAGTTACTCCACAATACTAACCTAAATGACAGAGTGAAAAGAAGGAATCCTGTATAGAATACAAATATTCCAAAGCAATAAGGCACTATAGTACAACTGCAAATATTTTAGCAAAGAAATTAACTTTATGTCCTAAATACAAAGTGTCTTGTTTGGGGCAAATCCAACACATCACTGAGTACTAGTCTTTTTATTTTCAAGCGTTTGGAGTGGTGGCATCATGCTTGTCATTGGCAAGGACTAAGGAGCTTTTTAGGATAAAAATAAACGAAATAGAGCTAAACACAGGCAAAATCCTAGAGGAAAACCTGACTCAGTCTGCTATTAAACATACACTGGGAGACAAATTCATCTTTCAGCAGTATAATAACCAAGAACACAAGGCAAAATATACACTGGAGTTGCTTATCAAGATGACATTGAATGTTCCTGAGTGGCCTAATTACAGTTTTGACTTAAATCGGTTTAAAAATCCATGGCAAGACTTGAAAATGGCTCTCTAGCAATGATCACCAATGAATTTGGCAGAGTTTGAAGAATTTGAAAAAGAATAATGTGCCAATATTGTACATTCCAGGTATGCAAAGCTCTTACAGACTCGCAGATGTATTCGCTGCCAAAGTTGATTCTAACATGCATTGACTCAGGGGTCTGAATAGTTATGTAAATTCAATATTTTGTATTTCATTTTCAATACAGTTGCAAAAATTTATAAAAACCAGTTTTTCCTTTGTCATTATGGTGTATTGTGTGTAAATGGGTGAGAAAATATATATATTTAATACATTTTTTATCCAGGCTGTAACAAAACAAGATGTGGAATATTTCAAGAGGTATTATCAGTATTTGGCTAATAATGTGGGGCCTTGAGTAATGGGGGCCCCCAGTCTGTCCCTAATATGTCGTTTTCTAATTGCTGTTTAGCTAGCTAATTAAATCTCCAATCAATCAAGTTAACACTGGTTAGATTTAATGTAAAACTACTTTGTACTTCCTCGAACAAAAACATTAGCAATCAGTCAGATTCACCTGCGAAATTATATATTATATAATAATTATATAACCCAATCAGAGTTTTAATCACACTTGATCAATTAATACAGTGCAAATTGATTCATTTTATAAGACAATTATTGAAAGCTAACAAATGATACATGGATACTGACACTAATGTGGCTACTTACAGCAACACCACAACATTTTATAAATAATGTAACAGGGTTAATGGATATGGTGCAAAAATAACTTAAGAAGTTCAAGGTAACAGATTATCAGCGTCAATTGCCAGAACTATTAATATTTTAACACCCTTGGTGTTTAATATTTTCCCCAGGTACTGCAGATACAAGAAAGACATCTAACAGCGCTTTCTAACCAGAATGTAGGTAGTCTCTGGGTAGTTGTTGAAAACACTAATATTGAGAGAGGGTCACTAACAAAACCTTTGTCTGTGGAAAAGAGAGATAGATGCAGTAATAAAAACTGCCTGAGGGTAAATCTGTCTAAACTGCTAAACTGACATGGAGATCCAGTGACCTTGGTCAAAGTTTGTAGCCCATCTTTTATCTTGTTGAAAGAGCCATTTGTCACGATCCAACCCCTATGTTCCAAATCCCCCGCCCACCAACGCCACCCGTCTCTGACAAACTGACCGCCAACACTAGACCGCAACAGATGCGCCCACCTTTCCTGCTATGAATGATGAAATCTGTGTGGTCCAGTGTCAGTGGCTGGTAACTAATAATAAATACACCACAGTGTGACAGCTCCCATCACACCCTGCTGGGGTCACCATGGCAGACCCTGTCTCTGGGCCAATTATGAGAAGGTGAAGATTTATTCCAACAATATGGCAAGGTAGGAAGGGAGGGCTCATATTTTGTTGGTGGTCACAGTGTCACATGTCTGAGAACAAGGCAGATGCTTTTTTTTGGACACGCTACTACAGTCCTTTGGTTGAGACGCAGGAAGAACCAGAGCAGGTGTGGGACAGAAGGACACAAGAGTCAAGTGATGGGCCCACAACGCTACACAATGTACCTGTCTGCTGCCTCTTATTCTCTAGGTGATACGCCTCAGCTTGCAGGTCAGGGCCCCGATTCACAAAACACTTCTTACGCAAAAAACGTAAGATAAAATTGAATTGAATTCTTAAGAAAACAACTGAGAAGTTCACAATATAGTTTGTAAGTGCAATATCTTAATATTCCATGATTTTCTTAGGAACTTCTTAAAGATCTTCTTACAAATATTCTTAAGATGTTTGTTGCTAGGCAACCACTTTAGCTAGCTTTCTAGCTAGCAATGGCAATTATGCATATATGCATATTTCTTACTGAGATTACAGTTATAAAACATGTTATTGGGTTTAAAATAATCAATACTGAAACTTTCAGATTAAGTTTGTGAGTGAATTAAACATGTTCAATTGCTGTTTTCTCTCACTGCCCTCAGTTTAAGACAAGCATTTAGCTATCTCAGAATTAACAACATTTCCATGAACTTTATTTTGAAGAACCTAATTTCTTCTTAAAACTTTTGTTGGTGGAAAATTTCCGATAACTTTTTGAGGAATAGCGACTTGTCTATAGTTAAGGAAAAAAATGGCAGTTTAGAAGACATTTCTTCTTAAGAAGGTTTTGTGAATGTGTGCCCAGGTCAGTAAGGGACTGGAAATGGCTGCCCATTCTGCTGTCCATTGCACTGAAATGGCCTGTGGGGTTTTTGGCATAACACAAAACAACGTACACAAAGCTCTTCACAGTCAACCTTCAGAACCATGCTTTTCCCATGCGGGAAATGTAGGAATGTTTTTGAGAATTTCATGGATAGAAACTCACTTGGCTGTTTAGAATGTCCTTTGTAGTGAGAGCAGAATTCCACAATCCTTATGTGCTGCTTGTTTCTTGCACAAACGGACACATCGGCCCGGGGGCCCTTTAAGTAGCCAGCCACTCCAGAGTAATGACCACGGAGGGCTTTCCCATAGCTCACTCTCCACATTACTCACTGCTGAGGACCCTTGCCAGCACAACCTGCCACATGTGCACTCTTCTCGCAATATTAATTCCAGTGAACTAGGTCAATTGGTGTTTGCTTGTCGTTTTGCACCCGTGTGTGTTAAACATCAGACTATGGCACAGGTCAAGGGTGAGCATACGTATTGCACACCATATCACCAGATTTTGCACGGTACAGGTGTTTTTTTATAACATACATGGATTACATTGATAAGATATCATCATGTGCGGCAGGGTAGCCTAGTGGTTAGAGTGTTGGACTAGTAACCGGAAGGTGAACAGGCAGTTAACCCCACTGTTCCTAGGCTGTCATTGAAAATAAGAATTTGTTCTTAACTGACTTGCCTATAAAAATAAAATGTGTTTCTAATATGTGTAGGCAGCTGTGTGTCATGCTTTAACTACATCTATCTATCTAGAGTCTCTGTTGCGGGTTGTAACCACTGCATGTTATAACTGGCCTCACACATTGTCCTACATAGCGATGGCTCATAACATTGTTACACATCTTGGATCCAAGTTTGTCCATTTTAGAGGTTCTGCGAGTGTTTTTTTTCCTACCGAGCCTTCCACTAAAAATCTTTGACTATTTTCTTCTTTGGTCGGCATTGTTTTAACATCCGCTTGGCCATGTTTAGTTCATGGCCCGTTTTTCATCAGTCTCTTAAACTGCCAGGTTGCAGGTCTATCAGATGGGGGGTGGTTGGGGGAGGTTTTGGGGGTTGTGAGGCTGGGATTAATGCAGCACTGTCAGAGGGCCCTGGATGATGAAGTAGTCACACACCTGGGAGATGGAGAGGAAAACAGAGAGCAAACCGCTCCTCAACGAATCTGTCCCAAGCAGAACTTTTCATTATACCGTTGTCTTCTGATAGAGAATGGTCGCCATATACAGTACACTCTTAGAACAAAGGGTTCCAAAAACGTTCCTCGGCTGTCCCCATAGGAGAACCCTTTTTGGTTCCATGTAGAAAGAACTCTTTTGGGTTCCATGTAGAACCCTTTGTGTAAATGGTTCTACATGGAACTCAAAAGGGTTCTACCTGGAAACCAAAAGGGTTCTCCTATGGCAGGGATCATCAACTAGATTCAGCTGCAGGACAATTTTTTTTCTTGAACAGATGGTCTGGGTGCCGGAACATAATAGCAAATAACTGAAAATTGACCACAAGAAGCCCCCTCAAAATATAATATTTTAGACTAAACATGATCATTTCAAATCTTGCTTACATTTATATTCAATCATCTCTCTATTATGTGTGAGAATACTTGGGAATGGATTTCCAAAATTAACATCACTTGGAGCTGATTTCCTTGTGTTTTTACACGTCCAACAATAAACATTTTTTTAAATTATCATAATAAATAAATACATCTCAGATTTCTATTAAAACCAACTGTGGGCCAAATTCAGCCCGCAGGACGTCAAGTTGGGGAACCCTGTCCTATGGGGAGAGCCGAAGAACCCCTTTAGGTTCTAGATAGTACTGTATCCATTAAAATAATCTTGACCAACTGTGGAGGGGTATAGAGTTACCATACAGTGCATTCGGAAAGTATTCAGACCCCTTGACTTTCTACACATTTTGTTATGTTGCAGCCCTATTCTAAAATGTATTACATTGTTTCCCCCCTCATCAATCTACACACAATACCAAATAATGACAAAGCAAAAACAGGTTTTTAGATTTTTTTAGCAAATGTATAAAAAACAACAACTGAAATATCACATTTACATAAGTATACACACCCTTTACTCAGTAGTTGGTTGAAGCCCCTTCTGCAGTGATTACAGCCTAGAGTCTTCTTGGGTATGACGCTACAAGCTTGGGACACCTGTGTTTGGGGAGTTTCTCCTATTCTTCTCCGCAGACCATCTCAAGCTCTGTCAGGTTGGATGGGGAGCGATGCTTTACAGATATTTTCAGGTCTCTCCAGAGATGTTCCATTGGGTTACAGAAGATAGCCCTATTTAGTAAAAGACCAAGTCCATATTATGGAAAGAACAGCTCAAATAAGCAAAGAGAAACAACAGTCCATCATTACTTTAAGACATGAAGGTCAGTCAATCCAGAAAACTTGAAGAACTTTTAAAGTTTCTTCAAGTGCAGTCGCTTAAACCATCAAGCACTATGATGAAACTGGCTCTCATTGAGGACCACCACAGGAAAGGAAGACTCAGAGATACCCCTGCTGCAGAGGATAAGTTCATTAGAGTTACCGTCCTCAGAAATTGCAGTCCAAATAAATTACTTGCTTCATATATGGTGTGACTGTATCTGGATTTACAAAGATGTGCTTGCTTCATATAATATGGTATAATATGGCTATACCAACTGTTCAAGTAACAGACACATCTCAACATCAACTGTTCAGAGGAGACTGCGTGAATCAGGCCTTCATGGTCGGATTTCTGCAAAGAAACACTACTTAGGGACACCAATAATAAGAAGAGACTTGCTTGGACCAAGAATCACAAGCAATTAATCAATCAAATGTATTTTTAAAGACCTTTTTTTACATCAGCCGATGTCTCATACAGAAACCCAGCCTAAAACCCCAAACAGCAAGCAATGCAGATGTAGAAGCATGTGGCTTGGAAAAACTCCCTATGGACATTAGACCAGTGGAAATCTGTCCGTTGGTCTGATGAGCTTTAATGGTGACACTGTCTGTGATTTATTTAGAATCCAAGGCACACTTAAATCAGCATGGCTACCACAACATTCTGCAGCAATACGCCATACCATCTGGTTTGCGCTTAGTGGGACTGTCACGACTTCCGCCGAAGTCGGCTCCTCTCCTTGTTCGTGCAGCGTTCGGCGTTCTAGCCATCGCCACTCCATTTTTCATGTGTCCATTTGTTTTGTCTTGTTCCATACACACCTGGTTTTGGAATGCCTGGAATGCCTACCACCTTGTCCGCATCAGAGAGGGGGACGAGTGGAAAACGGCATTCAACACACCACTTGGACAATTTTAGTATCTGTTCATGCCGTTTGGTCTCACTAACGCTCCTGCTGTTTTCCTGAGCCTAGTTAATGACGTTCTGAGGGATGTGATTGGACACTTCATTTGTGTCTATGTGGATGACATTCACATTTTTTCTAAGGACCCTGAGGCTCACCAGCAATAATCCAAATGACCTCCAAATGACTGTTGGAGAATAAGCTTTATGTTAAGGCTGAGAAATGTGAGAGTTTCATGCTTCCTCTGTGTCCTTCCTGGGTTACATAATTGCGCAAGAACAGTTACGGATGTACCCTGCCAAGGTCAGGGCAGTCACAGAGTGGCCTGTGCCCTCGAATCTGAAGCAGTTACAGCGTTTCCTGGGTTTTGCCAATTTCGAAAGACATTTCATCCGTAACTACAGCCGTTTGGCAGCCCCTCTCATCACTCTCAACTCCACCTCCACACTCTGTTCAACTGGACCCCTGAGGCGGAGGCAGCTTTCTAGGAACTAAAGCGCCGCTTCACTTCCACTCCGACCCTCACCCAGCCAGATCCTCACCCAGCCAGATCCTCACCCAGCCAGATCCTCACCCAGCCAGATCCTCACCCAGCCAGATCCTCACCCAGCCAGATCCTCACCCAGCCAGATCCTCACCCAGCCAGATCCTCACCCAGCCAGATCCTCACCCAGCCAGATCCTCACCCAGCCAGATCCTCACCCAGCCAGATCCAGAACTCCAGTCCTTCGTCGAAGTGGATGCTTCCGACACCGAGGTAGGTGCTGTTCTGTCTCAATGTTCCCCCTCTGATCAGAAGCTCCACCCATGTGCCTTCTTGTCCCGGAAGCTCTCACCCGCAGAAAGACATTTTGACATAGGTAACCGGGAACTTCTGGCTGTGAAGCTGGCTCTTGAGGAGTGGCGTCACTGGTTGGAGGACTGGGTTCTCCCCTTCATTGTGTGGACGGACCACAAAAACTTGTCCTACATCCAGACTGCCAAACGTCTGAACTCCCGGCAAGCCAGGTGGGCCTTGTTCTTCGGTAGATTCAACTTCACACTCACTTATCGCCCCGGATCTAAGAATACCAAGCCTGACGCCCTCTCCTGTCAGTTCACCACCGACAACACAGGTTCTGAGCCAGAGATCATTATGCCATCCTCCTGCATCGTTGCCGCTGTCTCCCTGGAGATCGAGTCCCGTACTCGCCAGGCTCAGCAGAACCAGCCTGACCCAGGTGACAGTCCTAGAAAGGCTCTATTTGTTCTAGATTCCGTTCGCTCTGAAGTTCTTCAGTGGGCCCATTCTACTCACCTCACCTATCACCCTGGCATGAACCGCACTGTCGCCTTCTTGCATCAGTCTTTTGGTGGCCCACCATGGAGTTCGCCTCAGCCTGCTCGGTCTGTGCCCGGAACAAAACCTCCACCATACCCACTTCCGGTCTTCTTTGCCCTCTTCCCATACCCAGTTGCCCCTGGTCACACATAGCTCTGGACTTCGTCACTGGCCTTCCCCCATCTAACGGTAACTCAGTCATCCTCACCATCAGACAGATTTTCCAAAGAGGCTCACTTCATTCCCCTCTCCAAGCTTTCATCATCCAGGGAAACTGCGGACCTGCTGGTATCCCATGTGTTTCGGCTGCATGGCATTCCCACTGACATCGTTTCCAACAGGGAACCCCAGTTTACATCCCAGATATGGAGATCCTTCTGTTTAGCACTTGATATTTATGTTAGTCTTTCATCTGGATACCACCAACGGCCAGACCGAACAGGCCATCCAGGAGATGTAGACTGCCCTACGCTGTGTGACTCCTGCTAACCCTTCCTCCTGGAGCGCTCAACTACCCTGGGTAGAATATGCCCACAACACCCTCATCAATGCCTCGTGAGGTATGTCACCCTTCAAGTGTGCTCTGGGCTATCAACCCCCCTTGTTCCCTGCCCAAGAGGTCGAGGTAGCGGTGCCTTCAGTCCATGACCATATGCGCCGTTGTCATCGCACCTGGAGGAGGACTGCCCTTCACTGTGCATCCGCCAGGACCCAATCCCAAGCTAACCTTCGCGGCGCCTCAGCTCCAGTCCACACTCCAAGCCAAAAGGTGTGGCTCTCGTCGAAGGACTTGCCTTTGAAAGTGGCTTCCAGGAACCTTGCCCCCCGATTCATTGGTCCCTTTAAGATTGATCATGTCATTAACCCCTCTGCTGTGCACCTGATCCTCCCAGACTCTCTTATTAAGATCCACCCAATCGTCCATGTGTCCCTGACTAAACCTGTCTGTTCCAGTCCCCTCTCTCCTCCTGCAGCAGCTCCTCCACCCCCTCGGCCGCCGGGGTCGCGGTTTGCAGTACCTGGTGGACTGGGAGGGATACGGGCCTGAGGAGCGCTGCTGGGTGCCCCGCCGTCACATTCTGGACCCCTCCCTCTTATGAGATTTCTATTCCTCACACCCAGATAAGCCTGAAGTGTGTGTGTGTGGGGGGAGGCTACTGTCACATCTGCTCCTGCCACACCCTCCAGTGCTCATCCTGTGTCTCCTTGACCCGCCGCCACTCCCGCAGTGCTCTCTCCCTCTCCCTCTCCCCTCTCTGTGTGTGTGTGTGTGTGTGTGTGTGTGTGTGTGTGTGTGTGTGTGTGTGTGTGTGTGTGTGTGTGTGTGTGTGCGTGATTGTGTGGGCGGAGACAGGTGTGCTGGAGTCAGAGTAGATCCCCACCAGCTGCAACCACTCAATGTTCCCCCTGTGTTTCAATAAATACCATGGTTCCCTCATCCCAGTCTCCTCGTCTGAGTCTGCTCTGGGGTTGACCTGTTCCACTCCGCGTGACATAGTTTGACTGCTCATCAATTTGTTAAAGCATCATGGTACATTTTAGAAAGGTATTTTCCAATTAACCTGACCTGTGACTTGGAGTAGGAGTGACTGGATATTTGACACTTCGAACAATTACCACGAAAGGTATGACACATGTCACTCTGATTGGAAGTACAATGCCTGTGTGTGTGTGTGTGTGTGTGTTCGTGTGTGTGTGTGTGTGTGTGTGTATATAAAATCTCTTGATGTTGTGTTGGTGTTTACTGTGTGTATTTATTTGTGTGTGCATTTTCTCACACCTGTGCTGGAGATGATCTGGGCTTTTGCTGCGCAGAGAGTCATTATCTGAGGGCATCTCCGGGGGCCAAACAGCGTAATTAAGATGGGCATGTGCACCCTGATGGTTAGGCCAGACTGTCTGACTGTGGCCACCCATACAGCCAACCCAGACACTAATTAGGGTTTCTGCTGCTGATGTACTACCCCTCTCCCATGCACTCATTTGTTCTTCCCCTTTCCCCAGCTCTCCCCTCTCCTCCCGTCTTCCTATCCCAAACTAACAAATGTGCCTGGGCTGTTTCTTAATTAACACACTGACCTTTTTTTCCTCTGTTTCATTTCCACACTGCCATAATTAATAAACACAGAAACCAGGGGGTGGGGGGGGGGGCGACTGAGATTAACTATTGATTAAAAAGACACATACACACAACACGGGCTGGGTCCTGTAGGCGAAACATGGCCCACACTATGGGATGAGTGTCTCCGTAAACAGGCCACGGTGAAGGATGAATTCAAACTGCTGCTGTAGCAGATTGAGCAGCCCCAAATGATCGCATTAGCACTTTTATTTTGTGTGAAGCGAAATGCATAACAAGATAAATATCTAATGATTCCCTTATTTAAGTAGGTCATTTGTGTGCATCTAACAAATGTTTTTTAGGTAAATAAATACAAAGAACAGGTTTTCATCCAATCTTTTTATGAGAGTAAAATACATTGGACAAAAATATGTCCCAACAGGCCTGATGGAAACAGCACATGTGTTAACTATTCAAATGTTGACAAAACAAAACATGCTAGACAAGGTGGGATCCTTTTGTGTCTGTAAAAATAAATTACGTGCAAATATCGATATAATAACCCTCATATCAAAATATCAAAGTCAAATTGGAGTCATGCGATGATATGGTGTGTGGTCCTCCCACTATGACTCAGGAAAGTATGCAGTTTATTAGGCTGAAGATGAAAGACCTTATTATGAACTTCACAGGGTGGGGAATTTAACCGCAACTTATTTTTACGTGCCCTACAATAACCGAAAGGTTGCTGGATCGAATCCCTGAGCTGACATGGTAAAAATCTGTCGTTCTGCCCCTGAGCAAGGCAGTTAACCCTCTGTTCCCTGGGTGCTGAAGACGTGGATGTCGATTAAGGCAGCCCCCCGCTCCTCTCTGATTCAGAGGGGTTGGGTTAAGGCAGCCCCCTGCTCCTCTCTGATTCAGAGGGGTTGGGTTAAGGCAGCCTCCTGCTCCTCTCTGATTCAGAGGGGTTGGGTTAAGTCAGCCCCCTGCTCCTCTCTGATTCAGAGGGGTTGGGTTAAGTCAGCCCCCTGCTCCTCTCTGATTCAGAGGGGTTGGGTTAAGTCAGCCCCCTGCTCCTCTCTGATTCAGAGGGGTTGGGTTAAGGCAGCCCCTGCTCCTCTCTGATTCAGAGGGGTTGGGTTAAGGCAGCCCCCTGCTCCTCTCTGATTCAGAGGGGTTGGGTTAAGGCAGCCTTCCGCTCCTCTCTGATTCAGAGGGGTTGGGTGAAATGTGGTCAGCCCCCTGCTCCTCTCTGATTCAGAGGGGTTGGGTTAACTGGCAGCCCCCTTTCCCCTCTGATTCAGAGGGGTTGGGTTATCCAGTCAGCCCTGAAACACATCTGATTCAGAGGGGTTGGGAAAAGGCAGCCCCCTGCATATTTTATTGATTCAGAGGGGTTGGGTTAAATCAGCCCAATTGGCTCCTCTCTGATTCAGAGGGGTTGGGTTACAGTATCAGCCCCCTGCTCCTCTCTGATTCAGAGGGGTTGGGTTAAATGCTCAGCCCCCTGCTCCTCTCTGATTCAGAGGGGTTGGGTTAACTGCTCAGCTACCCCTGCTCCTCTCTGATTCAGAGGGGTTGGGTTAGCATCAGCCCCTGCTCCTCTCTGATTCAGAGGGGTTGGGTTGGTCAACCCCCTGCTCCTCTCTGATTCAGAGGGGTTGGTTAAGTCAGCCCCCTGCTCCTCTCTGATTCAGAGGGGTTGGGTTAAGGCAGCCCCCTGCTCCTCTCTGATTCAGAGGGGTTGGGTTAAGGCAGCCCCCTGCTCCTCTCTGATTCAGAGGGGTTGGGTGAAATGTGGAAGACACATTTCAGTTGAATACATTCAGTTGTACAACTGACTAGGTATCCCCCTTTCCCCTTTCATCACGCACAGCCTTTTATCCACAGCAACTCAATTTTATGGAAACACATCTCTGGTGGGAAAATGCACATATTTTATTTATGTAAATAATCACATGGAAATCTCTTGCCAATTGGATGGAAACTTGGATACTGACACAAAAATTAATACATGTGTATAAATATGCTGTAAAACTGTACAGTGTTGTACCATAACGTAGAACTAGTGGGACCACTTAAATGCTTGTATGCCTTTATAGCTGTTTTTAAACCTTACCCTAAAGCTAACCATTACCTTAACTGCTCACTACCATGCTTAAACTTAACCTTAAGCTAACCACTAAGCTTAACCACTGCCTAGCATGGCCAAACTCAACCTAACTCTGACCACTGCCTAGCATGGCCAAACTCCACCTAACTCTGACCACTGCCTAGCATGGCCAAACTTCACCTAACTCTGACCACTGCCTAGCATGGCCAAACTCCACCTAACTCTGACCACTGCCTAGCATGGCCAAACTCCACCTAACTCTGACCACTGCCTAGCATGGCTAAACTCCACCTAACTCTGACCACTGCCTAGCATGGCTAAACTCCACCTAACTCTGACCACTGCCTAGCATGGCTAAACTCCACCTAACTCTGACCACTGCCTAGCATGGCTAAACTCCACCTAACTCTGACCACTGCCTAGCATGGCTAAACTCCACCTAACTCTGACCACTGCCTAGCATGGCTAAACTCCACCTAACTCTGACCACTGCCTAGCATGGCTAAACTCCACCTAACTCTGACCACTGCCTAGCATGGCCAAACTCCACCTAACTGTTTGTTGTTGTGTGATTGATATGCCTCGAAATGCCTCTTCTTCTTCCAAAATATATAAATGGACAGCACACCACGCATTGTAAATTCAACAGTATATGGAAGCATTTTCCTGACAGAATTAAATCTTAAATTTATCAGTATATGGAAGCATATTGGGCCTCCCAAGTGGCACAGTGGTCTAAGGCATTGCATCTTAGTGCTAGAGGTTTCACCACAGACCCTGGTTCGATTACAGGCTGTATCACAACCGGCCGTGATTGGGAGTTCCATAGGGCGGTGCACAATTGGCCCAGCATCGTCTGGGTTTGGCCGGAGTAGGTCGTCATTGAAAATAAGAATTTGTTCTTAGCTGACTTGCCTAGTGGTTAGAGCGTTGGATTAGTAACTGGAAGGTTGCAAGTTCAAACCCCCGAGCTGACAAGGTACAAATCTGTTGTTCTGCCCCTGAACAGGCAGTTAACCCACTGTTCCTAGGCCGTCATTGAAAATAAGAATTTGTTCTTAACTGACTTGCCTAGTTAAATAAATAAAGGTAAAAAATAAATAACAATTATTCTGCCATAATGAAATGTTAAATTCAACGGTATATGGAAGCATATTTCTGCCATAATGAAATCTTAAATTCAAATCTGAAAATTATGAATCAATATTGTATTTACAATTTATTTTCCAAAGTGTGTATGCATTGTTTGTGACAAATTGAAAATTGTAATTCAAAAATGTATATGGCATTATCATTTTCATGATATGGCAGGAATATGCTTCTAGATGTTTTTGCCTGTGGAATGTTCTCCTGAGACGCTGGCTGTCTGTATGTCTCGCTTGGCGGGACAGGAACCCCGTCACAACATTTGTTGTCAGGAATCTTTAATAAACGAGCAGTACGCTCTAATAAATGTAATGTAGTTGCTAATGCCCTTGACACAAGACAAGTCATTTTGATAAATAATAGATACCTCTGCTTTAGTCACCAATCGCAATAGGACTGGCCTGTGTATAGGAGTGGATGAGTGGAGTACGGAGAGAGAGGGAGAGAGAGAGAGAGAGAGAGAGAGAGAGAGAGAGAGAGAGAGAGAGAGAGAGAGAGAGAGAGAGAGAGAGAGAGAGAGAGAGAGAGAGAGAGAGAGAGAGAGAGAGAGAGAGAGAGAGAGAGAGAGAGAGAGAGAGAGAGAGAGAGAGAGAGAGAGAGAGAGAGAAGAGAGAGAGAGAGAGAGAGAGAGAGAGAGAGAGAGAGAGAGAGAGAGAGAGAGAGAGAGAGAGAGAGAGAGAGAGAGACAGAGGAGAGAGACAGAGAGAGAGAGAGAGAGAGAGAGAGAGAGAGAGGGAGAGAGAGAGGAGAGAGAGAGAGAGAGAGACAGAGAGAGAGAGAGACAGAGAGGAGAGAGAGAGAGAGACAGAGAGAGAGGAGGGAGAGGAGAGGAGAGAGAGAGAGACAGAGAGAGAGGGAGAGGAGGGGAGAGAGAGAGACAGAGAGAGAGAGAGGAGAGAGAGAGGAGAGAGAGAGGAGAGAGAGACAGAGACAGAGAGAGGGAGAGGAGGGGAGAGAGAGAGACAGAGACAGAGAGAGGGGAGAGGAGGGAGAGAGAGAGACAGAGAGAGGGAGAGGAGGGGAGAGAGAGAGACAGAGACAGAGAGAGGGAGAGGAGGGGAGAGAGAGAGACAGAGACAGAGAGAGGGAGAGGAGGGGAGAGAGAGAGACAGAGACAGAGAGAGAGACAGAGAGAGAGAGGGGGAGAGAGAGAGACAGAGACAGAGAGAGGGAGAGGAGGGGAGAGAGAGAGACAGAGACAGAGAGAGGGAGAGGAGGGGAGAGAGAGAGAGACAGAGAGAGGGAGAGGAGGGGAGAGAGAGAGAGAGAGAGAATGAGAGACTGAATGAGTGAGAGAGAGGGTCTTTAATAGCACCCTATTCTCTATACTACTTTTATACTCCACTATGAAGGGAAAATGGACTGGCCTGTATATAGGAGTGGATGAGTGGAGTACGGTGAGGGAGAGGGAGAGAATGAGAGACTGAATGAGAGAGAGAGAGGGTCTTTAATAGCACCCTATTCTCTATACTACTTTTATACTCCACTATGAAGGGAAGATGGTGCCATGTTCTTTCATTAACACTCCTCACAGCCAGCGTCTTCAGTTGTTACTCACACTTCAGGAGCACTTCTGCTGGAACCTGCATTACAGTTGGCAAACCTCTGTGGTTTCTGTGGGAACCCCTATTAAAGCCCACATGAGCGACCATCGCTCTCACCAATGCCCTTACCCGTCACACCCTGCTGGATGCCACTTCCTGGCATCCCTCCTCACACACACGTACAACATTGGAGTCCTGATGAATTAGGGAAACAAGTACACACACACACACACGCACGCACACACACACACACACACACACACACACACACACACACACACACACACACACACACACACACACACACACACACACACACACACACGTACAACATTGGAGTCCTGATGAATTAGGGAAACAAGTACACACACACGCACGCACGCACACACACACACACACACACACACTAACTCAGGCTGGTAACTGCCCATTTGCAACACATACAATAGCAGCTTAACCAATCTAGCAGTTTAACCAATATTCTGCATATGAGACACTTGTATGTACTGGTGCTAATGTGTGTGATTATTTAAATATCACTGGTATACTGTATGGCAATGCGGACTACTCATTGAAAAGATATGACAAATCATCTTTTCATTTTCATCTGCTACCCCCAAAATTTCTGGGACAACAAAACACTGAGAAACATTCCAACAGTAAAACTGAACAAATGAGACATAGTGCAGACTTCTTGAGACTGTGGGCATTACAATAACATAGCACCAGGAAAAGGGGGGCTTTCCAGTAACATAGCACCAGGAAAAGAGGGGCTTTCCAGTAAAATAGCACCAGGAAAAGGGGGCTTTCCAGTAAAATAGCACCAGGAAAAGAGGGGCTTTCCAGTAAAATAGCACCAGGAAAAGAGGGGCATTACAATAACATAGCACCAGGAAAAGAGGGGCTTTCCAGTAAAATAGCACCAGGAAAAGAGGGGCTTTCCAGTAAAATAGCACCAGGAAAAGAGGGGCATTACAATAACATAGCACCAGGAAAAGAGGGGCTTTCCAGTAAAATAGCACCAGGAAAAGAGGGACATTACAATAACATAGCACCAGGAAAAGAGGGGCTTTCCAGTAAAATAGCACCAGGAAAAGAGGGGCTTTCCAGTAAAATAGCACCAGGAAAAGAGGGGCGTTCCAGTAAAATAGCACCAGGAAAAGGGGGGCTTTCCAGTAACATAGCACCAGGAAAAGGGGACTTTCGAGTAAAATAGCACCAGGAAAAGGGGGCTTTCCAGTAAAATAGCACCAGGAAAAGGGGGCTTTCCAGTAACATAGCACCAGGAAAAGGGGGCTTTCCAGTAACATAGCACCAGGAAAAGGGGGCTTTCCAGTAAAATAGCACCAGGAAAAGGGGGGCTTGCTAGAGAAATAGCACAATGAAAAGGGGGCTATCCAGTAAAATAGCACCAGGAAAAGGGGTCTTTCCGGTAAAACAGCACCAAGAAAGGGGGGCTTTCCAGTAACATAGCACCAGGAAATGGAGAAGTGCATCTGTATGAGGGCGGAGTGCAACGAGAGGGACAAATGTGTAAATATGGCGTCTCAAATAGCACCCTATTCCCTACATAGTTCACTACTTTTGTTCACTACTACTTTCACTACATTTTGCAAAGGACTGGCACGGCTAAGCAGGAAAGAAGCAAGGACTGGCAAGACTAAGCAGGAAAGGAACAAGGACTGGCACGGCTAAGCAGGAAAGAAGCAAGGACTGGCACTGCTAAGCAGGAAAGGAACAGTGGCTTGCAAAGCTAAGCAGGAAAGGAACAAGGGCTTGCAAAGCTAAGCAGGAAAGGAACAAGGGCTTGCAAAGCTAAGCAGGAAAGGAACAAGGGCTTGCAAAGCTAAGCAGGAAAGGAACAAGGGCTTGCAAAGGTAAGCAGGAAAGGAACAAGGGCTTGCACGGCTAAGCAGGAAAGGAACAAGGGCTGGCACGGCTAAGCAGGAAAGGAAGAAGGGCTGGCACTGCTAAGCAGAAAAGGAACAAGGGCTGGCACGGCTAAGCAGGAAAGGAACAAGGGCTTGCACGGCTAAGCAGGAAAGGAACCAGGGCTGGCATGGCTAAGCAGGAAAGGAAGAAGGGCTTGCACGGCTAAGCAGGAAAGGAATAAGGGCTTGCACGCTAAGCAGGAAAGGAACCAGGGCTGGCATAGCTGAGCAGGAAAGGAACAATGGCTGGCACAACTAAGCAGGAAAGGAACAAGGGCTTGCACGCTAAGCAGGAAAGGAACAAGGGCTTGCACGCTAAGCAGGAAAGGAACAAGGGCTGGCATAGCTAAGCAGGAAAGGAACAAGGGCTTGCACGCTAAGCAGGAAAGGAACAAGGGCTGGCATAGCTAAGCAGGAAAGGAACAATGGCTTGCACGCTAAGCAGGAAAGGAACAAGGGCTTGCACGCTAAGCAGGAAAGGAACAAGGGCTGGCATAGCTAAGCAGGAAAGGAACAAGGGCTGGCATAGCTAAGCAGGAAAGGAACAATGGCTTGCATGCTAAGCAGGAAAGGAACAAGGGCTTGCACGCTAAGCAGGAAAGGAACAAGGGCTGGCATAGCTAAGCAGGAAAGGAACCATGGCTGGCACAACTAAGCAGGAAAGGAACAAGGGCTGGCATAGCTAAGCAGGAAATGAACCATGGCTGGCACAACTAAGCAGGAAAGGAACAAGGGCTGGCATAGCTAAGCAGGAAAGGAACCATGGCTGGCACAACTAAGCAGGAAAGGAACAAGGGCTGGCATAGCTAAGCAGGAAAGGAACCATGGCTGGCACAACTAAGCAGGAAAGGAACCAGGGCTGGCACGGCTAAGCAGGAAAGGAACCAGGGCTGGCACGGCTAAGCAGGAAAGGAACCAGGGCTGGCACAACTAAGCAGGAAAGGAACCAGGGCTGGCACGGCTAAGCAGGAAAGGAACCATGGCTGGCACAACTAAGCAGGAAAGGAACCAGGGCTGGCACGGCTAAGCAGGAAAGGAACCATTGCTGGCACAACTAAGCAGGAAAGGAACCAGGGCTGGCACAACTAAGCAGGAAACGAACCATGGCTGGCACAACTAAGCAGGAAAGGAACCAGGGCTGGCACAACTAAGCAGGAAAGGAACAAGCCTCTAATAGTGGTGTGAGAACAGCCTTTTTCTTGATGTGTAAATGTGAGAGTTTACGCTGTCAGCTTTCACTGATAACCCAGGTAGACGGCGAAACCTCCAATTTCCATGGCCACTCTCTCTTCCTGTCTCTCCTTCAACGCCTGGGTGGAAGTGGGAGTGAGGCAGTAGACTTATCAGTTTCCATCCCATGTCTGTCCAGTACTGGAGGACTCTATTCATTCACTCATAAATCACTGTGTGTGCCATGTTGACTCTTCCATCTTTACACAAAGTGAACAGACACTATACCTAGTCTCCTCTATTGCTAGTAGCTGTAGGGAAACGTAGATTAGAGTTAATAAAAGGTACTGTTACATTAGCCTATCCACCGCAATCATTTTGGATGCTGTGCTAATTTTGAACAATTATACTATACTACGGTAGATTACAAGTGTCTGCTGTGATCACTTCTACCAATGGATTACCTTTTCAGTTTAGCCTGCCTCATCAAGCTCAGTAGATTGTGGCCTGTTTGCTCTCTCTCTCTCTCTCTCTCTCTCTCTCTCTCTCTCTGTCTCTCTCTCTCTCTCTGTCTCTCTCTCTCTCTCTCTCTTTCTCTCTTTTCTCTCTCTCTCTCTCTCTCTCTGTCTCTCTCTCTCTCTCTGTCTCTCTCTCTCTCTCTCTCTCTCTCTCTTTCTCTCTCTCTCTGTCCCTCTCTCTCTCTCTCTCTCTCTCTCAAGCATATACCTTCTCCTCGCGGTAACCAGTGCTTTAGCTCACCCCAATACAATGTATATTTGAACCAGATTAACCTTGGGAAGTCTCTCAAGACGGCGGAACAAGTCCAGCTTCCCCCACGCCTGCTGCTGACATCAATTTCAAGCCTGGTCCATCCAATGAAATATAAATGGCACCCTCAATTTTGCAAAAAACACCAACCAATTCCCCAGGATGACATCTGTATTTGTGCCGACGATTGCAGTTTACTTTTCATCTTGGGCCAGATGAGGCATTTGACCCTCCCCAACCTCAGCAAGATTAAGTTACTCCTCCAAGGTCCTGGATGGGAGAAAAGGCATCCCTCCCTGTAAATAGACAGGTACCCCTTATCATACCCAGTAAGATAGAGAAGAAGAGCAGGACGTCTGGCTCTGTGAGATGCACAGGGTGGTGTAAAAACATGATTTTAGCTGCAGTCGTTTTTTCTTTTTTTACAATGGAGAACGTGATGATGAAGACTAACATTTCTGGCAATATTTTTTCTGGAAAGTTTTACTTTCAGCAAGCACAAATGTAAGTTTGGTTCTTGTCTATAATGAAACGGACAATCAAATCCACATTGTATGAATATAATGGTTTAATATTTATATATATTTTAATCAAATTGCTAGAATCTGGGGCGAGAAAAGGTAATTTCAACAGTATCCCCTTTTAATCATGTCAAACCTTCCAAGCGGAACTGTGCCTGCTGTGATCTTAGTGGCATAAGAGTACAGGTGATTACCTAAGAATTATACCTGCAGTGACATTACACTGCAGAGAACATTACATTTGACTTTGACTTTTATTTTTTGTGTCAAAGTGGAAGAACAAAATGTACTAAAAACACTAATATATCTTGATTAGATTCATTTATTCAACCTGTTGAGGCAATACAGGGGTGGCAGGTAGCCTAGTGGTTAGAGTGTAGAGGTGGCAGGTAGCCTAGTGGTTAGAGCGTTGGGCCGGTAACCGAAAGGTTGCTAAATTGATTCCCTGAGCTGACAAGGTAAAAGTCTGACGTTTTGCCCCTGAACAACGCAGTTAACCCACTGTTCCTAGGCTGTCATTGTAAATAAGAATCTGTTCTTAACTGACTTGCCTAGTTAAATGAAGGTAAATTAAAAAACATGTTAGGATCACCTTTGGCTGCGTTAAGCTGTGAGTGTTTTTGAGTCTCTAAGAGTTTTGCACACCTGGATTGCACAATATTTGCCCATTATTTTTTTTTTAATTCTTCATGCTCTGTCAAGTTGGTTGTTGATCATTGTGTGACAGCCAGCAACTCCAGTGTATATTTGCCCTTGTATTTTAGGTTATTGTCCTGCTGAAAGATTAATTTGTCTCCCAGTGTCTTGTGGAAAGCAGAATTAACTAGGTTTTCCTCTAGGATTTTGCCTGTGCTGAGATTTATTATGTTCATTTTTATCCTAAATAACTCCCTATTCCTTGCCGATGACAAACATACCCATAACATGATACAGGCACCACCATGCTTGAAAATATGAAGAGTGGTACTCTGTGATGTGTTGTGTTCAATTTGCCCCAAACACTTTGTATTCAGCAGGAAAAGTTCATTTCTTTGCCAAGTTGTTTTTGCAGTATTACTTTACCGTGTTATTTTCGAATATTTGTATTCTTTCCTCTTTTCACTTTGTCATTCAGGTTAGTATTGTGGAGTAACTAAAAGTTTGTTGATGCATCCTCAGTTTTCTCCTATCACAGCCATTAAACTCTATTTGTTTTAAAAATCACCATTGCAATTCCTGAGCGGTTTCTTTCCTCTCTGGCAACTGAGTTAGGAAGGATGCCTGTATCTTTGTAGTGACTGAGTGTATTGATACACCACCCAAAGCATAATTGAAATTCACTTTTTGACAGAGGGAGCTCACAGATAACTGTATGTGTGTGGTACAGAGCTAGAGTAGACATTAAAAAAATCACGTTAACCACTATTATAGCACACAGAGTGAGTCCATGCAACTTATTATGTGACTTATTCATCCTGTACATAACAAAGGGGTTGAACACTGATTGACTCAAGACATTACCTTTTTTTTATTTGTAAAAAAAAAAATCTAATAACTAAATTCAATTTTCACATTATGGGCTATTGTGTGAAGATCAGTGACATAAAATCTATATTTAATATATTTTAAATCCAGGCTGTAACACAACAAAATGTGGAAAAAGTCAAGGGGTGTGAATACATTCTGAAGGCACTGTATGACCTGAAAAGTAAAACTTTTCTTCAAGAAGAACATATAATTCCATTTTCGTAGCTATATGGTATAAAGTTTATTCAATAAATACAGTTGAAGTCGGAAGTATAGATACACCTTAGCCAAATACATTTAAACTCAGTTTTCACAATTCCTGACATTTAATACTAGTAAAAATTCCTTGTTTTAGGTCAGTTAGGATCACCACTTTATTTTAAGAATGTGAAATGTCAGAATAATAGTAGAGAGAATGATTTATTTCAGCTTGCTTTTCTTTCATCACATTCCCAGTGGGTCAGAAGTTTACATACACTCAATTAGTATTTGGTAGCATTGCCTTTAAATTGTCTAACTTGGGTCAAACGTTTCAGGTAGCCTTCCAAAAGCTTCCCACAATAAGTTTGGTGAATTTTGGCCCATTCCTCCTGACAGAGCTGGTGTCACTGAGTCAGGTTTGTAGGCCTCCTTGCTCGCACACACTTTTGCAGTTCTGCCCACACATTTTCTATGTGATTGAGGTCAGAGTTTTGTGATGGCCACTCCAATACCTTGACTTTGTTGTCCTTAAGCCATTTTGCCACAACTTTGGAATTATGCTTGGTGTCATTGTTAATTTGGAAGACCCATTTGCGACCAAACTTTAAATTCCTGACTGATGTCTTGAGATGTTGCTTCAATATATCCACATAATTTTCCTATCTCATGATGCCATCTATTTTGTGAAGTGCACCAGTCCCTCCTGCAGCTACTGTATTAGCTGGCTAGCCCTTCTAATGTGTGTAAAAGCTACTGCATCACCTAGCTATCCCTACTAATGTATGTAAAAGCTACTGTATTAGCTAGCTAGCCCTACTAATGTAAATAAAAGCTATTGTATTAGTTAGCTAGCCCTACTAATGTAAATAAAAGCTATTATATTAACTAGCTAGCCCTACTAATGTAAATAAAAGCTACTGTGTTACCTAGCTAGCCCTACTAATGGAAGTCAAATTTGCTGTATTAGCTAGCCCTACTAATGTAAATAAAAGCTATTATATTACCTAGCAAGCCCTACTAATGTAAATAAAAGTTACTGTATTAGTTAGCTAGCCCTACTAATGTAAATAAAAGCTATTGTATTAGTTAGCTAGCCCTACTAATGTAAATAAAAGCTATTATATTACCTAGCAAGCCCTACTAATGTAAATAAAAGCTATTGTATTAGTTAGCTAGCCCTACTAATGTAAGCCTTGGCTTGTGCGAGCTGCAACGGCGCAATGGAGCAGGTGCCTATCTTTGGATTCTGTAGCTTGAGACAGCTTGATGTTGTAGTGTGGAAATATTTATCATATATACCTTAAGGGTATATTAAAACATACGTCATATATGAGCCATAATAACATTATGCAATTAATATGTTAACACATTCTATTAAATGAATTATCTTTATCTAATTCCATTTAACATTATAGTAAAACCATGTGCAATCAAGTATTAGTTGATTAAGGTCAAGTAATGGTCATGAGAAGGGAATATCAAAGCAGGTATTATTTAATTACTTTGTCAAATGAATGTCACCAAAAGCACTCACAAACTTCTACAGATGCACAATCGAGAGCATCCTGTCGAGCTGTATCACCGCCTGGTATGGCAACTGCACCGCCCTCAACCGTAAGGCTCTCCAGAGGGTAGTGAGGTCTGCACAATGCATCACCGGGGGCAAACTACCTGCCCTCCAGGACACCTACACCACCCGATGCTACAGGAAGGTCATAAAGATCATCAAGGACATCAACCACCCGAGCCACTGCCTGTTCACCCCGCTGTCATCCAGAAGGCGAGGTCAGTACAGGTGCATCAAAGCTGGGACCGAGAGACTGAAAAACAGCTTCTATCTCAAGGCCATCAGATTGTTAAACAGCCACCACTAACATTGAGTGGCTACTGCCAACACACTGTCAATGACACTGACTCTACTCCAGCCACTTTAATAATGGGAATTGATGGGAAATGATGTAAATATATCACTAGCCACTTTAAACAATGCTACCTTATATAATGTTTACATACCCTACATTATTCATCTCATATGTACACGTATATACTGTACTCTATATCATCTACTGCATCCTTATGTAATACATGTATCACTAGCCACTTTAACTATGCCACTTGGTTTACATACTCATCTCATATGTATATACTGTACTCGATATCATCTACTGTATCTTGCCTATGCTGCTCTGTACCATCACTCATTCATATATCCTTATGTACATATTCTTTATCCCCTTACACTGTGTATAAGACAGTAGTTTTTTGGAATTGTTAGTTAGATTACTTGTTCGTTATTACTGCATTGTCGGAACTAGAAGCACAAGCATTTCGCTACACTCGCATTAACATCTGCTAACCATGTGTATGTGACAAATAAAATTTGATTTGATTTGATTTGATTTGATTTGAATGGCTTCACATACAAGGCATAACGCTTCATTTACAAGCATTAACAAGTATTACATTATTCTAGACATAATGATCTTAGATTTTACAAGACAATGCATGAACAAAGAGATGCCTACTAGACCAGAAGCCTAGAAGCCTAGGAAATTAGAAAATATCATTCAACCTCCAATAGACAGGATAAGAGAGAGAACAACAGACCTTCATTTAATTTATACCAGATCTGACTTGTTTGTATTAAAAATCTATTGTTGACCAATCAACAGACCAAACCAAAAGTTATAAAACTAAGATATACAATCAGATCAAATCAGCCAACATCCTCTAGGAAGGGGGGCCAAATCTATGTGTGCTGACATGAGAGGGTGGGTTGGACAATTGTATACAGACAGTGTTGTCAGAGTTTACCCAGAACAAGCAGATGTAACGACAGCAATCATACATTCATATACAGCAGATGGCTTCAGAGTTCTTTACAGGGTAACGCTAAAGCAGGCATGTTAGGTATCTATCATACATTAATCAGTCCTCTGGATACTGTACAGTATAGCCCTCAAACTCAACTCTGAACCTCAAAGTCAGTTCCACTTTCATTCATTGTTCCCCTCGAATCAGGGACTGATTAGACCTGGGACACCAGGTGGGTGTAATCAATTATCAGGCAGAACAGAAAACCAGCAGGCTCCAGACCACGTAGGGTAAGAGTTGAATATCCCTGGTGTAGAGAGAGCGAGAGAGATACATTTTGGGATACTTATCTAGAGATACTGAGATACATTTTGGCCCCTCATAGGGAGGAAGGACGTACTGACCCTTGGGCATTGCCTTAGGCCATTTGCCATGCGGACAGAGGTGACAGAAAGCACATGAATTAGGGCCGAGCATACACTGTACAAGTACACCCCCTGGATAGGACGCTAGTCTATCACAGGGACTTACAGTACCCCCAATCTATCGCTTTCATGCTGAGTGCCAAGCAGAGACGCATGGAGTCCCATTTTCTTTGTCTATTTTTTTTAGGTATGACTCGGCCAGGGGATCAAACTTCCAACCTGCCAATCTCAGGGAGGACACTCTAACACAAGGCCACTGAGTTGGTAGGATGTAACACTGTATAACATGCTTGAATCCCAAGTCGAGTCCCGAGTTCTTTGGTACATGTAGGCTATAAGATGAGGTCCAACAATCTTTGAAAACTACATTTTCATCATGTAGAAAACATGCTCACTTACAGTGTTGAGCATAATAAATTCAGTGCACTGTTCTGGCCCAAAATAAGTTAATCACACTGTGGTAAAAATGACCCAATGTTTGTGGTAACATGTTGATGCATTACATATTAGACAGTGTTGTAGAAAACCCCTCAGCGCAGACTTAGACTTGGACTCGAACACTAGGGACTTGTCTACATCACTGTCTAATATGAAAAGCAGCAACATGTTACCGCGACAATTGTGTCATTTTGACCGCAATGTGATTCAACTTATTTTGGTCCAGAACCGTACGCTGACTGTGCTACTGCACTAGCTGTGTTCGATTACAGGCTTAGTTTAATGCTATGATCATATACAGTGTATGTGTTTGTGTGTGTGTGTGCACGTGTGTGCACGTAAGTGCAGGGTGCATGTGTAATGGTGGGCTTGTTCTTGTCAACGTTGGAAGTGCACTTTGGCACAATCCACTAATTAAAGGCAAACGCAGTGTCACATCAACACAGCTCTGCCAAGGCTGTGGTTTTGGCACTTTGAACATGATGGGCCCTGTGCAGGCAGGACATGGAAAATGGGCCTCCCTTTTCTCTAGCTAATTAGACATGTCGTTTGGTGCCTTAACATGCAGACACACGTCAAAAGGTGTCCTATACGCTTGTAATGTGAAACGAGGGCCTCACACAGAGCTCAGGATTCAAAGCAATTACTAGGACTGTCACCACTCATATGCTATAGATACAAAAGTATGTGGATTCGTCAATTTCAGCCACACCCGTTGCTGACAGGTGTATAAAATTGAGCATACAGTCATGCAATCTCCATAGGAAAACATTGGCGGTAGAATGACCTTACTGAAGAGCTCAGTGACTTTAAACGTGGAACCGTCATAGGATGCCACCTTTCCAACAAGCCAGTTCGTCAAATTTCAGCCCTGCAAGTGCTGCCCCAGGTAAGTGATGTTATTGTGAAGTAGAAACGTCTAGGGGCAACAACGGATCAGCTGGAAATGGTAGGCCACACAAGCTCACAGAACTGGACCGACAAGTGATGAAGTGCGTAGCTCGTAAAAATAGTCTGTCCTCAGTTGCAACACTTACTACCGAGTTCCAAAGTGTAGCACTCCCTTCTGTCATCATGAAGTGCTTTGAGAGACTCGTCCACGGACGATGCAATCGCCATCACACTGCACACTGCCCTGTACCATCTGGACAAGAGGAATACCTATGTAAGAATGCTGTTCATTGACTACAACTCAGCATTCAACACCATAGTACCCTCCAAGATCATCATTAAGCTTGAGGCCATGGGTCTCAACCCCACCCTGTGCAACTGGATCCTGGACTTTATGACGGGTAGGAAACAACATCTCCACTTAGCTGATCCTCAACACTGAGGCCCCACAAGGGTGCATGCTCAGCCCCCTCCTGTCTTCCCAGTTTGCCCATGACTGCGTGGCCATGCACGCCTCCAAATCAATCATCAAGTTTGCAGATGACACAACAGTAGTGGGCTTGATTACCAACAACAATGAGACAGCCTACAGGGAGGAGGTGAGGGCACTCGGAGTGTGGTTTCAGGAAAACAACCTCTCACTCAACGTCAGCAAAACAAAGGAGATGATCGTGGACTTTAGGAAACAGCAGAGGGAGCACATCAACGGGACAGTAGTGGAGAAGGTGGAAAGTTTTAAGTTCCTCCGCGTACACATCACAGACAAACTGAAATGGTCCAACCACACAGACAATGTGGTGAAGAAGGCGCAAAGGTGCCTCTTCAACCTCAGGAGGATGAAGAAATTTTCCTTGGGCACCTAAAACCTTGACAAACTTTTACAGATGCACAATTGAGAGCATCCTGTCGGGTTGTATCACTGCCTGGTACAACAACTGCACCGCCCTCAACCGCAAGGCCCTCCAGAGGGTGGTGCGGTCTGCACAACGCATCACCGGGGTCAAACCACCTGCCCCCCAGGACACCTACACCACCCGATGTCACAGGAAGGCCAAAAAGATCATAAAGGACAACAACCCCCCAAGCCACTGCCTGTTCACCCCGCTACCATCCAGGAGACGAGGTCAGTACAGGTGCATCGAAGCAGGGACAGAGAGACTGAAAAACAGCTTCTAGCTCAAGGCCATCAGACTGTTAAACAGCAATCACTAACTCAGAGAGGCTGCTGCCGACATACAAACTCAAATCATTGGCCACTTTAATAAATTGATAACTAGTCACTTTAAACAATGCCACTTTAATAATGTTTACATACAGTTGAAGTCAGAAGTTTACATACACCTTAGCCAAATACATTTCAACTTAGTTTTTCACAAATTCTGACATTTAATCCTAGTAAAAAATCCCTGTCTTAGGTCAGTTAGGATCACCACTTTATTTTAAGAATAGGAAATGTCAGAATAATAGTAGAGAGAATGATTTATTTCAGCTTTTATTTCCTTCATCATATTCCCAGTGGGCCAAAAGTTTACGTACACTCAATTAGTCTTTGGTAGCATTGCCTTTTACCCATATTAAACAATTGAAACGTTTTGGGTAGCCTTCCACAACCTTCCCACAATAAGTTGTGTGAATTTTGTTCCATTCCTCCTGACAGAGCTGGTGCAACTGAATCAGATTTGTAGGCCTCCTTGCTTGCACATTCTTTTTCAGTTATGTCCACATATTTTCTGTATGGCGGTTTTGGAGCAGTGGCTTCTTCCTTGCTGAGTGGCCTTTCAGGTTATGTCAATATAGGACTCGTTTTACTGTGGATATAGATACTTTGTATCTGTTTCCTCCAACATCTTCACAAGGTCCTTTGCTGTTGTTCTGGGAATGATTTGCACTTTTTGCACCAAAGTACGTTCATCTATAGGAGACACTTTTCATTCCTGAGCGGTATGACGGCTGCGTAATCCCAGTTTATATAGAAGAACATGGTACCTTCAGGCATTTGGAAATTGCTCCCAAGGTTGATCCAGACTTGTGGAGGTCTACAATTTTTTTCTGATGTTTTGGCTGATTTCATTTGATTTTCCCATGATGTCAAGCAAAGAGGCACAGAGTTTGAAGGTAGGCCTTGAAATACCTCCACAGGTACACCTACAAATGACAACAAATTATGTTAATTAGCCTATCAGAAACTTTTAAAGCCATGACTTAATTTTCTGGAATTTTCCAAGCTGTTTAAAGGCACAGTCCCCATATTGTAGGTAAACTTCTGACCCATTGGAATTGTGATACGGTGAATTGTAAGTGAAATAATCCGTCTGTTAACAATTGTTGGAAAAATTACTTGTCCTAACCGACTTGCCAAAACTGCAGTTTGTTAACAAGACATTTGTGGAGTGGTTGAAAAACTAGTTTTATTGACTCAAACCTAAGTGTATGTAAACTTCCGACTTCAACTGTATCTTACACTACTCATCTCATATGTACAGTATATACTCTGTCTTATACCATCTATTGCATCTTGCCATTGCCGCTCGGCCATCGCTCATCCATATATTTATATGTACATGTTCTTATTCCATCAATTTTGATTTTGACTCCAGCCACTTTAATAATGGGAATTGATGGGAAATGATGTAAAATATATCACCAGCCACTTTAAACAATGCTACCTAATATAATGTTTACATACCCTGCATTATTTATCTCATATGTATACGTATATACTGTACTCTATATCATCTACTGCATCTTTATGTAATACATGTATCACTAGCCACTTTAACTATGCCACTTTGTTTACATACTCATCTCATATGTATATACTGTACTCGATACCATCTACTGTATCTTGCCTATGCCGCTCTGTACCATCACTCATTCATATATCTTTATGTACATATTCTTTATCCCCTTACACTGTGTATAAGACAGTAGTTTTGGAATTGTTAGTTAGATTACTTGTTGGTTTATTACTGCATTGTCGGAACTAGAAGCACAAGCATTTCGCTACACTCGCATTAACATCTGCTAACCCTGTGTATGACCAATAACATTTGATTTGATTTGAACTGCCTCTGGAAGCAACGTTAGCACAATAACTGTTTGTCAGGAGATCAGGAATAACTGTTTTTGTCAGGAATAACTGTTTTTCATGAAATGGGTTTCCATTGCTGAGCAGCCGCACACAAGCCTAAGATTATCATGTGCAATGCCAAGCATCAGCTGGAGTGGTGTAAAACGTGCCACTGTTGGACTCTGAAGCAGAGGAAACACATCCTCTGGAGTGATTAATCACAATTCTTCATCTGGCAGTCCGACAGACGAATCTGGGTTTGGCGGATGCCAGGAGAACGCTACCTGCCCAATGCATAGTGGCAACTGTAAAGTTTGGTGGGGTAGGAAAAATGGTCTGGGGCTGTTTTTCAGAGTTTGGACTAGGCCCCTTAGTGCCAGTGAAGGGAAATCTTAACGCTACAGCATACAATTACATTCTAGACGATTCTGTGCTTACAATTTGGTTGCAACAGTTTGGGGAAGGCCCTTTCCTGTGTCAGCATGGCCCCGTGCACAAAGCGACGTCCAATCAGAAAGGGTTTGTCGAGATCGGTGTGGAAGAACTTGACTGGCCTGCACAGAGCCCTCAACCCCATCAAACACCTTTGGGATGAATTGTAACGCCAACTGCGAGGCAGGCCAAATCGCCCAACATCAGTACCAACGTCACTAATGTTCTTATGGCTGAATGGAAGCAAGTCCCCGCAGCAACAATCCAACATCTAGTGGAAAGCCTTCCCAGAAGAGTGGAGGCTGTTCTAGCAGCAAAGGGGGGGACCAACTCCTTATTAATGCCATTGATTTTGGAATGAGATGTTCAACAAGCAGGTGTCCACGTTTTTTTGGTAATGTAGTGTAGAGTTCTGGTTCCATAGGTGTGATATGTTGCCCGATGGACGCAAAGCCGTTTTGGGAATCTCTGATCATATTGATCATCACATTGTTTTGATGTACCTTTTCTGTCATGAAGACAGTTTCTCTGTTACTGAGGAGTCGGTAGGCTTGTCCCAAGGACTACATCCACACATGTAGTGTTTTTGCAGACTGGGCATGGCAATCAAGCGGCTATGTGCCAGCACAGTGATTTTTAACGCCGAAACTAATCATCATCTGGTGTGCCATCTGTCCCCGAGTGCCACATATTCACTGGGTAGAAATGCCAGTAGAAGGATGTATTTGCTTGTCCTCTGCCTGACTACCTGCTTTGTAGCTTTGCAACACATTTAAATGTGAGCAGCTTGTCATTACACGGCTCTGCAGCATTCAGAGTAAAATGTGTATTTTATTTTATTGCCTTTATCTAACCACGGAAGTTATTGAGAACACATTATCTTTAACAATAACGACTGGACAACACGTGTTCATGCCATCCAGAAATCCACAACTGATATTTCAGCCATTCCAATTCAACATTGAATTGGCATAATCTGAACTGCCAAAATCTGTCATAATCCCATCCAATCCATTTGTTTACTCACATATGTATTTTTCAACACCACCATTCTATTTTACAAGAGCTCAGTGAGTGTCTGGATGGGAAGAGAGAGTGAGAGCAGGCGCTTGATCTACAGTCAGACAGTCTGCGTCCTCGGAGGAGCTCCCCAAAGTGAGCTCGGAGGGGAGTGCTTGACATAAGACAGCGCCATCCGCCTTCTTGCGAGTGCCCTTTTCTCTGACAAGTGAGCCAGCACGTCTAATTAAATCCATTTTGTGGTTACTGCAGCTCAGGTATGACTTCCTCATTCCAACATTCCACTGCTGGCCCAGGACTCCTAACATTGAAATTAACCTTTAGTCGCTATGATAATCACTGTGGAAAGTGGAGGAGAAAGGAAGAGGAAGGGTGGAGATTTTGTGTGTGTGGGGGGGTAGGACTAAACCCCTCTGCTCCTGTCCATGAGACGGCACGGTGCTGTGACTTTTGCCAATCTCAATTTACCAAAAATTGAAGAAATTCTGCTTTGAAATTTTATTTAACCTTTATTTTGACAGGAAAGACGTATTGAGACCTAGGTTTATTTTCCAAATGTGCCCTGTATAATCCAATATACACTTATATACAGTAATCCAAGATGGTTTAACAGTGCAGACGTTGTTTGTTGTAAATTTAGTTTTTTTTTGTATTTTTTTGTATATAATCTCTTTTTAAATTTTTTAATTAAACATACCTTCCGGCAACCCGCCTCACCCAATGTGATACGGATCAGCTATTGTTAGACCTTATAGCCAGAGCCTCCATCAGAAGCTAACCAGCTAATTAGCTACTAGCTATTTAGTCATTGTTAGCCACTGCTAGTGGCCTTTACCTTTAGCACAGACACTGCTTTTAGCCTGGATAATACTTGCCAGTCTGCCAGTCTGTCAGTCTGCCAGTCTGCGATATCAACCCTGAGCATACCCGACTGTTTTCTCCACTACAACACCGGATTCCTGCCGTAAGCCCTGGACCTTTGCATCAGATCATCGCAGCTAGCTAGCTGTTACCGAGTGGCTATAGTGGCTAACGCCCTTGTCCCGAAGCTAGCACCAGTTAGCCTCGAGCCAGGCGCATCTCCCGGCTAGCAAACAACGTTACTCCAGCTACAATGCCTGTTTTGCCAACTGGCCTGGACCCTTTGTCGACACGGAGCCTTGCCGATCCATCACGACTGGTCTACCAATGTAATTCCATCCATTGTGCCCTCAACCGACCTTTGCCGGACGTTGGTGAAGATGCTTCTACTAGCCCCGGCCTGCTAACTTTTTTGAACGCCGTGTCTCCCGCTTGCTAGCGTAGTAACGACTACCCAGCGGCTTCCCTGTTTCATCTATTGCTGTTCACTGGACCCTATGATCACTTGGCTACATAGCTGATGCCTGCTGAACTGTTCATTAATCACGGTACTCCATTTTTTTTCATCTGTCAGCTCCAGCCTCGAACTCAGGCCCTGTGTGTAGTTAACTGTCCCTCTCTGCCCATTCATCACCATTTTACCTGTTGTTGTTGTCTTAGCTGATTAGCTGTTGTTGTCTTACCCGTTCTTGTCTTAGCTAGCTCTCACAATCAACACCTGTGATTGCTTTATGCCTCGCTTTATATCTCTCTCTAATGGCAATATGCCTTGTATGCTGTTGTTTAGGATAGTTATCATTGTTTTGGTTTACTGCGGAGCCCCATGTCCCACTCAACATGCCTCAGATACCTCTTTTGTCTCACCTCCCAGACATGCGGTGACGTCACCCAGCATAACTAGTGCGTCCAGAGATGCAACCTCTTATCGTCACTCAATGCCTAGGTTTTACTCCATTGTACCCGCACCCTACCATACCCCTGTCTGTACATTATGGCCTGAATATATCCTACCACAACCAGAAATCTGCTCGTTTTATTCTCTGTCCCCAACACACCAGACTACCAGTTTTGATAGCCTTTAGCCGAACCCTCGTCCTACTCCTCCTCTATTCCTCAGGTGATGTAGAGGTTAACCCAGGCCCTGTGTGTCCCCAGGCGCTCTCATTTGTTGACTTCTGTAACCGTAAGAGCCTTGGTTTCATGCATGTTTACATCAGAAGCCTCCTCCCTAAGTTTGTTTTACTCACTGCTCTAGCACACTCTGTCAACCCTGATGTCCTTGCCGTGTCTGAATCCTGGCTTAGGAAGGCCACCAAAAATTCTGAGATTTCCATCCCCAACTACAACATTTTCCATTAAGATAGAACTGCCAGAGGGGGAGCAGTTGCAATCTACTGCAGAGATAGCCTGCAAAGTTCTGTCATACTTTCCAAATCTATGCCCAAACAGTTCGAACTTCTACTCTTAAAAATTGATCACTCTAGAAATAAGTCTCCCACTATTGCTGCCTGTAATAGACCCCTTTCAGCTCCCAGCTGTGCCATGGGCACCATATGTGAATTGATTGACCCCCATCTATCTTCAGAGTTAATTCTGTTAGGTGAACTAAACTGGGAAATGCTTAACACCCCGGCAGTCCAACAATCTAAACTAGATGCCTTCAATCTCACACAAATTATCAAGGAACCCACCAAGTACAACCCTGAATCCGTAAACATGGTCACCCTCATAGACATTATCTTGACCAACTTGCCCTCCAAATACACCTCTGCTGTTTCAATCAGGATCTCAGTAATCACTGCCTCATTGCCTGCATCCGCTATGGGTCCGTGGTCAAACAACCACCCCTCATCACTGTTAAACACTCCCTAAGACAATCGACCTGGCCCGGGTATCCTGGAAGGATATAGTCCTCATCCCATCAGTAGAGGATGCCTGGTCGTTCTTTAAAGGTAATTTCCTCACCATCTTAAATAAGCATGCCCCTTTCAAAAAATGTAGAACTAAGAACAAATATAGCCCTTGGTTCCCTCCAGACCTGACTGCCCTCGACCAGCACAAAAACATCCTGCGGCGGACTGCACTAGCATCAAATAGTCCCCGCGATATGCAACTTTTCAGGGAAGTCAGGAACCACTACAATCAGTCAGTTAGGAAAACAGAGGCTAGCTTTTTCAAACAGAAATTTACATCCTGTAACTCTGACTTCAAAAGGTTTTGGGACACTGTAAAGTCCATGGAGAATAAGAGCCCCTCCTCCCAGCTTCCCAGTGCACTGAGGCTAGGAAACACTGTCACCACCGATAAATCCACGATAATCGATAATTTCAATAAGCATTTCTCTACGGCTGGCCATGCTTTCCTCCTGGCTACCCCAACCCTGGCCAACAGCTCCGCACCCCCCGCAGCTACTTGCCCAAGCCTCCCCAGCTTCTCCTTCACCCAAATCCAGATAGCAGATGTTCTGAAAGAGCTGCAAAACCTGGACCCGTACAAATCTGCTGGGCTAAACAATCTGGACTCTCTCTTTCTAAAATTATCCGCCGCCATTGTTGCACCCCGTATTACCAGTCTGTTCAACCTCTCTTTCGTATCGTCCGAGATTCCTAAAGATTGGAAAGCTGCCACGGTCATCCACCTCTTCAAAGGGGGTGACACTCTAGACCCAAACTGTTACAGACCTATATCCATCCTGCCCTGCCTTTCTAAAGTCTTCTAAAGCCAAGTTAACAAACAGATCACTGACCATTTCGAATCCCACTGTACATTCTCCGCTGTGCAATCCGGTTTCCGAGCTGGTCACGGGTGCACCTCAGCCAAGCTCAAGGTCCTAAACGATATCATAACCGCCACTGATAAAAGACAGTACTGTGCAGCCATCTTCATTGACCTGGCCAAGGCTTTCGACTCTGTCAATCACCTTATTCATATCGGCAGACTCAACAGCCTTGTTTTCTCAAATGACTGCCTCGCCTGGTTCACCAACTACTTCTCAGATAGAGTTCAGTGTGTCAAATCGGAGGGCCTGTTGTCCTGACCTCTGGCAGTCTATATGGGCGTACCACAGGGTTCAATTCTCGGGCCGTTCATTTCTCTGTTTATATCAACGATGCTTGATTCCTTGATCCACCTCTACGCAGACGACACCATTCGGTTTACATCTGGCCCTTCTTTGGACACTGTGTCAATAAACCTCCAAATGAGCTTCAATGCATACAACACTCCTTCCGTGGCCTCCAACTGATCTTAAATGCTAGTAAAACTAAATGCATGCTCTTCAACCGATCGCTTCCTGCACCTGCCCGCCCGTCCAGCATCACTACTCTGGACGGTTCTGACTTAGAATATGTGGACAACTACAAATACCTAGGTGTCTGGCTAGACTGTAAACTCTCCTTCCAGACTCATATTAAACATCTCCAATCCAAAATTAAATCTATAATTGGCATCCAATTTCGCAAGAAAAGCCTCCTTCACTCACACTGCCAAGCATACCCTTGTAAAACTGACTATCCTGCCGATCCTCGATTTTGGCGATGTCATTTATCAAATAACCTCCAACACTCTACTCAGCAAACTGGATGCAGTCTATCACAGTGCCATCCGTTTTGTCACCAAAGCCCCATATACCACCCACCACTGTGACCTGTATGCTCTCGTCAGCTGGCCCTCGCTACATATTCTTTGCCAGACCCACTGGCTCCAGGTCATCTATAAGTCTTTGCTAGGTAAAGCTCCGCCTTATCCCAGCTCACTGGTCCCCATAACAACACCCAAAATTAACACGCGCTCAAGCAGGTATATCTCACTGGTCACAACCAAAGCCAACACCTCTTTGGCCGCCTTTCCTTCCAGTTCTCTGCTGCCAATGACTGGAACGAATTGCAAAAATCCCTGAAGTTGGAGACTTATATATTTCCCTCACTAACTTTAAGCATCAGCTATCTGAGCAGCTGATCGCTGCAGCTGTAAACAGCCCATCTGTAAATAACCCATCCAACTACCAACCTCATCCCCATGTTGTTTTTATTTACTTTTTTTGCTCTTCTGCACACCAGTTTTTCTACTGCAATTACTTCGCTACTGTGGCCTATTTATTGCCTTACGTCCTTACGCCATTTGCACACACTGTTTAAGGACTTTTTCTATTGTGTTATTGACTGTACGTTTGTTTATTCCATGTGTAGCTCTGTAATGTTGTTTTGTTGTTTGTGTCGCTCTGCTTTGCTTTATCTTGGCCAGGTCGCAGTTGTAAATGAGAACTTGTTCTCAACTGGCCTACCTGGTTAAATAAAGGTGAAATACATTGTTATTTTTATAAATATGTATTGTATATACAGTATCATTCCAAAGTGTGTTCACACCTTCTCATTCAAGGGTTTGTCATTATTTTTTACTATTTTCTACATTGTAGAATAGTAATGAAGACATCAAAACTATGAAATAACATATATGGAATAATGTAGTAACCATAAACATTTTAAACAAGTTATATTTTATATTTGAGATTCTTCAAAGTAGCCACCCTTTGCCTTGATGACAGCTTTGCACACTCTTGACATTCTCTCGTCCAGCTTCATGAGGTAGTCACCTGGAATGCAATTCAATTAACAGGTGTGCCTTGTTAAAAGTTAATTTGTGGAATTTCTTTCCTTCTTATTGCGTTAGAGCCAATCAGTTGTGTTGTGACATGGTAGCAGTGGTATACTGAAGATAGCCTATTTGGCAAAAGACCAAGTCCATATTATGGCAAGAACAGCTCAAATAAGCAAAGAGAAACTACAGTCCATCATTACTTTACGACCTGAATGTCAGGTCAGTCAATGCGGAACATTTCAAGAACTTTTAAAGTTTCTTCGAGTGCAGTCGCAAGCACTATGATGCAACTGGATCTCATGAGGACCGCCACAGGAAAGGAAGACCCAGAGTTACCTCTGCTGCAGAGGATAAGTTCATTAGAGTTATCAGCCTCAGAAATTGCAGCCCAAATAAATGCTTCACAGAGTTCAAGTAACAGACACATCTCAACATCAACTGTTCAGAGGAGACTGCATATCAAAATCAAATCAAATAACATTTTATTAGTCACATGCACAGGTGTGTAGACCTTACAGTGAAATGTTTATTCATGAGCCCCTAACCAAAAGTGCAGTTTAAAAAAAATATGGATAAGAATAAGAGATAAAAGTAACAAGTAATTAAAGAGCAGCAGTAAAAAATAACAATATATACAGGGGGGTGCCGGTACAGAGTCAATGTGCGGGGTCACCGGTTAGTTGAGGTAGTATGTACGTACATGTAGGTAGAGTAAATTAAAGTGACTATGCATAGATGACAACAGAGAGACAACAGAGAGTGGCAGTGGTGTGGAGGGGGGGGGGGCAATGCAAATAGTCTGGGTAGCCATTTGAGTAGATATTCAGGAGTCATATGGCTTGGGGATAGAAGCTGTTTAGAAGCCTCTTGGATCTAGACTTGGTGCTCCGGTACCGCTTGTCGTGTGGTAGCAGAGAGAGCAGTCTATGACTAGGGTGGCTGAATTTTTAGGGCCTTCCTCTGACACTGCCTGGTATAGAGGTCCTGGATGGCAGGAAGCTTGGCCCCAGTGATGTACTGGGCCGTTCTCTCTACCCTCTGTAGTGCCTTGCTGTTTGAGGCCGAGCAGTTGCCATGCCAGGCAGTGATGCTACCAGTCAGGATGCTCTCGATGGTGCAGCTGTCAAACCTTTTCAGGATCTCAGGACCCATGCCAAATCTTTTTAGTCTCCTGAGGGGGAATAGGTTTTGTCATGCCCTCTTCATAAATGTCATGGTGTGCTTGGACCATGTTAGTTTGTTGGTGATGTGGACACCAAGGAACTTGAAGCTCTCAACCTGCTCCACTGTAGCACTGTCGATGAGAATGGGGGTGTGCTTGGTCCTCTTTTTCCTGTAGTCATCTCCTTTGTCTTGATCACGTTGAGGGAGAGGTTGATATCCTGGCACCAATCGGCCAGGTCTCTGACCTCCTCCCTATAGGATGTCTCGTTGTTGTCGGTGATCAGGCCTACCGCTGCTGTGTCATCGGCAAATTTAATGATTGCTGCAAAGAAACCACTACTGAAGGACACTAATAAGAAGAAGAGACTTGCTTGGGTCAGGAAACATGCGCAATGGACATTAGACCGGAAAACTCTGTCCTTTGGTCTGATGAGTCCAAATGTGAAATCTTTGGTTCCAACCACTCTGATGGAATGCAGAGTAGGTGAACAGATGATCTTCACATGTGTGGTTCCCACCGTGAAGCGTGGAGGAGGAGGTGTGCTGGTGTGGGGGTGCTTTGCTGGTGACACTGCCTGTGATATATTTAGAATTCAAGGCACACTTAACCAGCATGGCTATCACAGCATTCTGCAGCGATAGGCCATCCCATCGGATTTGCGCTTAATGGGACTATCATTTGTTTTTCAACAGGACTATTACCCAATACACCTCCAGGCTGTGTAAGGGCTATTTGACCAAGAAGGAGAGTTATGGAGTGCTGTATCAGATGACCTGGCCTCCACAATCACCCGACCTTAACCAAATTGAGATGGTTTGAGATGAGCTGGTCCGCAGAGTAAAAGAAAAGCAGCCAACAAGTACTCAGCATATGTGGGAACTAGGATCCTCACGACTTAACTAATCCTGTAAACTGACTGGTTAGGCAACTCAGATGTGTATACTTCAACAGCAAAGTTAGATAAGACGGAAGTTTATGATGTAGGGCCTTGTTAAAACAAAACGGGAGTAATGTAGAGATCCACAGGTCTTTAGTGAAGCCAACCTTTTGATACTGGATACAGCGATTGGGGCGGCAGGGTAGCCTAGTGGTTAGAGTGGTGGACTGGCAACCGGAAGGTCCAAATCCCCGGGCTGACAAGGTACAAATATGTTGTTCTGCCCCTGAACAGGCAGTTAACCCACTGTTCCTAGTGGGTGAACTGTTCCTAGCCTTTGAAAATAAGAATTTGTTCTTAACTGACTTGCCTCATTAAATAAATTAATGTCAAAACTGTCACCTGTAACAAAACTAAGTGCATTATGGTAGATAGTATCCAAAGGTTTAAGGTATGATAGTATCCAAAGGTTTAAGATTAGTAGCAGCTGCACTTTGATAAATAATGTCACCATAATCAACAATAGATAAAAAGAATGGCTGAATAGTAATTAATAATCTGCTTCATACTGCTTAGAGAAAGACGTTATCTGTTTCTGGAGAAAAAGACAACTTACTTATATTAGCTTCTTTACCAGCTTGTCGATATGTTTTTTAAATGCCAAATCCATATCAATCCAAATGCCTAAGTTTATATATGCGGGAACATGTTCAATTGGAGAACCATCTAATAACCATCTTATCTGAAACATTCTTACAAGAGTTTAACAACAGCATGAAATTTCATTTCAAGTTCTAAATCAGCATAGTTATAAAATCTGACTGTAGTTTTGACTCAGCCAGGTCGGGGCGAGAGTATCATCCGCATCTAGATCAAGTTTTTTTTTTACAGATTGACCAATGGTGTTCATATAAATAGTGAAGAGAACAGGTCCCAAAATCGACCCCTGTGGAACACAGTTGTTTTTTACTGCAGTAATTTTGCAGTGTAATTGCAGTTATTCAGTTATTCCAAAATCCGAAAATCGACTGCAGTTACTGCACTTTTACTGCAGTATCAAAACGGCAATCTGTTTTTGTACACCTCACGTTGGCCCGAGTTCTGAAACCATGAACAGGCGTCAGAGCTCAGGCCTATCGAGGACAACTTAGTCAATAAAATAGCGTGATCAAGAGTTTTGACTGGTCCAAAAACAAAACAGCACATTTCTTTTAAGTGTGTAAAGCATTGACACAATCATTAACTACGAAAGTGGTAGCTGTAATAGTGCTAAGTCCAGGACTAAACCCTGATTGGTTTACATTCTAAATACATTTCTCAGATAAAAAAAGAGTTGTACATTTACCAAGGATTCTAGAATCTTAGCTAGACAAAGAAGCCTTGAAATGGGGCGATAATGATTAAGATCTCTACTATCCCCGTCCTTATGAAGTGGCAGCACAAGAGCTGATTTACATACTTTAGGAATATTTCCTGATAACAATGATAAATAACTCATGTGGGTTATTGAGCCAACAATGATGAGTGCTGCACACTTAAGAAGACCAGGATCCAATTGGTTGGCCTCTGTGGATTTCTTGTTGTTTATTGCTAGCAAAGCATCCAGGACTTATTTTTCTGTAAATAGCCTAAAAGAAAAGCTTTGACTATCATTTCTCTGATCATTCAGAAAGTTTCCCCCTATAAGCATCCAGCTCAATATCATTGTGAATAGGCTTAGAAGTTCTTTCAAAGAGCCCGCTGAAATAAAATCGGGATTAAATGCATCAATGATGGCATTTTTTTCCCATAATGAGGCCAGTGTCTGAATTAATTTGTTGTGCCATAAAGGAGGAAGTAGAACCCTTCAGGAATTTGACAGTTATCCAGATTTTGCCGGTTCCATTACAATGTGAATGAGCGGTTACATAATAATCAGATTTAGCCTTTCAGATTTGTTTTACACAATGATTCCGCAGTTGCTTAACAGCTTGCCAGTCCGGGCCAAAGCCTGTGTTCCTGGCCTTGACCCAAGCATAATCTCTTTATGAATTACTTCTGATCATTCTGGAGTGTACCAAGGCATTCAATCTACCTTTAACCCTTAATTATTTGAATGGAACATGATTATCCACCACAGTATTGATACATCTGCAAAAAGGCTCAAAGCTAAATCGGGTTCAGCAATAGCTGAAATACAACCCAGGCTGTTCAGCCTGTTCGCTGAAGTTTTTAAAGTTCCTCTTTTTGATGACAGGAGCCTCAATTCGTCGGGGCAGGGACTCAAGGTGTCAAAAGAATTCCACAGGGATAATGGCCCATATTGACTCCAATGCTTCTTAAAGTTGTATCAAGCTGGCTGCATGTCCTTTGGGTGGTGGACCATTCTTGATGCACACGGAAAACGGTTGAGTGTGAAAAACCCAGCAGCGTTGCAGTTCTTGACACAAACCGGTGCGCCTGGCATCTACTACCACACCCCGTTCAAAGGCACTTAAATATTGTATCATGCCCGTTCACCCTCTGACTGGCACACATACACAATCCATGTCTCAATTGTCTCAAGGCTTAAAAATCCATCTTTAACCTGTCTCCTCATCATCACAGAAATGGATTTAACAAGTGACATCAATAAGGGATCATAGTTTTCACCTGGATTCACCTGGTCAGTCTATGTTATGGAAAGAGAAGGTGTACTTAATGTTTTGTATATTCAGTGTATTTCTTTGGTGTATTCGTTAAAATAAGATCAATCAGAGATGACTTTGAAAGATATTTAGGGTTGGGCCGTGTAGGCTTTGTCGCCAGCTGGGTTAGGTTTAGTTCATTACACATGTTTCGTCTGAAGCCTGCATTTCCCAATCATAATTTAGGTCACCCAGGATAATAACTTCTGATTTAGTAAAAGAAGACAACAAACTTGTTAACTCCTCGAGGGAGGACGGTAGACCCTTATAACAGTTATGGATACATTTTCCCGCCAGACAAAGGCTTAAAGATAATAGCTTGAATTGTTTGGCAAGGGAAATGGATTTCAGTAAAGCAACAGAGAAATTATTTTTAATAAAAATGGCCACTCCGCCACCTCTAACCTTTCTGTCAGCTCTGAACACATGATAACCCTTAATATTAATATACCAGTCCAGAATGTCCCAGTTTCAGTCAGTACCAGAATGTCCGGATTCGTCTGCATTGGCCAGATCTTAATGTAATCCAGTTTAGGAAGTAAGCTTCTAATGTCAGATGCATCAACCCAACCCATTTTTAAAGTCACATGGAAACTCCAACCCAAACAAGCTATGTTCAATAGGCGGTTGCAGGCCCTGTCTGATGGTTGATATTGATATAGATGGTATAAGATTGCATAGAACTGCACCGTTTGGTCTATCCCTATTACGAAGGAGTAGAAATTTGAATTACTTTTCCAAGGTTAGCACCCTTGGGCCTGACGCCACAGCCAATGTCAATATGAGGAACTCTGAGTAATGGAATGTTATAAACTGACTTACATGAGCTTTGGTTGCTATATATTTCTTCGTATTTCTCATGCGTTTTTGTAGTATTACATTGTTATTGATTATTACACTGTTGGGTTTTGAGTTTACAAGAAAGGCATTTCACTGTACTTGTGCATGTGACATTAAAACTTGTAACTATCAGCCCAAGCCCTCTATGTGATGTGAAAACCAAGGGGGTTTTCAAGTTTATAGAATTGACATTTGAACTATATTGTACAAAAATACAGTATAAACGCAACATGCAACAATTTCAAATATATTACAATTCATATAAGGAAATCAGTCAATTTAAATAAATAAATTGTGCCCTAATCTACAGATTCCACATGACTGGGAATACAGATAGTCATTTGTTGGTCACAGATACATTTTTCTTTTTAAAGGTAGGGGCATATCAGAAAACCAAGTCAGGATCTGGTTTGACCACCTCTCCTAGAGTTGATCAGGCTGTTGATTGTGGTTTGTGAAATGTTGTCCCACTCCTCATCAATGGCTGTGTGAAGTTGCTGGATATTGGCTGGAACTGGAACACGATGTCGTAGGCGTCAATCCAGGGCATTCCAAACATGCTCAATGGGTGACATGTCTGGGGAGTATGCAGGCCATAGAAGAACTGGGACATTTTCAGCTTCCAGGAATTTTGAAGCTGATCTGTGACATTGTGTTGTGTGACAAAATGGCACATTTTAGAGTGGCCTTTTACAGTCCCCAGCACAAGGTTCAGCTGTTTAATGATCATGCTGTTAAATCAGCTTTTTGATAAGCCACACCTCTCAGGTGAATGGATTACCTTGGCAAAGGAGAAATGCTCATTAACAGGGATGTAAACAACATTTGTGCACAAAATTTGAGAGAAATACGCTTTTTGTGCAAACAGTAAGAAATTCTGAGATATTTTATTTCAGCTCAACAAACATGGGACCAACTCTTTAAATGTTGTATTTATAAAAGTGTAAAAACACAGGCCACAGTGTGAACGCCATAGGATGTTTTTGTGTTGGTTAAGGGCAGTCAGGTCTGGAGAGAACCAAGGGCTATATCTGTTCCTGGTTCTAAATTTCGTGAATGGGGCATGCTTGTTTAGGATGGTGAGGAAGGCATTTAAAAAAATAAACCAGGCATCCTCTACTGACGGGATGAGATCACTATCATCCTCTACTGACGGGATGAGATCAATATCATCCTCTACTGACGGGATGAGATCAATATCATCCTCTACTGATGGGATGAGATCAATATCATCCTCTACTGATGGGATGAGATCAATATCATCCTCTACTGATGGGATGAGATCAATATCATCCTCTACTTTCGGGATGATATCAATATCATCCTCTACTGATGGGATGAGATCAATATCATCCTCTACTGACGGGATGAGATCAATATCATCCTCTACTGACGGGATGAGATAAATATCATCCTCTACTGACGGGATGAGATCAATATCATTCTCTACTGACGGGATGAGATAAATATCATCCTCTACTGATGGGATGAGATCAATATCATCCTCTACTGACGGGATGAGATCAATATCATCCTCTACTGACGGGATGAGATCAATATCATCCTCTACTTTCGGGATGATATCAATATCATCCTCTACTGACGGGATGAGATAAATATCATCCTCTACTGATGGGATGAGATCAATATCATCCTCTACTGACGGGATGAGGTCAATATCATCCTCTACTGATGGGATGAGATCAATATCATCCACTACTGACGGGATGAGGTCAATATCATCCTCTACTGACGGGATGAGGTCAATATCATCCTCTACTGACGGGATGAGGTCAATATCATCCTCTACTGACAGGATGAGGAAAATATCATCCTCTACTGATGGGATGAGATCAATATCATCCTCTACTGACGGGATGAGATCAATATCATCCTCTACTGATGGGATGAGATCAATATCATCCTCTACTGACAGGATGAGGAAAATATCATCCTCTACTGACGGGATGAGATAAATATCATCCTCTACTGACGGGATGAGATCAATATCATCCTCTACTGATGGGATGAGATCAATATCATCCTCTACTGACAGGATGAGGAAAATATCATCCTCTACTGACGGGATGAGATCAATATCATCCTCTACTGACAGGATGAGGAAAATATCATCCTCTACTGATGGGATGAGATCAATATCATCCTCTACTGATGGGATGAGATCAATATCATCCTCTACTGACAGGATGAGATCAATATCATCCTCTACTGACAGGATGAGGAAAATATCATCCTCTACTGACAGGATGAGGAAAATATCATCCTCTACTGACGGGATGAGATCAATATCATCCTCTACTGACGGGATGAGATCAATATCATCCTCTACTGACGGGATGAGATCAATATCATCCTCTACTGACGGGATGAGATCAATATCATCCTCTACTGACGGGATGAGGAAAATATCATCCTCTACTGACAGGATGAGGAAAATATCATCCTCTACTGACAGGATGAGGAAAATATCATCCTCTACTGACAGGATGAGGAAAATATCATCCTCTACTGACGGGATGAGGTCAATATCATCCTCTACTGACGGGATGAGGTCAATATCATCCTCTACTGATGGGATGAGATCAATATCATCCACTACTGACAGGATGAGGAAAATATCATCCTCTACTGATGGGATGAGATCAATATCATCCACTACTGACGGGATGAGGTCAATATCATCCTCTACTGACGGGATGAGGTCAATATCATCCTCTACTGATGGGATGAGGTCAATATCATCCTCTACTGATGGGATGAGGTCAATATCATCCTCTACTGATGGGATGAGGAAAATATCATCCTCTACTGACGGGATGAGATCAATATCATCCTCTACTGATGGGATGAGATCAATATCATCCTCTACTGGGGAGTTCAAACAAATGGAAACAAGATAACAACTGACATCACCCCCTGGAGGTAGATAAAATCAAATGAAATACATTGGTCACATACACATGGTTAACAGATGTTATTGGCCACATACACATGGTTAACAAATGTTATTGGTCACATACACATGGTTAACAGATGTTATTGGTCACATACACATGTTTAGCGGATGTTATTGGTCACATACACATGGTTAACAGATGTTATTGGTCACATACACATGGTTAACAGATGTTATTGGTCACATACACATGGTTAACAGATGTTATTGGTCACATACACATGGTTAACAGATGTTATTGGTCACATACACATGGTTAACAGATGTGATTGGTCACATACACATGTTTAGCAGATGTTATTGGTCACATACACATGTTTAACAGATGTTATTGGTCACATACACATGTTTAACAGATGTTATTGGTCACATACACATGTTTAACAGATGTTATTGGTCACATACACATGTTTAACAGATGTTATTGGTCACATACACATGTTTAGCAGATGTTATTGGTCACATACACATGTTTAACAGATGTTATTGGTCACATACACATGTTTAACAGATGTTATTGGTCACATACACATGGTTAACAGATGTTATTGGTCACATACACATGTTTAACAGATGTTATTGGCCACATACACGTGTTTAGCAGATGTTATTGCGGGTGTTGCGAAATGCTTATGCTTCTAGCTCCAACAGTGCAGTAATATCTAACAAGTAACATCTAACAGTTTCCCAACATACACGTAAATCTAAGTAAGGAATACAATACGGTGTATATGAGATATGAGATGGGTGATGCAATATGTAAACACAATTTAAAAACAAGTAAGACACTGTAGAATAGTGTGGAATAGACAGCAGTACGACGAGGATGCGATGGGGTCTCCTGAGCGGGGCTTTGGTCTGTCTCTGAGTCAATATCTTGACACGTCCTTGAAATGTGAAGAGAGGGTCCAGACTCATAGATGATTTGGGTGGAGTCCATCATCCCTGTAGAGCATCTTTTGTTTCCAAAAAAGTGTCAAGATTGTCAATAAAAGTTATGCCGACAGAGTCGCAGTAGTCTTAAGCCAGATATGAAGTGCTAAGAGCCTGCTGAACCTTTTGCAGCCGTGACCCAGGGATGGCATGGGACGAAGAAAAAGGAGAATCTTAATTGCTCAATCTTGTGTTTGCGGTTTAGTTTTGATTTCTTCTGTGCCAACTCATCCTTATCCCAACAAAGCAGCTATGAGTTGCCAGTCCATACAGGCGGCAGTTAGGAAAATAAAGGGATGGAACATACAGTACCAAGGAACGCAAGTCACTCTTACTGTAATACCTTTAATTACCTTTTGTTTGGACCATTCATTCATCACTATGCTACCTTGCATTAATGGAGGCTACTATGACAAGACACTCTGACAAGAAATGAGTTGGTATATTATCAGTTCTACAACACCAACCCCATCGGGGGTTCTGCTGCAGCGAGACAAAGTGAGGTTCTTCCTGAAAGCTCAGCGGACCAAGTCCCTAAAGCGCCACTCCAAGAATACTCTTTTCCACAACTCAACGGAGCTATGAACCTGAAACCACTGGTCCCTGGGCAAGGGAAAATGGGGCTAAAATGAAATTACATCCTACAGCACCAGGGAATTGGCCCCTGAGGCTATTTCATAGATTCTCCCTCTTCGTCTGCACAAATGAAGTTCTCCTGAACCGATCCGGAGGGATATGAATCCAGCTTACAGAGTCTTCGGCTATTTTCAAATGCAATTCGAGTTCAGATCATAGCTGTAAAGCCACAGATTCTGCTACATTAGTCTGAAAATAACCTGACAAATAACGTTAATGTCACAGTAGAACGGCATAAGCGGACAGAACAGAAAAGGAGATTCTACTGACCTGGCGGCGAGACACATATTTCCCTGGTTCGTCATTCATTACCTGTGGTCGAAGGTGAATGTGAAGGGAGCTTCAATGCAGGTGCACATCAGATCGACAATGAGCCCACAGAACAGGGGACTCTCAGGGGGGTGGCTTGCCTGCTAGGTCCTCTAACCCTTGGATTGAGTTCCAATCATCTAAGGTAAATAGTCACGGCACTGAAACTTGGTGAAATTGCTGTCTGGTCCCTGGACACGTCTGATGCCTCATTCCTATACGTGAAACAGAGATGCCAATTTCATCCTATGGATCTATTGGCTACGTAACTTTACTGTTAAAATGATTTTTGTCTCATCTGCCATAGCTTTCAATGGGGTCGTGCGCATGCAATACGCCTCATCACACCCAGCGACAGGCAGATATATACAGTGTGTTTCATCAAAGGCACAGAAGGATGTGAAATTATCAAAATGTAGTCATGGGTGGTAGTCCTTCCAGTAGTGCTCAAGTAATTATTTTTGAGCAGTCAACTGGTTTCTCATAACCACACTTTCCTTCCAAGAGATGTGAATATTATTATTCACATTAATATTATACCAGTTCATGTTTTGGTTCACAAAACATAGGGTTAAGTCATATGGAATTCTTTCTTGAGAGAATGAATGAATTTAACTTTCTCAAAACAACCATGATAGAGGTTATTTTCAGCTTTAAGTATTCATAGAAATGTGCAATTTAAATTCATGAATACGGTTATGGTGAAAATACAAGATATTATTATCCTGTTAAAACACAGGAAGAGTAGCTGCTGCCTTGGCAGGAACTAATGGGGATCTATAATAAATACAAACACAAATACAGTCTTTATTAAAAATAGGAAAAACTGTGTTTTGTTTATTTTCATTGGTAATGAATGAATTTCAATGTCAAGGTCATTATATCGTACATTAACTGAACAATTATGACACTCATTAGAAAGTCCACACTCGTTAGAATGTACGGCAACTCATCTTAAAAAAATAAATAATTATAAAATAAAATCTACTGCGAGCCTTCCATCTTTTTGAGTCAATGTCAAAGACTCCAATGAGAGTCCCTCCTGAACGATACATATCATTAGGTAAAGCCAGTCCATAAATGAAACAAGTTTCTCTAACTGCCTTATAAACAGACTTGGCATGAACATGTATAAATCAGAGTGTTTATGCTCTGCTGGTTTGCTTTAGTCATTACTTCGCAGAACCTATCAATTCAAAAAGTTTCCTGGGTAAAGCAAATAAATTAAAAAGATTGTCTAATTAAACAGCAAAAGCCATTTACAGACAGCAAAAGCTTCTTATTTTTTTTATTTTTTTTTACTCAACTAATGAAGGTTACGGCTTGTCCTGAGAAGTTGTTAATGTACAGTACAAGGAAATGATGCAACTATCATATATATATACTTATCCCAAAGTTAGTAATAGCCAATTGAACTGCATAAAGTTGTTCTACATAGCCTCTGATATATCAAGGGAAACGTTCCAAACAATATTGGCAATGTTTCGTTTTGTTTCGTTTGCTTCCCGTTGGTTCGGTTTGGTTCCTATTGAATACACCCTGGACATAAACTGTGTCTTTGAGCTTTGGTCTCTCTTGAAATACCATTTTCCAATTCCTAACATCTTGTAAAACCTTTCATATGTTTCATTTGATGTTTTGTGGGGATTGACTTCATGTTCTTGATTGACTGAAGAAACAAGAGAGACCGAAAGTAGTGTACACAAATTGAATCTGTCTTGGATAATTTCATACTTTATTTCGCATTAATCCCATATTTTTTATTTCCTACTCTTTGTAATTACACAAGGCATCATTGATCTCATTGTTTATGTTTTGTGTAGCACACCGTCAAGGTATTACCAGAGTGCCTTTCATCATACCTTACCGACTAATTAACAACATCAAGCTTGTTAAAGCAATCACGCAACAAAATTCTGTGGTGTCCAAGTAATGTGTTCATAAGGAGAGATACAATGATATCTGATTCACACAGACAACGAATAGAAGAGGAAAAGAAAAACACATTTTGTGCACAACACCAAAATCTATAATTACCTGTGGGGTTCCTCCACACTTGATTAAGTAAGAAAAACTAATCCTGGTGCAGAAAGCAAAGGCAAGCCCGGCGGCCTTGTATCTAATTAAACTTTCCCACAGAAACTCGGCCTCCATTTTCATTCTTTTCTCTTTTTTTCCCCCTCTTTCACATTAATCACCGAAGGGTGAAGGTTTCAGATGTTATCTAAGCCCACAAGTAAACATGTGTATGCTATTGGAGCTTCTAAGCCTATCAAATACTTTCCTTTCGGTTCCTCACTGTTGTCAGTACAGTAAACAGTAATTCACACTACATGTTCTACACCAGGGATCATCAACTCGATTCAGCCACAAGCCAATTTTTTTCTTGAGCGCATGGTTGGGGTGGCTGGAACATAATTACAAATAATTTGTGACTGCAAATGGACCGCAAGAAACCCAAACAGATAAAATGTTTGACTAAAACATAATCATTTCAAACCTTGCTTACATTTGTGGACGATCACGTGTCTATTATGTGTAAGAATACTTAAGAACAGATTTCTTAAATTGAAATCACTTGGAGCTGATTTCTTGGTGTTTTACAGTCTTTTATGTCCAACAAAAATACTGTTTTTGGGGGAGGGGGACTCAGAGAGCTTGGGGGCAAATGAATCCACCCGCGGGCCGACAGTTGGTGAACCCTTTTCTAATCAAATCAAATCAAATCAAATTTTATTTGTCACATACACATGGTTAGCAGATGTTAATGCGAGTGTAGCGAAATGCTTGTGCTTCTAGTTCCGACAATGCAGTAATAATCCAACAAGTAATCTAACTAACAATCCCCACCCCCCCCAAAAAAAAACTTTAAAAAAAACTACTGTCTTATACACAGTGTAGGGGGATAAAGAAAATGTACATAAAGATATATGAATGAGTGATGGTACAGAGCGGCATAGGCAAGATACAGTAGATGGTATCGAGTACAGTATATACATATGAGATGAGTATGTAAACAAAGTGGCATAGTTAAAGTGGCTAGTGATACATGTATTACATAAGGATGCAGTAGATGATATAGAGTACAGTATATACGTATGCATATGAGATGAATAATGTAGGGTATGTAAACATTATATTAGGTAGCATTGTTTAAAGTGGCTAGTGATATATTTTACATCATTTCCCATCAATTCCCATTATTAAAGTGGCTGGATTAGAGTCAGTGTGTTCTACACATTGAGATTCAGTCACTTTTGAACCTAAATGACTTGGGCTCCTGAGTGGCACAGTGGTCTAAGGCACTGCATCTCAGTGCAGTCCTTGGTTCAAATCATGGCTGAATCACATCTGACTGTGGTTGGGAGTCCCATAGGGTGGCACACAGTTGTCCAGGGTAGGCTGTCATTGTAAATAATAATTTGTTCTTAACTGACTTGCCTTGTTAAATAAAGTATGAATGCTTTTGAGATATGAAGGTGTAAATTCCTCAAGGTGACATTGAGTACAGAGATGCAGGTCTATGTGATCAGACAAACATACTGATCAGATATGAGTTATTTCTGTCCATAGATGTTTAGCTGCATATTACTGCTGTGGACTGCTGTGGACTGCTGTGGGCTGCTGTGGGCTGCTGTGGACTTCTGTGGGCTGCTGTGGACTGCTGTGGGCTGCTGTGGACTGCTGTGGGCTTCTGTGGGCTGCTGTGGACTGCTGTGGACTGCTGTGGGCTGCTGTGGGCTGCTGTGGACTGCTGTGGACTGCTGTGGGCTGCTGTGGACTGCTGTGGGCTGCTGTGGGCTGCTGTGGACTGCTGTGAAGCTTTTTGTGCAACCACATTCCTCCAGTAAATATAATGTTGCTGTGTGTTGACAAAACAAAACGACTCTGCGTGATAGTGTAGGTGGCCGCCTGGTGCAACTAACTACCGGGGAGGGGGCTAAAGCCAGCTCAAATTGCCCAGCCATCATTGCCGTGCCGCACACACATTGAAATTGAGCCTCCTGTTGAGAGAGGAGCGAGACCTATAGCCAGCCAGCCTCCCCTTTACCTCCAGATACAATATCCATTTCTCCAAACTCCTCCTCCACCTCCTCATCCGCTATCCCAAACTCTGCAGAAATGCAATAAAACAAGATGAAAGCCTGGCATGGAAAGTCAATACGAATCTTTCAGTAGCCTCCTTTCTCCAGGGAATGAAAAAAGAATTGAATCATAAATATTATATATATATATATATATATATCACCCTGCTTTGTCCCAGGCTGCCGTGCTGAGGCCATTGATCAGTCGCAGCATAAAGGAAACGGTTTTAATTGGGCATGTCTGATTAGTGGACACGAGCCTTTCTTTGTCTCAGCATTGGGTTTTTTTACAATGTTTTTTCTCCCCCCCCACCTCTCTCTTTGTCTCAGCATTGGGTTTTTACAATGTTTTGACTCTCTTCTCTCCCTCATGTTTTGTTTTGTTTTTTACATTGTTTTATCTCACTCGTTGTCTCAGCATTGGGTTTCTACAATGTTTTGACTCTCTTCCTCCCTCTACCTCTCTCTTTGTCTCAGCATTGGGTTTTTACATTGTTTTGACTCTCTCCTCCCTCTATCTCACTCTTTGTCTCAGCATTGGGTTTTTACATGGTTTTGACTCTCTCCTCCCTCTATCTCACTCGTTGTCTCAGCATTGGGTTTTTACAATGTTTTGACTCTCTTCCTCCCTCTACCTCTCTCTTTGTCTCAGCATTGGGTTTCTACATTGTTTTGACTCTCTCCTCCCTCTATCTCACTCGTTGTCTCAGCATTGGGTTTCTACAATGTTTTGACTCTCTTCCTCCCTCTACCTCTCTCTTTGTCTCAGCATTGGGTTTCTACAATGTTTTAACTCTCTTCCTCCCTCTACCTCTCTCTTCGTCTCAGCATTGGGTTTTTACAATGTTTTGACTCTCTTCCTCCCTCTATCTCACTCGTTGTCTCAGCATTGGGTTTCTACAATGTTTTGACTCTCTTCCTCCCTCTACCTCTCTCTTTGTCTCAGCATTGGGTTTTTACATGGTTTTGACTCTCTCCTCCCTCTATCTCACTCGTTGTCTCAGCATTGGGTTTTTACAATGTTTTGACTCTCTTCCTCCCTCTATCTCACTCGTTGTCTCAGCATTGGGTTTCTACAATGTTTTGACTCTCTTCCTCCCTCTACCTCTCTCTTTGTCTCAGCATTGGGTTTTTGCATTGTTTTGACTCTCTTACCCCTCGATCTCACTCTTTGTCTCAGCATTGGGTTTCTACAATGTTTTGTGCTCTCTCCCTGTGCTCTCTGTGTGGGGTGGGGTGATACCTCAAAATAAACATGAGTGGTAATAGGAGATGGAGGTTTTCCAAGGGCTCCAGAGGTAACAGACCCAAGATAATATATGAACCCAGGCTCATCATCTATGACCTAGAAAAGCAGAATTTGATTCTAAACACAAGATAACAGGATACATCAGGATTTAAATCTCTGGTTTGGAACATAAAACTAAACATAATTTCTGTACATTTTTACTTGTGGATTTGTCTTTTTAACAACATAACCCTTGCTGCATCGCTCTCATTCTCTGTCGCTCTCTGGCACATGCACACAGAGATAAATAAACAAACACTTGTTTTCTTTTGTCTGATCTTTGGACCTCTGAGACTGCTTTGAGACTTTAGAGATGCATGGACATTTGTGCCAGCATCACTATCTGAGAGAGAGAGAGAGAGAGAGAGAGAGAGAGAGAGATGGAGAGAGAGAGAGAGAGAGAGAGAGAGAGAGAGAGAGAGAGAGAGAGAGAGAGAGAGATTAAACTGCTAAGCATATTTGGATGTAAACACAAACTCCTCTCAGTAAGCCTTACCAGCTTCAGCTTTTCGTTGTGAGGATTCTGTGTTGAATTTCTGTCAAAGCAATTAATCACTGGTGCCATTTAGACATGTTTGAGTCATAATACGGAGTAGTATAATGCCAGTGGTGCTATTATGCATTGTCATTGCCACAGCGTGCGTCATGTCATTGAACGGTAGCAGTGAGACATCTGTCCCGCCTATCTTCACCCTCATCTGAAAACACTAGAACATTTGGGTTTTGGGTTTTGGGTTTAAGCAGAGAAATCAGTTTACCTGTGATACCTGTGTAAATGTTGGACTGTCATGCTCCGAGGCTCCGAGTTATCGGGGGAAAATTCTCAAAATGAAAAATAAATTGAACCACGATAGAAGAAAAAAAGGCAGAGAGCATCACTTGAGGGGACTGCTGTGAAGGAAATCACTAGATTCAGAACATGTGAGATTGTGACATTACATTCATACATTGATACATTCCAAGTGTAAGCCAAGTGATGTGTGGGCCAATTACAAGGAAATACAATTTAGAGACACATGCCTAGGCACGCGTCCTGATTGGTTTAATGCTGACAAAGCTAAAAGCTTTGAAGTACAGGTGAAGAGCAATTATAATCACTGTCCTCTTCCCTCTCCCTCTATTCAGTCCCCCCGCCCCTCTTCCCTGTCCCTCTAATCAGTCCCCCGCCCCTCTCTCTCTCCCTCTATTCAGTCCCCCGCCCCTCTCCCTATCCCTCTATTCAGTCCCCCGCCCCTCTTCCCTATCCCTCTATTCAGTCCCCCGCCCCTCTCTCTCTCCCTCTATTCAGTCCCCCGCCCCTCTTCCCTATCCCTCTATTCAGTCCCCCGCCCTCTCTCTCTCCCTCTATTCAGTCCCCCGCCCCTCTTCCCTGTCCCTCTATTCAGTCCCCCGCCCCTCTCTCTCTCCCTCTATTCAGTCCCCCGCCCCTCTTCCCCTCTCCCTCTATTCAGTCCCCCGCCCCTCTCTCTCTCTCTCTCTCTCGCTCTCTCTCTCGTCCCTCTCTCTCTCTCTCCTATCCCTTGTTCCCCTATCTAGCCAGGAGGGTGCAATTGGAACATTCTGTCTGCACAGCATGCTTCACACACACACACACACACACACACACACACACACACACACACACACACACACACACACACACACACACACACACACACACACACACAAAACCTCTTTAGAGTAGAAGAAGCATTCTCCTCGACCATTGCAGGTGATGCAATAATACAACGTGGCACTCTTTTGGTGCAGGTGTGTGATGTGGATTTTACACACACACACACACACACACGCGCACGCACGCACGCACACACACACACACACACACACACACACACACCAATCAAGTAGATGGTCACAAGGCTGGAGAAACGTTCAACGATGCAATTGGCAATCCTCAGTAGTTCTATCCTCAAAATGCTTTTAAAATGTTGTGTCTTACATTACAGAGAAAGTGCTTGGGGTGACCTGTAACCGTTGTATTGATCAACCTCCATTTGTGCCGTCCCAGATATGAATGCCCTCTTCAAGGCAATCATTCGTCTAATATGAACCTGCCAACCACTCTCTGTAAATCAGATAAAGAACCATCACTTGGCTAATTAACACCACTCCAAAATGACTGACACTGACCACAAAGAAAAAGCTCTCTCCCTCGCTCACCGTCGCAGCTATGAACCATTACCAGGAATTTCTGCTGTCAAGACAGCTTCTCCTTCAAATAGATAGGTCTCTCGTATAATGGCCAAATTCACTTTGAATGTTTTACATTATTGTCAACAACTTTCTGTTTGGCTTACAGTGCCTTCAGAAAGTCTTCAAACCGCTTGGCTTATGACACATTTTGTTGTTGTTTACAGCCTTGTTTTGTTGTTGTTACAGCCTTGTTTTGTTGTTGTTACAGCCTTGTTTTGTAGTTGTTACAGCTTTGGTATGTTGTTGTTACAGCCTTGTTTTGTTGTTGTTACAGCCTTGTTTTGTTGTTGTTTACAGCCTTGTTTTGTTGTTGTTACAGCCTTGTTTTGTTGTTGTTACAGCCTTGTTTTGTTGTTGTTACAGCCTTGTTTTGTTGTTGTTTACAGCCTTGTTTTGTTGTTGTTACAGCCTTGTTTTGTTGTTGTTTACAGCCTTGTTTTGTTGTTGTTACAGCCTTGTTTTGTTGTTGTTACAGCCTTGTTTTGTTGTTGTTACAGCCTTGTTTTGTTGTTGTTACAGCCTTGTTTTGTTGTTGTTACAGCCTTGTTTTGTTGTTGTTTACAGCCTTGTTTTGTTGTTGTTTACAGCCTTGTTTTGTTGTTGTTACAGCCTTGTTTTGTTGTTGTTACAGCCTTGTTTTTTGTTGTTACAGCCGTGTTTTGTTGTTACAGCCTTGTTTTGTTGTTGTTTACAGCCTTGTTTTGTTGTTGTTTACAGCCTTGTTTTGTTGTTGTTTACAGCCTTGTTTTGTTGTTGTTACAGCCTTGTTTTGTTGTTGTTACAGCCTTGTTTTGTTGTTGTTACAGCCTTGTTTTGTTGTTGTTTACAGCCTTGTTTTGTTGTTGTTTACAGCCTTGTTTTGTTGTTGTTAAAGCCTTGTTTTGTTGTTGTTACAGCCTTGTTTTGTTGTTGTTTACAGCCTTGTTTTGTTGTTGTTACAGCCGTGTTTTGTTGTTGTTACAGCCTTGTTTTGTTGTTGTTACAGCCTTGTTTTGTTGTTGTTGCCTCTACTACGATGATGAAGTGAACACATGTTTTTAGACATACAGAAATATCTCATTTGCATTAGTATTCACACCCCTCAGTCAATACATTTTACAATCACATTTCTGGGTAAGTCTCTAAGAGCTTTGCACGTCTTGATTGTACAATATTTGCACGTTATTATTTTTGTTAATTCTTCAAGCTCTGTCAAGTTGTTTTTTTAATATTTGTATTTATTAAGGATCCCCAATATCTGCTGCCAATGGGGTCTTGCTAGACAACCATTTTCATGTCTTGCCATAAATTTTCGAGACAATTTAAGTCAAAACTGTAACTGTGCCATTCAGGAACATTCAATGTCATCTTAGTAAGCAACCCCAGTGTATATTTGGCCTTGTGTTTTAGGTTATTGTCCTGCTGAAAGGTGAATTTGTCTCTCAGTGTCTGTTGGAAAGCAGACTGAACCAGGTTTTCCTCTAGGATTTTGCCTGTGCTTAGCTCTATTCTGTTTATTTTAATCCTAAAAAACTCCTTAGATCTTGCCGATGACGAGCATAACATGATGCAGCCACCACCTTGTGCTTGAACATATGAAGTGTGGTACTCAGTGATGTGTTATGTTGGATTTGCCCCAATCATAACGCTTTGTATTGATGACATAATGTGAATTTCTTAGCATTTTTGGGTGGGTGAGGTGGGGCAGTTTTTCTTTAGTGCCTTATTGCAAACATCATGCATTTTAGAATATTTTTATTCCGTACATGGTTAAATCCCTAAAGCCGTTTCCTTCCTCTCCGGCAACTGAGTTGTATCTTTGTAGTGACTTGAGTCTATTGATACATCATCCATAGTGTAATTAATAACTTCACCATGCTCAAATGGATATTCAATGTCTGCTTTTTTAAATTTTTACCCCTCTACCAATAGGTGCCCTTCTCTGTGAGGCATTGGAAAACCTCCCTGGTCTTTGGTGTAATCTGTGTTTGAAATTCATTGCTCGATTGAGGGACCTTACAGATAATTGTATGTGTGGGGTACAGAGATGAGGTGGTCATTCAAAAATCATGTGAAACATTATTAGTGCACACAGCGTGAGTCCATGCAAGTTATTATGTGACTTGTTAAGGAAATATTAACTCCTGAACTTATTTAGGCTTGCCATAAAAACAGGGTTGAAAACAATGCCTATTGATTCAAGACATTTCAGCTTTTCATTTTGTATTCATTTGTAAAAATGTCTAATGCCCTGGAGTCGATATGTTCACCCCTGCGGAAATTAAAATAGCATAATAAAAAGATCCCCATAAAAAAAACATATCTGCGGTAAAAGGTGACAGAGATTGAGCTGTGTTTGTCAGACCATGAGACTTCCCGAAAATCGGTCTTCTCACAAAACCGTATGTGGCGTCTTAACAATTAGACTCAGTTGTTCTCCGTTTTGCTCTACGACCCCCAAAAGCTTCTTGGGACTCATCTGAAGTCGGTACAGCCGATCTGCCAACTTCTGTCTGTAGCGTCCCAACAGTTTGAGTTACACACTAAGGTGAGACTGTCACGTACATGTCGATTGTTGTGCTCTAGGATGCCCACAGGCCTCATAGGACTCGTCCAAAGGTCCCTCGGTACCAGTTGAACAAAAAAAAATGGAAATACATCATACAGTCTATGGAGACTTTTTAGTGCCAAAAATATGGGGTTAAATACATGTAAAAAATTATATGTATATATCAAAATAAATAACAAATGTTACCTGATCTCTCAGATATAGGACAGACACTTCTTAATTTTTTAAAACATTTTTGGGGGGGACTATTTATTTTGATACAACCAGGCAAGTCAGTTAAGAACAAATTCTTATTTACAATGACAGCCTAGGAACCGGTGGTTAATTGCCTTGTTCAGAGGCAGAATAAACGATTTATACCTTGTCAGCTCGGGGATCCATTCTAGCAACCTTTCGGTTACTGTCCCAATGCTCTAACCACTAGGCTACCTGCCGTCCCTAACAACTACCTGGTGTTCCATTCAGTGAATCTGTTATTCAATGTGATTGTGTGGGCTAGTAGTAGTAAGGCCCCCCAAAAAATGTATACATGTTTTTTAAATATATTTTTTATACTTCAAGAGGTCTTAAAATTCTAAATCAATTAACAAAATGATCCTTGATATGACCTTCTTAAAACAATTCCATATAGCTTAGTAGATGGGATCCCCCATCTGTATCTCTCTCCAGACATGTGTATCTCTCTCCAGACATCCATATCTCTCTCCAGACATGTGTATCTCTCTCCAGACATCCATATCTCTCCCCAGACATGTGTATCTCTCTCCAGACATGTGTATCTCTCTCCAGACATGTGTATCTCTCTCCAGACATCCATATCTCTCTCCAGACATCCATATCTCTCCCCAGACATGTGTATCTCTCTGCAGACATGTGTATCTCTCTCCAGATATGTGTATCTCTCTCCAAACATGCTTTCTCTCTCCAAACATGCTATCTCTCTCCAGACATGTGTATCTCTCTGCAGACATGTGTATCTCTCTGCAGACATGTGTATCTCTCTCCAGATATGTGTATCTCTCTCCAAACATGCTATCTCTCTCCAGACATGTGTATCTCTCTCCAGACATGTGTATCTCTCTCCAGACATGTGTATCTCTCTCCAAACATGCTATCTCTCTCCAGACATGTGTATCTCTCTGCAGACATGTGTATCTCTCTCCAGATATGTGTATCTCTCTCCAAACATGCTATCTCTCTCCAAACATGCTATCTCTCTCCAGACATGTGTATCTCTCTCCAGACATCCATATCTCTCTCCAGACATGTGTATCTCTCTCCAGACATGTGTATCTCTCCCCAGACATGTGTATCTCTCTCCAGACATCCATATCTTTCTCCAGACATGTGTATCTCTCTCCAGACATGTGTATCTCTCTCCAAACATGCTATCTCTCTGCAGACATGTGTATCTCTCTGCAGACATGTGTATCTCTCTCCAGATATGTGTATCTCTCCCCAGACATGTGTATCTCTCTCCAGACATCCATATCTCTCTCCAGACATGTGTATCTCTCTACAGACATGTGTATCTCTCTACAGATATGTGTATCTCTCTCCAAACATGCTATCTCTCTCCAGACATGTGTATCTCTCTCCAAACATGCTATCTCTCTCCAGACATGTGTATCTCTCTCCAGATATTCATATCTCTCTCCAGACATGTGTATCTCTCTCCAGATATGCGTATCTCTCTCCAGACATGTGTATCTCTCTCCAGACATGTGTATCTCTCCCCAGACATGTGTATCTCTCTCCAGACATCCATATCTCTCTCCAGACATCCATATCTCTCTCCAGACATGTGTATCTCTCCCCAGACATGTGTATCTCTCTCCAGACATCCATATCTCTCTCCAGACATGTGTATCTCTCTACAGACATGTGTATCTCTCTACAGACATGTGTATCTCTCTCCAAACATGCTATCTCTCTCCAGACATGTGTATCTCTCTCCAAACATGCTATCTCTCTCCAGACATGTGTATCTCTCTCCAGACATGTGTATCTCTCTCCAGACATGCTATCTCTCTCCAGACATCCATATCTCTCTCCAGACATGTGTATCTCTCTCCAGACATGCGTATCTCTCTCCAGACATGCATATCTCTCTCCAAACATGCTATCTCTCTCCAGACATGTGTATCTCTCTCCAGACATGCGTATCTCTCTCCAGACATGCGTATCTCTCTCCAGACATGCTATCTCTCTGCAGACATGCCTATCTCTCTCCAGACATGTTTATCTCTCTCCAGACATGTGTATCTCTATCTCTCTCCAGACATGTGTATCTCTCTCCAGACATGCTATCTCTCTGCAGACATGCGTATCTCTCTCCAGACATGTGTATCTCTCTCCAGACATGTGTATCTCTCCCCAGACATGTGTATCTCTCTCCAGACATGCGTATCTCTCTCCAGACATGCATATCTCTCTCCAGACATGCTATCTCTCTCCAGACATGTGTATCTCTCTCCAGACATGCTATCTCTCTGCAGACATGCCTATCTCTCTCCAGACATGTTTATCTCTCTCCAGACATGTGTATCTCTATCTCTCTCCAGACATGTGTATCTCTCTCCAGACATGCTATCTCTCTGCAGACATGCGTATCTCTCTCCAGACATGTGTATCTCTCTCCAGACATGCGTATCTCTCTCCAGACATTCATTATGACTATCAAAGACCCAGCCCCTCCCGCTCTCTGAAACCACATTAGCTGGACAGAGGCCTGGTGAGTTTGGGATTAATCGGACTGATAGAATGTCTGGCAGTGTCTGGCTAAATGCAATCTGACAGCTAAATGATTCTCCCAGATCTTGCAACTACCTGAATGATTTTAGTGAGCTCTCTGAACAGCCGCCGCTTGACAATGACTCTTTTATTTATTGTTGAAATAATTTTGGCATTGACAAAAGGCATTACTTCGATTAAATGCCTCCCCCTCTGTTCAAATAGGCCCTGCCTGGGCTGTCAATCATAGGCTTGCTTTGCGAGGCGATAGACATAACAGGTCATTATGGCTGTAACCCCCAACCACAAACCACTAAATCATGTCCTGAGCCAATGGAGGCATTCCCCTCTGCAATGAGAAATATAGATTAGCTCCATCAATGTTTTTCATGCACTATGGAATGGCTTTAAATCCAATATTTAATACACCCTAAATATAAAGGTGTTTAACATGACAGAGCACAAGCAAACCAATATCTTATTAATATTGATCTGTGTCAGTTGACTGGTTGAAATTTTAAAGCAGTGTGCTCAATTTGTGGCTTTAATTTCCTTGCTAGAGATCGTTGGGGAAAGATTCATTTAGGCCTATGTTCACCTTGACAGGTGAAGAAAGCACTGTATTCTGATGATGTAAAAAAAGAAAGAAGGGGGATAATCACAGTCAATATCCACCACAGTATACAATACACAAACATCTAGAGAACTACAAAATAACCAAAAATCACAAAAAACAAACAAAAAAAACAACGCCAAACTTTGAGACGGTTATTTTTTAAACAGCTGTTGAGTTACCTCCGCCTTACAGTCTGCCAGTTTTTTTACAGTCCGACATTTATTCTTATTACATTGCAGAGGGGGAGATCGAAACGTATAGTAATCAGAAAACTGCTAGCACATCAATCACCGGAGGAACACATATAAGACCCTGTTCTGTACAGCGAGAAGAGAATTAGACAAATAAATGATTGCCTCAGGTCCAGTACGGCCGAGGCTATTTGTTTTTGGGGATGATAAAAGTGAAGTCGTATTTGTGGAGACAGAGAGAAGATGTTGGGCTGGAGAAAGCCAGTGTTTGTTTGGGTGCCTGTGGGACTAGGGGTGAATTTCTCATCAATGGCCAGCCAATAGGCCTACTCCCTCCGTGGAACGAAAAGTGAACGTGATGGAGGGCCGGAGCGGTTGCCTGAAAGACATGAAAGACAAGGTATGTGCAGGGGTTTGGAAGGGAAGGGCCATTGGGGTTCTGTTAACCCACCCCCAGGGATACAGATCATTGATCCCCAATCGACTCACCAATCAGCACCAACAATCAACACAGGAGGGCCTGCATGGGTCTGTATGTATGCCGGCTCACAGTAAATCTCAATTGCGACCTTAGTACAACTAAGGTTAAAGTCTATTGGTGTAATGGCAAAGGTGTTGGACTGATAGTCACAGGACCAGGGTAAAGGTTAGAGTCTAAGTCTGGCTAAGCCCCGAATCTACTACAATATACTTATTTTAGAACTACTGGAAGAAAAGTACATAAACTATACAGTGTTACTTACACACAAAGTGTTTTGTTTGCTTATCCGTGGTGTCCTCTGATACTTTTGCAAATGTCATGACACTAATAGAATTGGTACTGTAGATGTGTTGTTGACAATCCCGCTTTCTCTGAGAGACTTGTGACTTCCCTCACACACAAACTGGGCTTTCTGTTAAAGTTAGCAGGTGTAATATGAGTAGCAAGACCTGAAGTATCCATATGACTATTCTACTATATTCAAACTCAACCCATTAGTATTGGATACACGAAGATCCATCTGGCTCTGGCAAACTGAACTATGCCCAGTCACAAAATGAAACAATCAAACATTGCTGTCTCTTATATCCTCCACCTTTTGAAGACTGATATATATATATATAAAAATCCACCAACAAGCGTTGCATCTGACCAGGGTGACACCATCAGTCTGCTGAATAATATGTGCCACAAGAGCTCTGTAATGTTGCCTGTCTCCAGCAATAAAAGCCAACCGGTGTCTTGGCACTGTGACACTTTGATGTAGAATGCTAGGAGAGTTCTACTGTTGTGTAGAATGTTAGGAGAGTTCTACTGTTGTGTAGAATGTTAGGAGCGTTCTACTGTTGTGTAGAATGCTAGGAGAGCTGTATTGTTGTCCCTGCTCCAGTTGTTTACTTTTTACCACGACCTGAGAGGGGAGACAACAGAGACAGACAGGAGCGCATGGTGGCACCAGATGCTGGTGCAGGTGCGTGGTCAGAGATCTGGCGGTGGCGTCCATCTGGCCGTCGTGTTGTCACAGAGGGATGGCCAGGCCCCCAAGGCACACTCTGGCTCATTAGACGCCACCCTGGGTGCTGCGGCTGTGGTGATCACAGTGGAGGACGCCGCCCGACAGCCCATCAAACAGGAAGGAGAACAGATGGAGGAGAACATCTCCCTGTGTCCCTCCGTGACGACCGCACGTCAGACCCCCTCCACATTTCAACCCTCAAAGAATTTTAGTCAGCAGCTTTCTCAGACGCACGCTGAAAAACACTGGAGCTCTGCCCAGTTACCTGGACAGCTGTGAGTCACCCGATCAGAAACCCTGTTTCCCAACACTAAAGACTATCATCAGAAGAGCTCTGGCCAACACTTTGAGCCTGATTCCTCTCTAGGTTTCTTCCTAGGTTCCGGCCTCTGGCCACCTCTTTGAGCCTGATTCCTCTCTAGGTTTCTTCCTAGGTTCCGGCCTCTGGCCACCTCTTTGAGCCTGGTTCCTCTCTAGGTTTCTTCCTAGGTTCCGGCCTCTGGCCACCTCTTTGAGCCTGGTTCCTCTCTAGGTTTCTTCCTAGGTTCCGGCCTCTGGCCACCTCTTTGAGCCTGGTTCCTCTCTAGGTTTCTTCCTAGGTTCCTTACTTCTGGGGAGTTTTCCCTTGCCACTGTGCTTCTGCTCTGCATTGCTTACTCTTTAGTGTTTTAGGCTGTAGAGTACTTTGTGACCACTGCTAAAAAGGGCTTCATGAAATAAATGTGATCGGTCAGAAAGAAAAATTATTTGTCTATTGGGGCATTGCGATTTACAGTATATTTTATTAACAAAGCAATTTAAAAAAATATATTTTACTCTATTCAATGTCTCCCTATCACTATCAGTGACAGAATGACAAAGAATAATACCGCTGTTGTGTTTACGGTAATGGAAAATAACCATCCCCTAGTCAATACTAACCTAACAGGGATCCCACTTATTGTCCTTCATTGATCCTCACTGAGGTCCTACAGACGTGTAATGGAAGCCATTAATACAGCTCTGTAATAAATTAGTCTGGTTTGAGACATCGGCCCTTCCAGCTCTTGAAGCTTACAATTGGCTACATGGATGGACATCCAATAGAAAACAAGTGTCATGTAAAAGGATAGCAGTTTGATTTCCATACTACCCACTGGGCAAAAACTGGTTGAATCAACGTCGTTTCCACGTCATCAACATCAGGGAATTTCAGCTTTTATTTCCTCCCTTTTAACCTAAATCCAATGACATTGTGACTTGAGATGATGGACAACATCAAAATACAGTGACAACCGCCCTCTAAGAGTGGAGTGCAGTCTGTTTGACAGAGCTGCTTATCAATAGCACATCTCCTTTATTACATATCATGAAATGGGGACAGATTTCTTGATGCATTTTAAATGGTAAGTCTTTCTCTGTGTTTGGATATGTACGGTGCTGCAGGATAAATCTATATTGATGATTCTGAAGCTCCTTTGGGAGAGAGAGGATGAGAAGCGATCCTCTAGTATATCGAGTTCTGGAATTGCTTTTGTAATATTGTTTGGCAAAACGGCTATGAAATATTGTTTTGTTGTTGATGTAGGTTCCAGAAGATGCCGACCGTACCTTTTGAGACATGGAGCAAGGAATCTTTTTTTTTTTTGCACCTGTTGTTATTGGAAACAATTTCGTGCTTGTGCAATGCCAAACAAAATCAATCTTTTCTTTTCAGAGCCCGGGGTTGTCACGAGACACAGTGCCTTCAGAAAGTATTCACACCCTTTGACCTTTCATTTTGTTGCAAAGAGGGATTCAAATGGATTGAATTGTCAATTTTTTGACAACGATCTAAACAAAATAGTCTGTAATGTTAACGCAGAAGAAAAATCCAAACATTTGTATGAAAAAAAATAGAAAAATTAATATATCTAATTTACAAAAGTATTCAAGCCCCCTAAATCAATACATGTTAGAATCACCTTTGGCATCGATTACTGCTGCGAGTCTTTCTGGGTGTCTGAGAGCTTTCCACACCTGGATTGTGCAACATTTGCCCATTATTCTTTCAAAAAATATTCAAGCCCTCTCAAATCGGTTGTTGATCATTAGACAACATTTACAGTACATTGATTTTCCAGCAGATTCAAGTCATAAAATTAACTCGGCCACTCAGGAACATTCATTGTCTTCCTGGTAAGCAACTCCAGTGTAGATTTGTCATTGTGCTTTAGGTCCTTGCCCTGCTGACAGGTGAATTCATCTCACAGTGTCTTGTGGAAAGCAGACTGAAACAAGTTTTTCTCTAGGATGTTGCCTGTGCTTAGCTCCATTCCATTAATTTTTTTATCCTGAAAAACTCCCCAGTCCTTAAGGATTACAAGCATACCCATAACATGATGCAGCCACCACTATGCTTGAAAATATGGAGAGTGGAACAGAGTAATATATTGTATTGGATGTGTCCCAAACATAAAGTATCACTTTGTATTCAGGACAAAACGTTAATTGCTTTGCCACATTGTTTGCAGATTTACTTGTTGCAAACAGGAAGCCTGTTTTGGAAAGTGTTGTTTCTGTACAGACAACCTTCTTTTCACTCTGTCACTTAGGTTACTATTGTGGAGTAACTACAATGTTGTTGATCCATCCTCAGTTTTCTCCCTTCACAGCTATTAAATTGTTTAATTGTCACCATTGATTGTCACCACCCTATTACTAGCCTGTTCAACCTCTCTTTCGTGTCGTCTGAGATTCCCAAAGATTGGAAAGCAGCTGCGGTCATCCCCCTCTTCAAAGGGGAGACACTCTTGACCCAAACTGCTACAGACCTATATCTATCCTACCCTGCCTTTCTAAGGTCTTCGAAAGCAGAGTCAACAAACAGATTACCGACCATTTCGAATCTCAGCATACCCTCTCTGCTATGCAATCTGTTTTCAGAGCTGGTCATGGGTGCACCTCAGCCACGCTCAAGGTCCTAAACGATATATTTTAACCACCATCGATAAGAAACATTACTGTGCAGCCGTATTCATTGATCTGGCCAAGGCACCTGCCCGCCTGTCCAACATCACTACTCTGGACGGCTCTGACTTAGAATACATGGACAACTACAAATACCTAGGTGTCTGGTTAGACTGTAAACTCTCCTTCCAGACCCACATCAAACATCTCCAATCCAAAGTTAAATCTAGAATTGGCTTCCTATTTCGCAACAATGTATCCTTCACTCATGCTGCCAAACATACCCTCGTAAAACTGACCATCCTACCAATCCTCGACTTCGGCGATGTCATTTACAAAATAGCCTCAAATTGGATGCAGTCTATCACAGTGCCATCCGTTTTGTCACCAAACCCCCATATACTACCCACCATTGCGACCTGTACGCTCTCGTTGGCTGGCCCTCGCTTCATACTCGTCGCCAAACCCACTGGCTCCATGTCATCTACAATACCCTGCTAGGTAAAATCCCCCCTTATCTCAGCTCGCTGGTCACCGTAGGCACGCACTCCAGCAGGTATATCTCCCTGGTCACCACCAAAGCCAATTCTTTCTTTGGCCGCCTCTCCTTCCAGTTCTCTGCTGCCAATGACTGGAACGAACTACAAAAATCTCTGAAACTGGAAACACTTATCTCCCTCACTAGCTTTAAGCACCAGCTGTCAGAGCAGCTCACAGATTACTGCACCTGTACATAGCCCACCTATAATGTAGCCCAAACAACTACCTCTTTCCCTACTGTATTTATTTTATTTTATTTATTTATTTAGCTCCTTTGCACCCCATTATTTTTATTTCTACTTTGCACATTCTTCCACTGCAAATCTACCATTCCAGTGTTTTACTTGCTATATTGTATTTACTTTGCCACCACAGCCTTTTTTTTGCCTTTATCTCCCTTATCTCACCTCATTTGCTCAAATCGTATATAGACTTGTTTCTACTGTATTATTGACTGTATGTTTGTTTTACTCCATGTGTAACTCTGTGTCGTTGTATGTGTCGAACTGCCTTGCTTTATCTTGGCCAGGACGCAATTGTAAATGAGAACTTGTTCTCAACTTGCCTACCTGGTTAAATAAAGGTGAAATTAATTTTTTTCTTTTTAAATTGAAATCCCTGATCAGTTTCCTTCCTCTCCGGCAACTGTGTGAGGAAGGACGTCTGTATCTTGTAGTGACTGGGTGTATTAATACACCATCCAAAGCATCACTGATAACTTCACCATGCTCAAAGGGATATTCACTGTCATTGGAAAACCTCCCTGGTCTTTTTGGTTGAATCTGTAATTGAAATTGACTTCTCGATAATGTGTATGGTACAGAGATGGGGTAGTCATTCAAAAATCATGTTATCCATTATAATTGCACACTGAGTGAGTCCATGCAACTTATGTGACTTGTTAATTAAGCACATACTTACTCCTGAACATATTTAGGCTTTCCATAACAAAGGGGTTGAATACTTATTGACTCAAGACATTTCAGCTTTTTATTTTTAATTAATTTGTCAAAATGTCGAAAAACCCTAACTCCACTTTGACATCATAGGATATTGTGTGTAGGCCAGTGACAAAAAACATGTATTCAGGCTGTAACACAACAACATATGGGAAAAGGAAAGGGGTGTGAATACTTTCTGAAGGCACCGTACATTCTTACCACACAGCATAAGTTGTGCCACCTGATTGGGGAAAACACATTTGGATATCACGGACGGTAACACCACTATGATTTGATTAGTTGATATTACTCATTTTGAAGAAACATTGAATTACTGTATGTCTTATAAAACAAGATTTATTCCCAAGCTGCTCACCTCTGAGACATATTACAGCTCAGGTGTTATTACTCAATGACATATTACTGTTCAGGTGTTACACCTCTGAGACATATTACTGTTCAGGTGTTACACCTCTTAGACATATTACAGCTCAGGTGTTATTACTCAATGACATATTACTGTTCAGGTGTTACACCTCTGAGACATATTACAGCTCAGGTGTTATTACTCAATGACATATTACTGTTCAGGTGTTACACCTCTGAGACATATTACTGTTCAGGTGTTATTACTCAATGACATATTACTGTTCAGGTGTTACACCTCTGAGACATATTACTGTTCAGGTGTTACACCTCTGAGACATATTACTGTTCAGGTGTTACACCTCTGAGACATATTACTGTTCAGGTGTTATTACTCAATGACATATTACTGTTCAGGTGTTACACCTCTTAGACATATTACTGTTCAGGTGTTATTACTCAATGACATATTACTGTTCAGGTGTTACACCTCTGAGACATATTACTGTTCTGGTGTTACACCTCTGAGACATATTACTGTTCAGGTGTTACACCTCTGAGACATATTACTGTTCTGGTGTTACACCTCTGAGACATATTACTGTTCAGGTGTTACACCTCTGAGACATATTACTGTTCAGGTGTTACACCTCTGAGACATATTACTGTTCTGGTGTTACACCTCTGAGACACGTTACTGTTCAGGTTACAGTTATTACAGTTCATCTGTTACAGTTTAGGTGTTACAATATTGGGCTGACATGAGGGCGTCTCACTTGCCATAGCGAGGAGTCCCAAACTCATACATATCCACTGCACAGTTCATTGCTCTGCATTTATAGGCCTATGTACTGCAGGCATTGTCATTGACTAGTTAGATTGACTTCGTGCAAACGGATCCTGCTCGCAACAGCAGCAGAACTGCAGAGAGAAATTTGGCTTGTGACAGGTTATTGCGCTTTGTAAATAATTGAATCAATGCACATTCACTTAGAGTCTAACTGCATTCACTGTGACATATTTTACATTGGACAGATACACAGTCTCTGTCTCTCTTTAGTTTCTGCTTTCAACAAAGCTCTGTGCTGATTTCAGAGGCCAAACACAAATCAAATCCCTGCAAAAAAACCTACACAAAAAAACAGCATACATTTCCAGCTGGTCCATGCTGGTCTATGCTGTCAGTGCTGGTCAGATGCTGGTCTATGCTGTCAGTGCTGGTCAGATGCTGGTCTAGCTGGTTCTGCTGGCCGACCAGCATTTGTTGTGTTTTCTCTGGTGACCAGCCTTCATTGTTTTTTTGGCTGGTGACTAGATTTCGTTGTTTTTGCAATGGTGACCAGCCTTCTTTGTGTTTTGGACACTGGTGACCAGCCTTCTTTGTGTTTTGGACACTGGTGACCAGCCTTCTTTGTGTTTTGGACACTGGGGACCAGCCTTCTTTGTGCATTTGCTGATGACCAGCCTTCGTTGTTTTTTCGTTGGTGACAAACCTGCTTTGTGTTTTTGACACCGGTGACCAGCCTTCATTGTGTTTTGGACACTGGTGACCAGCCTTCTTTGTGTTTTGGACACTGGGGACCAGCCTTCTTTGTGTATTTGCTGGTGACCAGCTTTCATTGTGTTTTGGACACTGGTGACCAGCCTTCTTTGTGTTTTGGACACTGGTGACCAGCCTTCTTTGTGTATTTGCTGGTGACCAGCTTTCATTGTGTTTTGGACACTGGTGACCAGCCTTCTTTGTGCATTTGCTGATGACCAGCGTTCGTTGTTTTTTCGTTGGTGACAAACCTTCTTTGTGTTTTGGACACTGGTGACCAGCCTTCGTTGTGTTTTGGACACTGGTGACCAGCCTTCTTTGTGTATTTGCTGGTGACCAGCCTTCATTGTTTTTTTGTTGGTGACCAGCCTTCTTTATGTTTTGGACACTGGTGACCAGCCTTCATTGTGTTTTCGACACTGGTGACCAGCAATCATTGTTTTTTTGTTGGTGACCAGCCTTCTTTGTGTTTTGGACACTGGTGACCAGCCTTCATTGTGTTTTGGACACTGGTGACCAGCCTTCATTGTGTTTTGGCTAGTGACTAGATTTCCTTGTTTTTTCATTGGTGACCAGCCTTCTTTGTGTTTGGACACTGGTGACCAGCCTTCTTTGCGTTTGGACACTGGTGACCAGCCTTCTTTGTGTTTTTGCTGGTGACCAGCCATCATTGTGTTTTTGCTGGTCACAAGCATTTGTTGTGTTTTTGCTGGTGACCAGCCTTCGCTCTGTTTTTGCTGGTGACCAGCAATCATTGTGTTTTTGCTGGTGACCAGCAATCGTTGTGTTTTTGCTGGTGACCAGCCTTTGTTGTGTTTTTGCTGGTGACCAGCCTTCACTGTGTTTTTGCTGGTGACCAACCTTCGGTGTGTTTTTGCTGGTGACCAGCCTTCACTGTGTTTTTGCTGGTGACCAGCCTTCACTGTGTTTTTGCTGGTGACCAGCCTTCACTGTGTTTTTGCTGGTGACCAGCCTTCACTGTGTTTTTGCTGGTGACCAGCCTTCACTGTGTTTTTGCTGGTGACCAGCCTTCACTGTGTTTTTGCTGGTGACCAGCCTTCACTGTGTTTTGGACACTAGTGACCAGCATAAGTTATAAAGCAAAACCTTCATCAAGTCCCATTATGATGGCTTGGAAAGTGATGTTTAATTCCTTTTGGAATCCATTCAGAGTGGATTCCCATAATCTGCATTCAGATTGACAGCCAGGGTTTAAAAAATATGAATACATTAGACTACCAAATAAACTGGATAACCATTTCAGTAAAGGATGTAATAAGTCCAACTAAGATAGAATCAGTTTAGAAACATTTATTTGATTTATCTTTGTGTAGCATAATATAAATTAATTGATTAATTAATCAATGTAAACAGACACCTCACAAGTCCTCAACTGGCACCTTCATTAAATAGTACCCGCAAAACACCTGTAACGGCTGTTGGTGGAAGAAGGTGAGGACCAAGGTGCAGTGTGGTACGTATTCATCTTTTTATTAATGGAACTGAACACCGATTAACAAACAACCGAACCAGTTCTGTCTGGTGCAGACACAAAAACAGAAAGCAACTACCCACAAAGCTCAGGTGGGAAAAGGCTACCAAAGTATGGTTCTCAATCAGAGACAATGATAGACAGCTGCCTCTGATTGAGAACCAAACCCGGCCAAACAACAAAGAAATCCAAAACGTAGAAAATGAACATAGAATGCCCACCCTAGTCACACCCTGGCCTAACCAAAATAGAGAATAAAAACCTCTATGGCCAGGGCGTGACAACACCACTCTCAACGTCAACAGTGAAGAGGCGACTCTGGGATGCTGGCCTTCTAGGACTTGTTGTCTGTTTCACAAACTAGACACTCTAATGTACTTGTCCTCTTGCTCAGCTGTTCACCGGGGCTTCCTACTCCTCTTTCTATTCTGGTTAGAACCAGTTTGCACTGTTCTGTGAAGGGAGTTGTACACAGCGTTGTACGAGATCTTCAGTTTCTTCGCAATTTCTCACATGGAATAGTCTTCATTTCTCAGAACAAGAATAGACTGACGTGTTTCAGAAGAAAGTTCTTTGTTTCTGGACATTCAGAGCCTGTCATCGAACCCACACATGCTGATGCTCCAGATACTCAACTAGTCTAAAGAAGGCCAGTTTTATTGCTTCTTTAATCAGCACAACCATTTTCAGCTGTGCTAACATAATGCAAAAAAGGGTTTTCTAATGAACAATTAGTCTTTTAAAATGATAAACTTGGATGAGGAAACACAACGTGCCATTGGAACACAGGAGTGATGGTTGCTGATAATGGGCATCTGTACGCCTATGTAAAGATCTGCCATTTCCTGCTACAATAGTCATTTACAATATTAACAATGTCTACACTGTATTTCTGATCAATTTGATGTTACTTTAATGGACAAAAAATGTGCTTTTCTTTCAAAAACAACAACATTTCTAAGTGACCCCAAACTTTTGAACAGTAGTGTAGATACAATCAATTCAGTACAATTTGTAAGAATAGCTCTAGTTGCCTCACCTTTTAAATTCAAAGATCTTTCTGTCTTGGCTGATATTATATAGTTTATATTTTTCAGAGAATTCCACGACAACCAGGGACAAATTAAGATGCTTGATGAAAAAGGGTTCAGAGCGTGGGATGTTACCTTGACAATGTCCCTTAAAAACCCAACACGTACAAAAAGAAAAAAATGAATGTCAACCTGCAATCCTACTACCGCTGTGTGAAGTTATTAACTTGCTGAGGGGAGGCAGGGTGTAGCTTTGTTACCCGGCTAACAAGCCACCTTCATAGCTCCCAGATGGTCGTTGTGAGGATTTCAGGAGGCGACGTTCCCTGTTCATTAGGGCCCTCAGAGCTGGTGGATATGGACCATCTGTGTCTGGGGACATGGTGCGGTGAGGGGCCATGACAACCAAGGGTGTTTACCTCTAGGCTTACTCACATTTGAACTTCAAAAAATGGAAAAATAAATCCTTCTCTTTTCTTTCTGCTACCTCTATGTTGATGTTTCAGTTGAAAAAATAAATGGCTCTTGTGGTTTAAACTTACCACTAGGCCCCTGAGTGATAACCCTCTTCTTTCCTTTATCTCATAACAAGTTATGACTTCAGCTTTTAGGCTGTTGTTTGTGAGTTCCGATTGATTGCATTACATAAACCTTTTTCAAATGTCAAATCAACTTTAATGGTCATAATATATTAATTTATGAGCCTGTTTTCTGATGAGAATTGCAAACTGTAATTGAAACTGTCGTGCTTTTATTGTGAATGCACAACTTCCTTCTCTTTAAAAAGAAGAAGAAGAAGAAGTAGAGAGACAGAGGACATTTTGTCTCAGGGGTAGTGATGCAAATGTTATTCCTCTGCTAGTGTTTTTGGAAGCTCATTTTTCTCCTGTGTGGTACTGGGATGGGGTTATGGTGTCTGGTTGCACAGTCAGCAGATGTATTCCCCTACAGACACAGGGCCTGTTGGTAGTGGCCTTGCACCGGCATAGCCCTGCCACAAGGATTCATTGCATAATTGCAAGCAAGATTTGTGGAGTGAAGCGTCTGTACAGAAATAAGAGACAGCTCCATCTGTGATTTTATCGCGGGCATGTCCTGGCAATGTTGCTATCAATAAAAATCCAACACGATATGAAAACATGTTCTTCCTCAGAGCAATTTTTATTGACACATGAAATTGTGAAACGTTGGGTAGAGAATTAGTATATACCTGTTGAGTTATGAGCTCCCGCATGGGCTCCAATGTGTCCCAGCAACCTGAACAAAACAAAACATGAGCGAAACTCTCTCGCATGATTTGAGAAAATGGGGTCTGAGATCTACAATCAGGCTGTATTGATTTTCCAAAACCATTCATGTTTTTCAGTGACCATCAATTCATTTGAGTTGTCCTGTGTAGCTCAGTTGGTAGAGCATGGTGCTTGCAAGGACAGGGTTGTGGGTTTGCTTCCCAACGGGGACCAGTATGAAAATGTAGGGACCCAATACTGTAAGTTGCTCTGGATAAGGGTGACTGCAAAAATAATCTAAATAAAGTACATCCCCTCCCATTTTTTAAGGGGGTAGATCAGCATTAATATTTCAAATTGACTGTGGCTTCTATCAATGTAATTATCTGCATGATTTCTAAACCCTCCATATACATTTTCCATATATATATATATTTTTTAAATATATACAGTACCAGTTAAAAGTTTGGACACACCTACTTATTCAAGGGTTTTTCTTATTTAAAAAATATTAGTGAAAACATGACGTGAAGGATTGATTCATGCAGTCTCCTCTGAACAGTGATGTTGAGATGTGTCAGTTACTTGAACTCTGTGAATTGTTTATTTGGGCTGCAATTTCTGATGTGTAGTTAACTCTAATTAACTTATCCTCTGGGTCTTCCTTTCCAGTGGCGGTCCTCATGAGAGCCACTTTCATCATAGCACTTGACGTTTGTTTGTGACTGCACTTGAAGAAACTTTCTAAGTTCTTGAAATTTTCCGTATTGACTGACCTTCATGTCTAAAAGTAATGATGGACTGGCGTTTCTCTTTGCTTATTTGAGCTGTTTTTGCGTTGATATGGACTTGGTCTTTTACCAAATAGGGCTATCTTCTGTATGCCAACTCTACCTTGTCACAACACAGCTGATTGTCTCACACGCATTAACTTCTTTGGGGTACCCCCCCTTCTTCTCAATTTCCGCCTAAAAACACCCTAATCTAACTGCCTGTAGCTCAGGCTCAGAAGCAAGGCATTTTCTTGGTACCGTTTGAAAGAAAACACTCTGAATTTGGTGGAAGTGTGAATTGAATGTAGGAGAATATAACACAATAGATCGGGTAGAGGAAAATACAAGGAAATAAACAGACGTTTTCTGTTTTTATTGTTGCTGCATCATCTTTCAAATGAACAAGAACAGCCAGACATACAGATAGGATGCTGGGGATGGTTTGAATGAAGAACATAAGATGGCAACAATAGCTGAGCAAAGTTTTAGACAGATAACTTCAATAGCTGAGCGAGCTACATGACATTGAGCATGAAGTTACCCAGGCATCCCACACAAATGTACCCTAATGTACCCAAGTGGCCGAATTGGTACAGTGATACATATTGAAGGATAGGAGGACTATAAATATCGAACTATATATATTGAAGGAACTATACAAAACACATAAATGCTATTCTAACACCCCCCAAAAATATATATAAAAATATTGTAAAAAAATTCTTAATAATTATAATAATAATAATTAAACATAAACAAATAACAAGGGTAACTATTTACACATTTTCTATTTACAATATTGTGAAGACCCTCAGTCCTCTACACAATATTGTGCTGCTGGTGCCATGGCCCATAGCAGTCTCTTTCTGCTATAAACAGGTAATGTTTGACTAAAACATCATTTTCAACTTTGCTTACATTTGTATACGGTCACATGTGTCTTGTGTGGGAATACTTGGGGACACATTTCTTAAATTAAAATCACTTGGAGCTGATTTCCTGGTGTTTTTACAGTCTTTTATGTCCAACAATGGAATCTTTTGTGGTGGTGCAAGTGATGGGGAATTTCCTGTGACAAAGAGCCCTGAGGCACATTCATGCCTGCAGAGATGAATCTGGGCAGGTGAACACCACTGGAGCAGAAGGGACAAAGGTAGAGGGGACAGAAGGTGATGAAGCAACTCGGTTTCTCTTTCTCTATCAATTTCCTCTATCATTTGGGTTAAATCTGTATACCTAGACTTTGTTTTAGCTTTTCCTGATTTATTCGCCATAATTTAAATATATAAACTTGTTGAAAATGCTATTGACTATGTACTGCTATACGTAACACTTGTGGCTCCGTCAAGTAGAATTTGCAATGGCGAATAAACCTCTTTTACGCCAGAGTTCACGACAAAGGCTGGTCTTCGAACGTATAACCATTACATATTGCCGTTTACCTCAGCTCATTGGCTATCTGCCAAGCTAGATTTCAAGATGATCAGTGGTCATTGGGCCAAAATACAGTCAATCAACGATAGACCGGTCCTACCATTGGTGCGCAATGAGGTCATTGATTGGTGTCTTCAAATCGATTTGTTTCGGTCAATACGTCCCGGGAAAAGAACCATCAAGTACGGTTGTGTTAGTAACAACCAGAGGATTGCAATGAAACCAACCATGACTGGATAAACGTTTGTTTAGTAGGTGTAATTACCACGAACGCTTTGTCGAAAGTTGAATGAGACGGTAATCACGACGCAAGCGGTTTACAAATGTTTCGTATTAGGCTATAAAAATGGATGTTATTAAACAAAACAAGCATTCACTGTGTAGTTAGGACACTTGGCATTGCCACTAGAGGAAGATCTTCAAAGGTTATTTCTGACCTTTGTGATGCTAATACTTGGTTGGAAAATGCTAGTAATACTTGTGTGTGCAGGGAGCTGTCCTCAGAAAATCGCATGGTTTGCTTTCGCAGTAAAACCTTTTTGTAATCTGACACAGCTGCTGGATTAATAAGACGTTTATCTTTTAAATGATGTAACGTATTTACAAGAATGTTTACTATAACAAAGGGTGTATTTAGAATGTTAGTGCTCTGCAGTTTCACCGGATGTTGGCGTAGTGGGACGTTAGCGTCTCACCTACCCTAGAGAGGTTTAAGAAGGAAAGAAATTCCACAAAATTAACTTTTAACAAGGCACACTTGTTAATTGAAATGCATTCCAGGTGACTACCTCATGAAGCTGGTTGAGAGATTGCCAAGAGTGTGCAAAGCTGTCATCCAAACCTTTCATGGTTGTGATGTCTTCACTATTATTCTAAAATGTAGGAAATAGTAAAAGTAAAGAAAAACCCTTGAATAAGTAGGTGTGTCCAAACTTTTGACTGGTACTGTACAGTTTACAACATTTTGCATATCTTAATTCATTTCCACAATTAATAAATAAGATGCGTAATAATGTAGGCACGTCATTCGAAGGATTGTTACCTATAACCACTACAAAGGCATATAAAATTGAGCAAGAATGGGGAGAATTTAATAACCAATGTCAAGTCCTAGCTGATGGAGCTCAGATACACCCCCTTCCCCTGAAACACACACACATGCTTGTCCCCCATTTTCCAAAGCATCTCTGAGCATTCAGACCTTTTGATTATTTTGTGCCGCCGGGGCCACAATAATTTGACCGGTCTCTGATTGTCCAAGTGTGACCCCCTCCCCATGGGTTACTGCAGCTGGTTTTGCCAGCACTGCCACTACCTGGGTGGAGGTCTCACTGGAATTCCCACCGGCTAGGTACAAGGTCGTCAAGGTTCTCATTAGCAGCTTTGAGAAATGACTTGTATATATTTTTACCCACCCAAGGGCTTTGGCTTTGTTGGACCGACCCTGCCAGGCAGGATCAGACTCTCGGGGGGGCGGTACTGCTTTAGTGGGTCTCTCTATCTTTCTGACTTGGCTGCTTATAGGCTACAGTACTTGCAGTAGGCCTATAAAAGAGATAAGGACTTCTCCTTAGTGTGTGGGTGGGTGTATAGGGTATAGGGCTGGGGACCATTCCATCATAATAGGATATAAAATAAATAAAATAAATATATTTGGAATTCAAGTTAAACTGTATAGTGTAGTGGGAAAGTTTTTTAGACCCCTTAACTTTTTTCCAGATTTTGTTACAGCCTTATTCTAAAATGGATTAAATATGTTTTCTCTCAGCAATCTACACAATGACAAAGCAAAAACAGTTTTTTCTAAATGTTTGCAAATTTATTACAAACAAAAAACAGAACTATCACATTTATCACAATTATTCAGACCCTTTACTCAGTACTTTGTTGAAGCACCTTTGGCAGCGATTACAGACTCAATTTGCTCCAAGCTTGGCACACCTTTATTTGGGGAGTTTTCCCATTCTTCTCTGCAGATCCTCTCAAGCTCTGTCAGGTTGGATGGGTAGCGTCGCTGCACAGCTTTTTTCAGGTCTCTCCAGAGATGCTCGATCGAGTGGCTGGGCTACTCAAGGACATTCAAAGGCTTTTCCTAAAGCCACTTCTGCGTTGTCTTGGCTGTGTGCTTAAGGTTGTTGTCCTGTTGGAAGGTCAACCTTCGCACCAGTCTGAGATCCTGAGTGCTCTGGAGCAGGTTTTCATCAAGGATCTCTCTATACTTTGCTCCGTTCATCTTTCCCTCGATCCTAACAAGTCTCCCAGTCCCTGCTGCTGAAAAACATCCCCACAGCATGATGCTGCCACTGCCATGCTTCACCGTAGGGATGGTACCAGGTTTCCTCCAGAAGTGACACTTGACATTCAGGCCAAAGAGTTCAATCTTGGTTTTATCTGACCAGAGAATCTTGTTTCCCACGGACTGAGAGTCCTCCAAGCGGGCTGTCATGTGCTTTTTACTGAGGAGTGGCTTCCATCTGGTAATTCTACCATAAAGGTCTGATTGGTGGAGTGCTGCAGAGATGATGGTCCTTCTGGAAGGTTCTCCCATCTCCACAGAGGAACTCTGGAGCTCTGTCAGAGTGACCATCGCGTTTTTGGTCACCTCCCTGACCAAGGCCCTTCTTGGTGGTTCCAGTCTTGGTGGCTCCAAACTTGTTCCATTTAAAACCTGTACAGGATCGGTGTCCCTATACTGAGACGGTTGTTGCAAACGTGCACTAATGTGAGTAGAATTAAGTTGTAAGTAACCGCAAATTTTCCAGGACATGGACATGTCTTATATGGGCAGAAAGCTTACATCCTTGTTAATCTAACTGCACTGTCCAATTTACAGTAGCTATTACAGTGAAAAAATACCATGCTATTGTTTGAGGAGTGCAACAAAACATTTTTATCATGGCAACTGATTTGATACATTCACCTCGGAATGTAAATAATGTACTTAGATTCAGTAATCTGGCTCTGTTTTGTCATCCTGATGGCCCCAGACATAAAATGTAGCATAGTTTTGTTTGATAACATCTATTTTTATATTCAAATGTAGGAACTGGGTTCAACGTGTGTTTTTGTATTTTTTGTATTAACTTTTACCACATCTAATGTGTTATATTCTCCTACATTAATTTCACATTTCCACAAACTTCAGTGTTTCCTTTCAATTGGTATCAAGAATATGCATATCCTTGCTTCAGGTCCTGAGCAGTTAGATTTGGGTATGTCATTTTAGGCGAAAATTGAAAAACGGTCCGTTCCTTATTAAGAATGATGGAGGCCACTGTGTTCTTGGGGACCTTCAATGCTGCAGAACAGTTTTGCTACCCTTCCCCAGATCTGTGCCTCGACACAATCCTGTCTCGGAGCTCTACGGGCAATTCCTTCAACCTCATGGCTTGGTTTTTGTTCTGACATACACTGTCAACTGTGTATGTATATAGACAGCTGTGTGCTTTTCCAACTCATGTCCAATCAATTGAATTTAGCACAGGTGGACTCCAATCAAGTTGTAAAACATCAATTATCAATGGAAACAGTATGCACCTGAGCTCAATTTCGAGTCTCATAGAAAAGGGTCTGAATACTTATGTAAATAACTTATTTTTTAAATTGTATACATTTGCAAAAATGTACAATACCCTGTTTTCACTTTGTCATTATGGGGTATTGTGTATAGATTGAGTGATTATTATTATTATTTCCATTTTAGAATAAGGCTGAAATGCAACAAAATGTGGAAGAAGTCAAGTGGTCTGAAGACTTTCTGAATGCACTGTATATTGTTTACTATCTGTTTTCTATGGGGCGGCAGGGTAGCCTAGTGGTTAGAGCGTTGGACTAGTAACCAGAAGGTTGCAAGTTCAAACCCCTGAGCTGACAAGGTACAAATCTGTCTTTCTGCCCCTGAACAGGCAGTTAACCCACTGTTCCTAGGCTGTCATTGAAAATAAGAATTTGTTCCTAACTGACTTGCCTACTTAAATAAAGAAAAAACAGATTTTATGCTTTTCCATGGGCTATTACTAAGGCCAAATTCAATGTTTCATCATTATTTAAAATGTTGGGGGATAACCTGAAGGGGTCCTAAAATTCCAATCAAATAGCTAAATGATCCATGGTATGACCGTCTTAAAACAATTCCATTTGTTATCTTAGTAGAAGCCCTTGCCCCAGTGTAGACTCTAGAGTGACATCAATAAGGCTTTCACCTGGATTTACCTGGCTTTCACCTGGATTCACCTGGATTCACCTGGCTTTCACCTGGATTCACCTGGCTTTCACCTGGATTCACCTGGATTCACCTGGCTTTCACCTGGATTCACCTGGCTTTCACCTGGATTCACCTGGCTTTCACCTGGATTCACCTGGCTTTCACCTGGATTCACCTGGCTTTCACCTGGATTCACCTGGATTCACCTGGCTTTCACCTGGATTCACCTGGATTCACCTGGCTTTCACCTGGATTCACCTGGCTTTCACCTGGATTCACCTGGCTTTCACCTGGATTCACCTGGCTTTCACCTGGAGTCACCTGGATTCACCTGGCTTTCACCTGGATTCACCTGGATTTCACCTGGATTCACCTGCATTCACCTGGCTTTCACCTGGATTCACCTGGATTCACCTGGCTTTCACCTGGATTCACCTGGATTCACCTGGCTTTCACCAGGATTCACCTGGCTTTCACCTGGATTCACCTGGATTCACCTGGCTTTCACCTGGATTCACCTGGCTTTCACCTGGATTCACCTGGCTTTCACCTGGATTCACCTGGCTTTCACCTGGATTCACCTGGCTTTCACCTGGATTCACCTGGTCAGTCTATGTCATGGAAAGAGCATTTATTTTTGTACACAGTGAATACCCAGATATAATTATATCATTCTCTGTATACTTGACCAAAGTTAACAAAAAGTTCACATGGATTCTCTCTGATGAACCAATGGTGCATTTAAATATAGGGAAAATGAATACAAATCTTACTTTAATATTAAACAGACAATAACAATACACTAACTGCAGCTACATGTTGTTAAATTGGTTGATAATCAAGTCAAATCAAGGGAGTGATTCAAAATTTGTCAAAATATAAAACTAAACAGATTCTCAGACTTTGGAACATTTAGGTATGTTTCTGGCTGATATCTCATTGTTATCTTGATGCTGATGGGCCTGGAACCAGCCATGTGATTTATATATTACTCAATTATTTATTTTGGTATGCATGTCTCGATTTGGTCTCCTCCTCCTCATCTCTTAGCTATTGAATTGATGGTGGACCAGGCAGATGGAAATGGAAGACCATCTTTTCACTGAGTCAAAAGGACAGGACCTCGCTAAGGAACCAAGGCATAATGAAAGCATTATGGTTCTGTTCAATATTTATGAACTTGTAGTCTCAGGTCTATACAGATCTATACAGAGAATGGCGAGCCGGTAAAATCCAGCGACCTGCGTTATACCACCAGGGATGTTTCTAAATGAATTTGGATAATGAATAGTCCGATATGCCGTTTATTTTCCATCTCTGTAGCGAAGGTAGGTGGAGCTGGTAGATGAATTAAGGAATAGTTTATTTCTGAATAAACTAAATTACCCCATCACCATACATTTTCCCTTCGACCAAACTCTTTCTATTAGTCTCAAAAGCATGTTATTTTCGATCTTCCGAAGTAATTATTAAGGATTATGTAATTTCTCATTTATTGATCTCATCTGAGTAGTCAGTGGGATGTTCCAGAGTGGAAACTACAGATGATACTACAGAATGCACCTTCAACATCAGAAAGTCCATAACAATCACTCCCTCCACCTCTACTGTTTTTCTTCCCTGTCCAACACTTTCTGGCCCTCCATTCAGCACAATGCCCCTATATCCACTTCATCTCTCTTTAAGTGGCAATCAATAAGTGGCCAATCCACTGAGGTCTGTATGACAATCTGCCGGACAGGATACATTTTACAGCCGCAAGTAATCGTGTTTTTTTCTTCTTTTTTCTACGGTGGTGGCGGTGTGACCTAATACATTCTGAAGTGGATCTTTTACAGCCATATCTGTAAAGTGTCTTGAGTTATTCCTGTTACACAAAGGGTGGATTTATGTGGCCATTCCGGGCGAGATGGAAAGGGTCCTGCTGAATGCATGGGAGTGTCACAGAGATTTACTGGCAGTCCCGCATCCAGCACGCGCCTCTCCGCGTCAAACTCAAACGGTTCAAGGTTCGACCGCGTTTAAATCAGATAGTTTGGGATTCTGGCAATGAAGTCTTTTATCTACTTCTCCAGAGTCAGATGATGTGGTGGAACAATTTGTATGTCTCTGCGTCCAGTGTGAAGGAAGTTAAGTGGTAGTTCACAAGCCAATGCTAACTAGCGTTAGCGCAATGACTGAAAATCAAATGTTCCTATAGACTTCCAGTCATTGCGCTAATGCTAGTTAGCAATTGTGCTAACGGTAGTTGGCAACTTCCTTGAAACTGAACGCAGAGATATTAAAATGTTATCCACGAGTTAATCTGACTCTGGGCTTCCTTGCTGCAACTACCCCTTTCATATTAATTGCCCATACTCTTGCAAAAACAGGGATGGAATTGATACATTGATGTGCCTGTATGTTTAGAAGTACTTCAAGTGGCGATTTATCTGTTTGCTTGAACAAAGGGTTTAACTCAGTGAATATTCTCGGGTTTTTGAGGGTGCACTTGAAAGAAAACCCTGACTGTGCTACATTGGAGTAGTTATAGTGGGAAGAACACAGCATACTTCCCTTGTAAACTAGGCAACAAAGAGCCTGTACTAGCTCTATACACCATCTATCAATCTGTCGTATTTAAAGGATCTGGAGCTTTCCCTCCTCAGATCATCACCTTTAGAACCAACTCCTACCTAGGTAATGAACCGACATTCAAGGTATGAGTTGAAATGATTTAATGAGCAGACTTCATATGATTCAGATGAAAGAATGGCCTCTAAAATCTGTTCTGTTCTGTCAGCCGCTACTGAATGTAATGGTCCAGCAGGAAATACTCTGGCCCCATATGATACCTGCTCCCGTCCCTTATGATACCTGCTCCCGTCCCTTATGATACCTGCTCCTGTCCCTTATGATACCTGCTCCTGCCCCATATGATACCTGCTCCCGTCCCTTATGATACCTGCTCCTGCCCCATATGATACCTGCTCCCGTCCCTTATGATACCTGCTCCCGTCCCTTATGATACCTGCTCCCGTCCCTTATGATACCTGCTCCCGTCCCTTATGATACCTGCTCCCGTCCCTTATGATACCTGCTCCCGTCCCTTATGATACCTGCTCCCGTCCCTTATGATACCTGCTCCCGTCCCTTATGATACCTGCTCCCGCCCCTTATGATACCGGCTCCCGCCCCTTATGATACCTGCTCCCGTCCCTTATGATACCTTCTCCCGTCCCTTATGATACCTGCTCCCGTCCCTTATGATACCTGCTCCCGTCCCTTATGATACCTGCTCCCGTCCCTTATGATACCTGCTCATGTCCCTTATGATACCTGCTCCTGCCACATATGATACCTGCTCCCGCCCCTTATGATACCTGCTCCCGTCCCTTATGATACCTTCTCCCGTCCCTTATGATACCTGCTCCCGTCCCTTATGATACCTGCTCCCGTCCCTTATGATACCTGCTCCTGCCCCATATGATACCTGCTCCCGCCCCTTATGATACCTTCTCCTGCCCCCTATGATACCTGATCCAGCCCCCTTATGATACCTGCTCCCGTCCCTTATGATACCTGCTCCCGTCCCCTATGATACCTGCTTCCGCCACCACCCTCTCCTCCTGCCCCCACACCCACTTTTCCTCCCGCCCCCACACCCACCCTCTCCTCCACTGGCTAACACATTCTATTAACACGCTAGAGTGGAGGACCTGGAAGGTTCTCAGACATTGTGAGATGAGAGAACAGATTGCCCTTAAATCTCTTAATTCTCTCCTTCTTCTTGATGTAGGAATTTACGAGACAGACAGACAGACAGACAGACAGACAGACAGACAGACAGACAGACAGACAGACAGACAGACAGACAGACAGACAGACAGACAGACAGACAGACAGACAGACAGACAGACAGACAGACAGACAGACAGACAGACAGACAGACAGATATACAGACTCTCTATATCCAGGCCCTGATGTCCAAACTCACAATAATGTTTAACAATATGTTTGTGTACTGCATGTGCAAAATTTGATTGGTTGTTCTAGTGGTAATGTTGCAGCCTCCGCCACACATCTAAAGTGTTGGCATAGGTTTGAATCTCTAACCCTAACCATAGGTTTGAATCCCTAACCATAGGTTTGAATCCATAACCCTAACCATAGGTTTGAATCCCTAACCATAGGTTTGAATCCCTATCCCTAACCATAGGTTTGAATCCATAACCCTAACCATAGGTTTGAATCCCTAACCCTAACCATAGGTTTGAATCCATAACCCTAACCATAGTTTTGAATCCCTAACCCTAACCATAGGTTTGAATCCCTAACCCTAACCATAGGTTTGAATCCCTAACCCTAACCATAGGTTTGAATCCCTAACCCTAACCATAGGTTTGAATCCCTAACCCTAACCATAGGTTTGAATCCATAACCCTAACCATAGGTTTGAATCCATAACCCTAAACATAGGTTTGAATCCCTAACCCTAACCATAGGTTTGAATCCCTAACCCTAACCATAGGTTTGAATCCATAACCCTAACCATAGGTTTGAATCCATAACCCTAACCATAGGTTTGAATCCATAACCCTAACCATAGGTTTGAATCCGTACTACTGCCCTTTGCCACAACCTCCCTCTATCTGTCCCCATTGTCCTCCTCTCTCTCTATCTGTCCCCATTGTCCTCCTCTCTCTCTACCTGTCCCCATTGTCATCCTCTCTCTCTATCTGTCCCCATTGTCCTTTTCCCTCTCTATCTGTCTCCATTGTCATCCTCTCTCTATATCTGTCCCCATTATCATCCTCTCTCTTGATCTGTCCCCATTGTCATCCTCTATATCTGTCCCCATTGTCCTCCTCTCTCTCTGTCTGTCCCCATTGTCCTCCTCTCAAACTATCTGTTCAATTTAAAATGCAGACAAGACAAGATGGTGTAATTTTGTATTTTCCATCACTTGAAAGAAAAGAGAAACTCAGACATGGCTCTTGTTGTGTGATATTGGAGGTCCTATGGAAGCATACATATCCTGTCTGACCGGCAGATTGATTAACGCAGAGGAGTTGTTTCCACCCTATAATCATTTCTCTATTTAGATCAAGGTGGCCGAAGCCCAGTGGGTGTCTGATATGACTTCCACCTGAGCGGCTGATTGCCGTCATTGCAATGGTGGTAATCCTATCCGTGAGCCCACAGAAACAGCCACGCTAATGTCATACGACGAGCCTCTGGAAGAAAGACCATCGCAAGCTGTAACGAGCAGTGCTCTGTAAAGTTCAGGTTTCTGACTAGAGGGAGTACAACTACGACTGGAAGTGACCTACAGTGCCTTGCGAAAGTATTCGGCCCCCTTGAACTTTGCGACCTTTTGCCACATTTCAGGCTTCAAACATAAAGATATAAAACTGTATTTTTTTGTGAAGAATCAACAACAAGTGGGACACAATCATGAAGTGGAACGACATTTATTGGATATTTCAAACTTTTTTAACAAATCAAAAACTGAAAAATTGTGCGTGCAAAATTATTCAGCCCCTTTACTTTCAGTGCAGCAAACTCTCTCCAGAAGTTCAGTGAGGATCTCTGAATGATCCAATGTCGACCTAAATGACTAATGATGATAAATACAATCCACCTGTGTGTAATCAAGTCTCCGTATAAATGCACCTGCACTGTGATAGTCTCAGAGGTCCGTTAAAAGCGCAGAGAGCATCATGAAGAACAAGGAACACACCAGGCAGGTCCGAGATACTGTTGTGAAGAAGTTTAAAGACGGATTTGGATACAAAAAGATTTCCCAAACTTTAAACATCCCAAGGAGCACTGTGCAAGCGATAATATTGAAATGGAAGGAGTATCAGACCACTGCAAATCTACCAAGACCTGGCCGTCCCTCTAAACTTTCAGCTCATACAAGGAGAAGACTGATCAGAGATGCAGCCAAGAGGCCCATGATCACTCTGGATGAACTGCAGAGATCTACAGCTGAGGTGGGAGACTCTGTCCATAGGATAACAATCAGTCGTATATTGCACAAATCTGACCTTTATGGAAGAGTGGCAAGAAGAAAGCCATTTTTTAAAGATATCCATAAAAAGTGTCGTTTAAAGTTTGCCACAAGCCACCTGGGAGACACACCAAACATGTGGAAGAAGGTGCTCTGGTCAGATGAAACCAAAATTGAACTTTTTGGCAACAATGCAAAACGTTATGTTTGGCGTAAAAGCAACACAGCTCATCACCCTGAACACACCATCCCCACTGTCAAACATGGTGGTGGCAGCATCATGGTTTGGGCCTGCTTTTCTTCAGCAGGGACAGGGAAGATGGTTAAAATTGATGGATGGGGCCAAATACAGGAACATTCTGGAAGAAAACCTGATGGAGTCTGCAAAAGACCTGAGACTGGGATGGAGATTTGTCTTCCAACAAGACAATGATCCAAAACATAAAGCAAAATCTACAATGGAATGGTTCAAAAATAAACATATCCAGTCACGTCCAGTCATAGCTGTACTCTCTCTAGTTTACAACCCTGTAACATCGGGACCTTTAATCAGCGGTGGGCCACTAACATTGATTTTACCTGCGAGGAACCTTAGATGTATAACTGCCTATCCCTAAATTGATTATGCACAGTTATTAATCTGGCAACACTCTTATCTAAGGCGACACTCTTATCCAAGGCGACTCTTCCAAAATGCATAGAGAAAGGAGATAACTGTGTATGGCTGCAGAACAAGTCACGGAGAGATGAACAACCGAATGTGCAGTGGAATGAAGACCGTGTCAAAAAGAAGGTACTTGATGTTTCAGGCTCATTTGTCTGTTGGATTGGGAGATATGCCGTATCTGTATGTCCTTACCATGAAAACAACAGGAATTTCTTCAGTGCTCAGCACATATCAGTTAAGTAGCCTACATATAAAGTGGAAAGCCAATTAATAGGCATACTGAAGGCAGTGTGTGAAGAGGCAAACCTAAAATGTCCCACTGGCTTGAAATCCTCCCCCCTTTGCCCAAATCACCTCAAACATTGTGCTGATTGCATGCCTATATTCCTTTTGGATCCAATAAAAACGTCCGTTGTTATTGAGTTACCTGCCATCTGTCATTTGTTGAGACTTCTGAGAGCGGCACAACACAGAGGAAAACGTTATAATTGGTCCACAGGGAATTGTATTTCAAGCTAGCACCATATGAAAGCAGATTTAAAGCAGGTGTTGAGTTGAACACCTCAGTTTTACATGCTAATACTGTAGTAAAAACGTGTTCCATTCCACTGGTAGAAGAGTGTTGTGCCACAATGATGAGGTAACAAGGTGTCTTTTTCAAGAAATGCACTCTTTTCTACAAATGGAGTTGAACATTTCTGATTTAGAGTTTTTTTGGTCTTGAAATGAAATTGCACCAATTTATTATTATTATTATTATTAATATTATAAATATATATATATATATATACCCTACAAAAGGGCTCTATAGGAGACATCAGCTGTCCATGGTGGCTGCTCTCAGACGATCGCGCAGGTGAAGAAGCCGGATATATAAAGATATATAAAGATCCCAGAAAATGTTCCATATTGCACAAAATATTATTTCTCAACTTTTGTACACAAATTTGTTTACATCTCTGTAAGTGATTATTTCTCCTTTTCCAATATAATCCATCCACCTGACGGGTGTGGCTATTGAAGAAGCTGATTAAACAGCATGATAATTACACAGGTGCACCTTGTGATGGGGATAATAAAAGGTCACTCTAAAATGTGCAGTTTTGTCACACAACACAATGCCACAGATGTCTCAAGGTTTGAGGGAGCGTGCAATTGGCATGCTGACTGCAGGAATGTCCACCATAACTGTTGCCAGAGAATTGAATGTTCATTTCTCTTCCATAAGCCGCCTCCAACGTCCGGCCTCAGAACCGCAGACCACGTGTAACCACACCAGCCCAGGACCTCAACATCCGGCTTCTTCACCTGCGCAATCGTCTGAGAGCAGCCACCATGGACAGCTGATGTCTCCTATAGAGCCCTTTTGTAGGGTGGGCCTGGATCCCAAGTGGGTGGGCCTATGCCCTCCCAAGCCCAGCCATGGTTGCGTCCCCGCCCAGTCATGTGAGTCCATAGATTAGGGCCTAATTAATTTGTTTTTATTGACTGATTAACTTCTATGAACTGTAACTCAGTAAAATCATTGATATTGTTCCTCTCTTGCCTATGCTGCTCTGTGCCATCACTCATTCATATTTCCTTATGTACATATTCTTTATCCCCTGACACTGTGTATAAGACAGTAGTTTTGGAATTGTTAGTTAGATTACTTGTTGGTTATTACTGCATTGTCGGAACTAGAAGCACAAGCATTTCGCTACACTCGCATTAACATCTGCTAACCATGTGTATGTGACAAATAAAATTTGATTTGATTTGATTTGTTGCATTTATTTTTTTATTCAGTATACATGTCACAAACACAGGCCTTACATACTGTAGACAGTATGCAATATTATTACCTGGTAAATGTGTTTCCCTGAAAAACACCATTATAAATCGACACAAAGAAAAACTAATCGCTTTGTGTCTCCCCACCTCTGATGCATGAAAGAATTTCCCCAAAAAATGGAACAAATTATGCAGTTGATAATTGAACATTGTACGCATCCAAATTACATCTCACACCCTCACTACCCCTTGGGGAGAGAGCAAGACAGCAAACATGTTTTTCTTGGAACGCTAAGTGGTTCTGAAGCTTTCAATTCGTATGAACACTTGCTTATTAAAGCAAATAGTGGTAAAAAAAAACATGAACACTTGCTTATTAAAGCAAATAGTGGTAAAAAAACCCCCACCTTTGCTACAGTTGGTTTTACAGCATGTGTCTCAAGGTAGCAATATTCATCACGATAGACGTTTGAGGCTGGGGGGGGCTTTTATTGTGAGGTCATAACATGAACATAGAGAACATAATTGCAGCATTTTGCTCATGTTGTGAACACACTGTTTTGGAGGTATTGACACGAGGGCATTAAGCTGGAGTTTTCAGTCAGGCAGAAACCCCTTTAAACAGCACTAAAGCGCCCCTTAATCCTGTCATCGCAGGCCATAAACTGGATCATTTCTATGGATCTCAAAGAATATTGTGACACCGACTAATCCTGTCTTTTTCAGTTTTGCAGTTAAGGAGCTTTCGGATTAGGGGAACAATTAGGCCCCTCTTTGATGGTACAAGTATTAAGCATGGGTCTCCTCACTCACCAGCCTTGCTGTCAAGTATGGGGGGAATTATGTTACGGCTCCTACTGCCATATTTGTAGCTCGTCCGTCTTCCATACAGTAGCTACTATAGTATAGAATAATAGTATAAACTGTATGTACTCCTCCTGAGGGAAAGAAGAACAATCTAGCTGATTCTCTGAAACAAGACTGGGACACTACATGCTTTTGAGCAAATTGGAAATACGAAGTAGGAAAACAAATTCAAGTATTTATTTTTCATTTATTTAGCTAAGGCAAGTCAGTTAAGAACAAATTCTTATTTACGATAACGGCCTAGGAACAGTGGGTTAACTGCCTTGTTAACTCTTGTCCTCTTCTTCTGACGAGGAGTGGCAAGGATCGGTCCAAAGCGCAGCGTGGTACGTGTTCATGACGATATTTATTCAACTCAGAACACTGAAACAAAAATAACAATGAGAATGATACGAAACGAAACAGTCCTGTCTGGTGACATACACAAAGACAGAAAATAACCACCCACGAAACACAACTGGGAAAAGGCTACCTAAGTATGATTCTCAATCAGAGACAACTAACGACAACTGCCTCTGATTGAGAACCATACCAGGCCAAACGCAAAACACAACATAGTAAACGGAACATAGACAACCCACCCAACTCACACCCTGACCATACTAAAAACAAAGACCAATCAAAGGAACTAAGGTCAGAACGTGACACTTGTTCAGCGGGGGAACGACAGATTTTTACCTTGTCAGCTCAGGGATTCAATCCAGCAACCTTTGAGTTACTCACCCAACACTCTAACCACTAGGCTCCCTGCCGCCCCAAGTATAAAGTTCCATTTCAGGTCAAAAATAAACTCATATTTATAAGGGTGATGTCATTGTGGTAAGAGTTGGAATGCATTTACATGCCATTTATTTAGGGATGTTTTTGGAGTAGTTTCGAGAGTAAATGGTCAAAGTCAATGAGCTAACAATAGCCCAACATGAAATAGATGTAGGATCTTAATGTGATCATCAGGAAATGTAACAGTTGCGCAAGCTAGCACCATCTCTGAGCATAGAGTTGCCTCATACTGTGTAGCTGTTTCGATATTTGAAATTTAAAAAGGCTTGTGAACTTTGTAATTTCCACTTGTAAATTTTCCCTTATGAAAAAATGTATCAACCCCTACAAAAATGGCCATGAATTATAATCCACATAATAGTAATTCACATTATCGCGCTGTATCAAAGTGGCTCAAATTAAGATCCTACATCTGTAACATGAAGAATGAGAATATACAGAAGGTGTATTGCTGTGAAAAACCTCTCTTGAAGCAAGGAGACTCTTGAGATTGGGGTAAACTGTCAGCAGAATATCCCTTTAATACTTGAGAGAAAGTTTCTGCACACAATTCTTAGTACTTTGGGGAAGTTTGTGACACAGACTTAGTATTCAGCATTACAAAGCAATACAAAATTAAAGAAAAATTAGAAATTTGAGGCTTTAGTGATAGCAGAACATAAAGTCATTCATCCTCTGCTGTTTCGGTACACCTGTGTCTCTGCAGGACATGGGGGAAAAAATGATAAGCCAGCATATATTTTATTTTCTAGACCAAAGGCTTTGACTATCACACACATTCTCTTTCTCCCCTGCACACACTGCTCATTTCAGCTGCAGTGAGACTTCACAAGGCATTGTCGTAGCTTTCCCCTGGCTTTCCCTTGGCTTGGCCCAAAGGGATGTCAAACCAACTCTCAGCAAAAGGTTCACGTGTCGCTGAGTCGTGCATCAAGCGACTGATCCACCAAGTACCTTTGTAAAGGGACGCCATCGAAAAGACTCCCTATGGAATCCATTTGTAAAAGCACTATCTTATTGTCACAAAAGGCTGCTATCGAACCAGCTACACAGTATGAGGCAACTCCATGCTCAGAGATGGTGCTAGCTTGCGCAACCCATCAGGCCCCAGTAATGGGGATGTAGTTATTTTGGGGGATATTCCACATTGATTTGACATGGTGTTCTCCAGACCGGCAACAAAAAAGTTTTGATTACTGTTACGCAACACCCTGCTACACTTAACTTTCAATGGAGTTAAAGAGGTATGTGACAAAAAAAGGATGATGGAGACAGAGATTATTAACATTTACTGGGAATTTATTTCCTTAACACGGTAATGTGGGGAAAAGGGGCTGGATGAAACCAAAGCAAAGAAAGTAAAAGTTAAAGAGTCTTCTCTCCTACCTTACCTGCCTACCCACTACTTACCTAACCTTAACTCCACTTGGCGCGCTAACCAAACTACAGGGGGTGGTCCACCCAGGTCTTACCTAGTGTGCATAGACAGAGTACATACTACGGGTATATGTATGCCCTCAGGCCTCTTGCCTAAGCACTCTTTAAACATGAATGAAATACATTAACATTTTATTTGATTGGAGAACACATTGGGAGGGATCTTAAAGACCATTCCTCCATACAGAATCTTTCCAGATCCTTGATATCCTTTGTCAGCGTTTATGGACTGCCCTCTTTGATTCAAACCTCAAAATGTTGATTTTGTTGTCAGTCAACCATTTCTTTGTCCTGGTACTCCCCCCTCCATTGATCATCCTTGATATGTTTCTACAACTTGATTGGAGTCCACCTCTGGTAAATTCAATTGATTGGACATGATTTGGAAAAGAACACACCTGTCTATATAAGGTCCCACAGTTGCACGTCAGAGCAAAAACAAAGCAGAAGGTCGAAGGAATTGTCCGTAGAGCTCAGAGACAGGAATGTGTCGAGGCACAGATCTGGGGAAGGGTACCAAAAACAATTATGCAGCATTGAAGGTCCTCAAGAACACAGTGGCCCCCAACATTCTTAAATGGAAGAAGTTTGGAACAACAAAGACTCTTCCTGGAGCTGGCCGCCTGGCCAAACTGAGCAATCGGGGAAGTAGGGCCTTGGTCAGGAAGGTGACCAAGAACCCGATGAAAGAGCTCCAGAGTTCCTCTGTGAAGACGAGAGAAACTTCCAGAAGGACGACCATCTCTGCAGCACTCCACCAATCAGGCCTTTATGGTTGAGAGGCCAGACGGAAGCCACTCCTCAGTAAAAGGCACATGATAGCCCGCTTGGAGACTGCCAAAAGGTGAGAAATAAGATCCTCTGGTCTGATGAAACCAAGATTGAACTCTTTGGCCTGAATGCCAAGTGTCACGTCTGGAGGAAACCTGGCACCATCCCTACAGTGAAGCATTTTGGTGGCAGCGTCATGCTGTGGGGATGTTTTGCAGTGGCTGGGACTGGGAGAATTGTCAGGATCGAGGGAAAGATGAACGGAGCAAAGTACAGAGAGATCCTTGATTAAAACCTGCTCCAGAGTGCTCAGGACCAAAGGTTCACCTTCCAACAGGACAGCGATCCTAAACACACAGCCAAGACAACGCAGGAGTGGCTTCGGGACAAGTCTCTCAATGTCCTTGAGTGGCCAAGACAATCTAACTTTATTTGTCACATGCGCTGAATACAACAGGTCAAATCCTTACATCGGTAGGGGCTACAGGTGTGCCAAGCTTGTAGTGTCATACCCAAGAAGACTCAAGGCTGTATTTGCTGCCAAAGGTGCTTCAACAAAGTACTAAGCAAATGGTCTGAATACTTATGTAAATGTAATATTAAAGTTTTTTTTTTTCATACATTTGCAAAAATGTAGATCAACCTGTTTTTGCTTTGTCATTATGGGGTATTGTGTGTAGATTGATGAGAAAAAAAATGTGTAAAAAGTCATGGTCTGAATACTTTCCGAATGCACTGTATGTCCTAGTCCTCTCTCCTTCCTCCCAAAGTGTACACTTGTTCATTTCCCTTCACTGATTTAAAAGAAAATGACTGGTATTATGAGACATATGTCAGAAACTCCCACTAGCCTATGCCGCCACCAATCCAATGCTTTTAGATTTGTGGGAAGTAATGAATGAGTGCACACTTAAGGAGAAATTAGATATTATTGGGACAGCCTATGAATACTCATGGAGAAAGGAGATATTATTGGGACAGCCTATGAATACTCATGGAGAAAAGGAGACCCTCATGCCTAGAACCTGCGATCTACATGAGATTCAAATGAGGGTATTGCAATCATATCTCCTGTGTTATCGTTGATCCAAATGTACTTTGGCATTTCTTCTCCCCTTCCTTAGATGCAATTAGAATATTCACTGGCGAACCCGCTGAGAGATGAAATGGTGCTTAATGAGTTTCTCAGCAACAGTCCTCGGTAATGCTCTTCCCATCTGGTCCCTCCTGTTTCGTCCCCCTTTTTTTCATTTAGAAGAGGTACTTTTTTTCTAATCTGCCTAGTAATGCCAATTTAATGAAATCTGCTATCAAAATACACACACACACAAATGCATGAACACACACACACGTTTGCATACAGTAGCACGCACACACCGCCTCTAATTACTCATTTTGTTTAGTCCTTTTTACAGTGACACCCTGCCAAATTGGAAGTAGAGGAGCCTAAGAACTCCCAACGGTACCCCTGAATACAACTATCGGCTCCCCAGATGACCATAGTCAAAACTCACCAAAACACACTGTATTCAGCTGAGGTTGAATTTTAAACTGGTCTTTTTGTGTAGGTTTGTTAGGAGCTAGTAACATAGGCAGTTTCACTGTAACATCTGCTAAACTGTGTACGCGACCAATAAAATTCGATTTGATTTAGCCTACCTTTAAAACCTATTTCTCTGACAGATTCTGCACTAAAATGTCTTCATAATGAACATCTAATGTGTCTATGTGGGTTATTTTAAAGAGACTAAAGTCTATACACATTGGCAAAGCTTCTCAGTGTGACACAAAAATGAATTATGAGGTAAAAAATGACTAAATGTGTCCAATTTCAGAAGTTAATGAGAAGAAACAGAGGGTCTCCTTTGTCGGGAGCTTGGTGTGTGCTCACAGAGGCATTGGAAATGAAAATTTATAAGGAATAATTGAGCATGACAGATCAAAAAATGCACTCTCAAGCCAATTAAACTTGGGTTGGTTGGTGCACATCCTCCAAGATTATCAGATGAGAAGCGTAATGGACAAATGTGCAAATGGAAAACATCTTTGGTCCAATCAGGCCGGCTGGTGGGGTGCCATGAAAAGCGACTCACCGAGTGGGCATGTGGTGAGTGAATCTAAACCAGAGTGAAATAAAAACAAAAATATAATCAAAATACAACTGTTTCTGCAGTTTAATTTCAACAAAATATTTTGATCCCACCTAGTAGGCTAAAGCATGGTTGAATATACTTTATTGTGCTTAAAGGTCCACATTGTGATTTTGAGCCAGTCTGGCTTGATAGCAGCTTTTGGGATGAGTCATGTCTCATAAAAGGGCTATGTTATAGCGTGAGACTGATTACAGTATTGTCAGCATTATGTAGGGCTACACTTAACGGCAGATGATTCTGGAATCTATCACTGAATTTCTTCACACCAGAAATAATTGTCCATGTATGCCAATCAAATTAATAACAAGTGTTGCAGTGATATTTCCTCTGTTAGAATCCCTCTCCTATGCAAGTGGAGGTGAACACTGAACCATGCAAGTGGAGGTGAACACTGAACCATGCAAGTGGAGGTGAATACTGAACCATGCAAGTGGAGGTGAACACTGAACCATGCAAGTGGAGGTGAACACTGAACCATGCAAGTGGAGGTGAACACTGAACCATGCAAGTGGAGGTGAACACTGAACCATGCAAGTGGAGGTGAATACTGAACCATGCAAGTGGAGGTGAACACTGAACCATGAAAGTGGAGGGGAACACTGAACCATGCAAGTGGAGGTGAATACTGAACCATGCAAGTAGAGGTGAATACTGAACCATGCAAGTGGAGATGAATACTGAACCATGCAAGTGGATGTGAATACTGAGTAAATATGTCAATTTTGCCACTCGTATCCCTGTGCCACCTTTTACAAAATGGCAAATATATTGGACATGTCATATTTTGTCTTCCACTCAAAATCTTCTACCATATTCAGCATATACTTAGGTTCTCGCAAGAAGCTGTTGTTCCCCAGGAAACAAGTCGTCGTTCCCCAGGAAACAAGCCGTCAATCCCCAGGACCTATACCAGTGGCATGTGATAGGCTAGCTGGCTCCCCTGCCTGTGGTGTTATCCAAAGATAATGAAACACCTTCAATCTGGCAGAAGAGGAGCTGGTGAGGTGCTTCCTGCTGGTATTTTACAGCCACACCCCGCCTCCTGTCCTCACATGAAGAGTAAGAAGAAACCCCGAAAGAAAACAAAACTGTGAGACTACTGTAGTGTGGGGGTGGACATTTCTCATTTTAAAATTGGACCTCTTTTCTGACACTTCATGGCTTTCTACGGGGAACAAAATTGAGTTAGTGAGATATGATATTCTCACGAGGTGGCTCTTTTCTGTTTTCCAAAAAACTGTAATTTCTCATTTTCCAAATGGGCTCTCTTTTCTGACAGTTCATGGCATTCTACTGGGAACAAAACTGATTTGGAGAACCCCCTCATTTCTGTCAACCCCCCACCCCCTATTGTTTTTGAAAGACAATTACTTCCTCAGAAATTAAAAACTATGAGTTCACAGTATGGGTTTTTGTTCACTTCCAGTGAATCCAATCTTTTTCTTTTCACATACCGATGACACTTCAATGGAAATCTATGCTGATTTGAATAAGTAGCTTAATTAATGGTATTAATTAGTCCATTAATTATGTTTCTTTTCATGTGTGGCAAACGGAGGAGAACTGTCTGACTGTCTCTTGGCATATGCACCTCATCCATAAATGTAATGGCCGTGCCTGTAGAGAGCTGGCAGAACATATTTCTTCCTCTCTTACCCGACCGTGACAGAGATACTGTACTGCTTAACTTATCCTATCTTCCCAAGTCTTTACTCAGCAATATGGACAGTGCATTACCAGTCCATTAGTAACCTAAAGGATGTTATGACACGATTGGTGTCAGACGAGGCTTTTGTTCGTGAGGCAAAGCCACACGAGCAGTTTACATTCTGTAATATGGTTCCACCCAATCAAAAAGTTCACATAAAATGTGAATTTGTAAATGCACTCCAAACTCACTTTTCAGGTATTTGTGAAAGCGAAGATGGGTTGAATGTGTTTTTTGTGTTCCAATTGAATTTGTGTAAAAATAAAGTGTTTTATTACATAACTATTGTATATCAAACACATTTTGGTATAGGGCATTCATGCTATTTTTTTTGCCACTGTGCTCCTTGATCATCCTACCCCATTAAGATAACCCCCACCCTCTTTCAAAACACACCTACCAAAGTCTGGTGTAGGGTGAAGTTACCCCTAGACGCTGATCTTGGGTCAGTTTAGCATTTTTAGCATCCCCACTAATGGTTAAGGTTAGGATTGGGCTAAACTGATCCTAGATCTGTATAAGGCAGGAAATAATGTATAACAAACAGAGATTTTTAAAGGAATTAACAAATTAAGGGAGTAGAAGTGGGTGAACATGTAACATCATTCATCTCACATACCTCCCTAACCTTTCAGAGCTGGAACAGACAACCGACAACCCAGTGGGATTGGCCTTTGTGATTTGGGCTTTGGTTTGGATTAAGCCCATCAGCATAAGAAAAATGATATTTGCTATTCATTCTCTTTATTGTTGTTGTGAACTATAGAGTCAGATAAGTCCTCCATACAACAGCACTGAGGAGTAACCAACCTCGTCCATCAGGATTACACAATGAGACAGTCTAGAGAACCAACAGCCGGGGGATTGGTTGAAGATGACAGCTGCAGAGAGTCGTAAATATCACAGGTTATTAAACCACTGTGGAGAGATGAGTTATAATGGAGCATGGGGTTTTGGAGACCTGAGCAAGTTAGAAAGAGCATTGCTGGGACTTTGACATTTAATTAGGATGAGTTTTACATGAGTACCGTTGCAAACACTGCCACTGACACACTTCACACTTCATGATGCACTAATTCATTAGGACTGGGCATTAAGTAGTTATAATCAAGGGAATCACTTTGTTATTGGCTGTTTTTCGCATATGATCAAGTCGGAGGAGGTTGTCTTGGCGGATCAATTTCTGTAGGTTTCACCTGATTAAATATTTATAATAATATGACAGGGAACAATTATTATATTGATTGATTGTATTGATTAAGTATTGATTATACTTGAACTATATATTCATCATTCAGGTATGAAGTAAAATGAGGAGATATTAAATATACTGAACAAACATATAGATACAACATAAAGTGTTGGTCCGATGTTTGTTGAGCTGAAATAGAATATCCCAGAAATATTCCATATTGCACAAAAACGTATTTCTCTCAGATGTTGTGCACAAATTTGTTTACATTCCTGTTAGTGAGCATTTCTTCCAAGATAATCCATCCACCTGACAGGTGTGGCATATCAAGAAGCTAATTAAACAGCATGATCATTACACAGGTGCAACTTGTGCTTCGGACACTAAAAGATGTCTCAAGTTTTAAAGAAGCGTGCAATTGGCATGCTGACTGCAGGAATATCCACCAGAGCTGTTGTGAGAGAATGGAATAATAATTTCTCTACCATAAGCCGCCTCCAACGTCATTTTAGAGAATTTGTCAGTAAATCCACACAGTAAAGCCTCACAACTGCAGACCATGTCAAATCAAATCAAATTTTATTTGTCACATACACATGGTTAGCAGATGTTAATGCGTGTGTAGCGAAATGCTTGTGCTTCTAGTTCCGACAATGCAGTAATAACCAACAAGTAATCTAGCTAACAATTCCAAAACTACTACCTTATAGACACAAGTGTAAGGGGATAAAGAATATGTACATAAAGATATATGAATGAGTGATGGTACAGAGCGGCATAGGCAAGATACAGTAGATGGTATTGAGTACAGTATATACATATGAGTTGAGTATGTAAACAAAGTGGCATAGTTAAAGTGGCTAGTGATACATGTATTACATAAAGATGCAGTAGATGATATAGAGTACAGTATATACGTATACATATGAGATGAATAATGTAGGGTATGCAAATATTATATTAGGTAGCATTGTTTAAAGTGGCTAGTGATACATGTATTGCATAAAGATGCAGTATGACATTATGTGGGTGAGAGCTTTGCTGATGTTGTGAACAGAGTGCCAATGTTGTGAACAGTGTTGTGTACACAATTCCTGGAAGCTGAAAATGTCCCAGTTCTTCCATGGCCTGCATACTCACCAGACATGTCACCCATTGAGATCCCACCAATATCCAGCAACTTCGCACAGCCATTGAAGAGGAGTTGGACAACATTCCACAGGCCACAATCAACAGCCTGTGTCGCACTGCATGAGGCAAATGGTGGTCACACTAGATTCTGACTGGTTTTCTGATCCACACCCCTACCTTTTTTTTTAAGGAATCTGTGACTAACAGATGCATATCTGTATTCCCAGTCATTTGAAATCCATAGAGTAGGTCTTAAGGAATTCATTTATATTGACCGATTTATATCTATGAACAAGTTCAGGTTTAGTTTTCAAAATATCATCACCTTACCAAAGCCCAACGGGTAGTAATAATAACAGCCAACATTAAATTCTTTCCCATACTAACCAACCCCCCAATCCATCCAATTGCTGGTCTTAAAAGACTCCTACTGCCAGCCTCCAACCTTACCTTAGCCCTCAGGGGCCCTGCCTCTGGCCTGGCCTGACTACCCCCCTACCCCCCTACCACCACCACCACAGTGGAAGTGTTTATCCAATCCTGCTGGTGGTTCCCGGGGCCGTTTACGCAGCTGTGGCCCTGACATCTGGAGCCCAGGCCACTAAGTGTGATGGATGGAGGCAGCAGTGTGTGCAAACAACACTCCTCACAATCTGTCACACGCACTTCAGCGTGTCATTTGTCTCGCGTTTACCCAGCCTAGACGACTAGGCCTCGCCACCATGGTCAAGGGACGTGGCATATCTATGCTAAACAATGCTCTCTCTCTCTCTATCCCTCCATCTCGCTCTGTTTTGATGTGTCTCACTCTATCTCCTTTGAGGAGGAATCAAAATACATGCCCCCACCCTGCACCTCATATTCCAAAAATTGCAGAACAAACATGGAGATAACCTCCTCCCCAAGGTGCTTCACAGCTGCAGGAATGGTACCAGGACCATCAAAGCAGTGATATATACAGCTAGACACAGAAACCATACATTAAATGCAGATATCTGACTATATTTATTTACCTTCCCAGGAAGCAGCAAGTGTGTGTTTGTGTGTGTGTGTTTTGTTCGGGGGGGGAGGGGAGCAAAGACCATAAAGCAAAGACCATTTGGACAAGTGGGGACATTTTAGGCTGAAGGGGTTGTGTTTAGGGTTTACAGTAAGAGTTGAGGTTAGAATTAGGGTTAAAGGTTCATGGTTAGGAGTTATGGAAAATAGGATTTTGAATGGGAATCAATTGTTTGGTCCCCAAAAGAATAGTAAAATGTGTGTGTGTGCTTGCCTGTGTGTATGTATGTGCATCCTAAAAAAATATATTATTAATATTCACCTAATTTGCAACAAATAGTAATCAGTTAACCAATGAACTGTTTTATCAAGCTAATAAAATCCTACTTTCTCTGGTTTGTCTGATCTGACTGATCATTCATTTTGTTCCCATTAGGAAGTCCCTGCATGAGACGACAGGCCTACAGCTAGTAAAATAGGCCTTTATATGTGACCATATGGGCAAGGTAAGGTTGCTGAAGTAGTTTGCAAGCTACCATGGCAACAAATCCTTGATTCTGATCAGCAGAGTTGGGCTCGTTATCATTCCTGTCATGACAGGTGTGAGCGGGCAAAGCTAAACTGAGGGCTGATTGGCTGAACTGCCAAGAGACTGTGGCTCCATAATTACTCCGCTCCACTACCAGCTAAAAAATTAAATAAAATGGAAATAATATCGGAATACTTCCAATTACAATGATTAGAAAACAACTCTCTGTGCACCCAGCTGTATCTGAGCTCCAAGCTCTGCTTGGCAATGCCTAGCTGTGGGACCACAGGGAGGGAGAGAGGCAGATGGTCCATCTCCCACCCTGTGGCAGGGGCTCCACTCTGATAGGGTCGCCTGTTTCCCAGTGCCAGAGCCAGCCAGGAGAGAAGCAGGAATAGAGGGCCATGTAAATTGATGTCTGACATGATGTTAAATCTGTCCCCAGCCTCAGTAGGGTCAGCCGAGGTAGAGAGGAAGGGGATGGGGGTGGTGTTCAGTTGTCCTTCCGAAGCCCCACATGCTTGGCCTGATGCAGGAGCATGTCTCAAATGATATTTCTGGACTAGAGAACACTCTGTGTGCTAATTGGATATGCATTGGCTGCTTGTTTGATTCAGTGGTAGCAGGGTTTAGTTAACTCCACTGTAATTACCCCTCCACTGGTAGTACCACTTAACACTGCCTGAGATTGGAAAGGCAGCAGTGAGATAAAACCGAGGGTCCCGTTGCCGTAATCCCTCCCCTTGTTACAAATACATGTCACATTCTTTACACAAAGCTACTTTTTGAGATTCATTATCTGCACTCATCTACACACAAGTATAATCAGAGAATTTATATCGTTCTGTCAAGGTGAAAACATTAGCTACATTTCACATTTGAGGGGCAGGTAAAAATGTCCCCCATCCTTATCATCACCATCCCTCTTTTTGTCTTTTGCGAAGATCTCTCGTATAAATCTCCCCTTTTAAAGGCCTACAACGATGGATGGGGAGGTACGGGATAGACTGATCTGGCTCGTTGTATTTCCAAAATATGCAAGGAAATAAAAAAGAGTGGATTGGTTAGGCCAGTCTTGAAAAGGGTCAGGAACAATCCTATGTCACATTCCCCTTCTCACATGGGACACCATTTATGTCACTGCACCAAATCCCATAGTTTTAGCCTCTTCCATGGCAGTCGGAAGAACTTAAGTGTTTTTATCTCTGAACACTCAGAAGTGGGTTTCGCCACCGACTGTTGGATACCATCGGGTGTTAACAACGCTCATTGGAGACTAGAGATCCTGAATGCCGATGTCTACAGTGTGAGATATGCCATTCCGTTTCAAGACACTCACGCCTCACCATTGTTACAGCCCCGTCCCCCCCAGACTCTCCCCGCACTACTGGGTTCTCATTCTGTCACCAAATCAAGGAAAAGCCAAGTGTTTACTGACAAAAGTCACATGATAAAATACAATATCTCTAATAAATAAATATTAAAAAGAAGTGTACAAGATAAAATAAATCATAAATACCCCTTATTATCACCCCCAAAAGTTATTCATTAAAAATAAGTAGTAGCAGCAATGGTGCCTGTATGTATATGGGGTGTGTGTGGTGGATGTGGACGGTTGCTCTGGTTTTTGTTCTGACGGCGCTTTTTCTCCCCATAAGAGCTTGGCCCTTCTTCTCTGGTCTGCTGATGCAATCAGGTTCTCAAACTCAGGTGAGTGCCAGCGTGGGGAGGTCCGTCTCCACATCACACATTAAACTCAGGTGAGTGCCAGCGTGGGGAGGTCCGTCTCCACATCACACATTAAACTCAGGTGAGTGCCAGCGTGGGGAGGTCCGTGCCATTTATAAACTAACCTGTCTCTGGCATACCATTTATAAACTGACCTGTCTCTGGCATACCATTTATAAACTAACCTGTCTCTGGCATGCCATTTATAAACTAACCTGTCTCTGGCATACCATTTATAAACTAACCTGTCTCTGGCATGCCATTTATAAACTGACCTGTCTCTGGCATGCCATTTATAAACTGACCTGTCTCTGGCATGCCATTTATAAACTGACCTGTCTCTGGCATGCCATTTATAAACTAACCTGTCTCTGGCATGCCATTTATAAACTAACCTGTCTCTGGCATTGTCAGGCATATGTGTATAGGTGGCAGGGAAGTCAGGTGCAGGAGAGTCAAACGAAGTGTAAAATGGAGTCTTTTAATAATGTCATAGTAACATGCTCCATAACACTAAACAGGAAAAGAACATAAACAAATATGGGTACGAAGACCCGTCGCGCACCTATACAACAAAAACACTACGCTGACAATAAACAATCTCTGACAAAGACATGAGGGGAAACAGAGGGTTAAATACACAACAGGTAATGAATGGGATTGAAAACAGGTGTGTGGGAAGACAAGACCAATGGAAAATGAAAAATGGATCAATGATGGCTAGAAGACCGGTGACGTCGAACGCCGAGCACCGCCCGAACAAGGAGAGGCAACGACTTCGGCAGAAGAAGTCGTGACAGTACCCCCCCTGACGCGCGGCTCCAGCAGCGCGTCGACACCGGCCTCGGGGACGACCCGGAGGGCGAGGTGCAGGGCGATCCGGATGGAGACGGTGGAATTCTGATAACATGGAAGGATCTAACACGTCCTCCACCGGAACCCAGCATCTCTCCTCCGGCCCGTACCCTTCCCAGTCCACGAGGTACTGAAGGCCCCTCGCCCGACGTCTCGAATCCAAAATGGATCGAACAGAGTACGCCGGAACTCCCTCGATGTCTAGAGGAGGCGGAGGAACATCACGCACTTCAGCCTCCTCGAGCGGGCCAGCCACCATCGGCCTGAGGAGAGACACATGGAACGAGGGGTTAATACGGTAATTAGTGGGCAGTTGTAACCTATAACATACCTCGTTCACTCTCCTCAGGACTTTAAACGGCCTCACAAACCGCGGACACAGCTTCCGGCAGAGCAGGCGGAGGGGCAGGTTTCGGGTCGAGAGCCAGACACCTGTCCCCTGGTGCGAACACTGGGGCCTCACTGCGGTGACGGTCTGCGCCAATTTTCTGGCGCCTTATGGCACGCTGAAGGTGGACGTGGGCTGCCTCCCAGGTTTCCTCAGCGTGCCGAAACCAATTGTCCACCGCAGGGGCCTCGGTCTGGCTCTGATGCCAAGGAGCCAGAACCGGCTGATACCCTAATACACATTGAAAAGGAGTAAGGTTAGTGGAGGAGTGACGTAGCGAGTTCTGAGCCATCTCTGCCCAGGGCACGAACTTCGCCCACTCCCCCGGCCGATCCTGGCAATAAGACCACAGAAACCTACCCACATCCTGGTTAACTCTCTCCACCTGCCCATTACTCTCGGGGTGAAAACCTGAGGTAAGACTAACCGAGATCCCCAGACGCTCCATGAACGCCTTCCAGACCCTTGATGTGAACTGGGGACCCCGATCAGACACTATATCCTCAGGCACCCCATAGTGCCAGAAAACGTGTGTAAATAGGGCCTCTGCAGTTTGTAAGGCTGTAGGGAGACCGGGCAAAGGGAGGAGACGACAGGACTTTGAAAACCGATCCACAACGACCAGGATTGTGGTGTAACCCTGTGAAGGTGGAAGATCAGTCAAAAAATCCACCGACAGGTGCGACCACGGCCGTCAAGGAACGGGTAGAGGTTGTAGCTTACCTCTGGGCAGGTGTCTAGGAGCCTTGCACTGGGCGCACACCGAGCAGGAAGAAACATAAATCCTCATGTCCTTAGCTAAAGTGGGCCACCAGTACCTCCCTTCAAGACAGCGCATCGTCCGACCTATCCCAGGATGACCAGAGGAGGGTGACGTGTGAGCCCAGTAGATCAATCGGTCGCGGACAGCAGACGGAACATACAGACGACCAGCTGGACACTCAGGGGGAGAGGGCTCTGAACGTGACGCCCGCTCAATGTCCGCGTCCAGCTCCCACACTACAGGCGCCACCAGACACGAAGCTGGGAGTATGGGAGTGGGATCCATGGATCGCTCCTCTGTGTCATACAGCCGAGACAATGCGTCTGCCTTAACATTCTGGGAGCCTGGTCTGTAAGAAAGAGTAAACACAAAACGAGTGAAAAACATGGCCCACCTTGCCTGGCGAGGATTCAATCTCTTCGCCTGCCGGATGTACTCCAGATTGCGGTGGTCAGTCCAGATGAGAAAAGGGTGTTTAGCCCCCTCAAGCCAATGTCTCCACACCTTCAAGGCTTCTTCGACAGCTAACAGCTGAGCTTCTTCGAAAAGAAAGCACAGGGGCGAAGCTTCAGTGGCGTACCCGAACGCTGAGAGAGCACTGCTCCTATCCCAGCTTCGGATGCGTCCACCTCCACTATGAATGGCAAAGAGGGATCCGGATGAGCCAGCACAGGCACCGAGGTAAACAGAGTCTTCAGGTGCTCAAAAGCCCTGTTCGCCTCAGCCGACCACCGCAAGCGCACCGGGCCCTCCTTTAGCAGTGAGATAATGGGAGCTGCCACCTGACCAAAACCCCGGATAAACCTCCGGTAGTAATTGGCAAACCCCCAAAAACGCTGCAACTCCTTTACCGTGGTTGGAGTCGGCCAATTACGCACGGCTGTAATGCGGTCGCTCTCCATCTCCACTCCTGAAGTGGAAATCTGATGCCCTAGGAAGGAGATGGATTGTTGGAGCCTTTCTCAGCCTTGACATATAGATCATGCTCCAACAGGCGACCAAGCACCCTGCGCACCAGGGACACATGCTCGGCGCGTGTAGCAGAGTATATCAGAATATCATCTATATACACCACTACATCCTGCCCGTGCAGGTCCCTGAAGATCTCATCTACAAATGATTGGAAAACTGATGGAGCATTCATCAACCCATATGGCATGACAAGGTACTCATAATGACCTGAGGTGGTGCTAAATGCCGTCTTCCACTCATCACCCTTCCGAATACGCACCAGATTGTACGCACTCCTGAGATCCAATTTTGTGAAAAAACGTGCCCCGTGCATTAACTCAATAACCGTATTAATCAGAGGTAGCGGGTAACTATATTTCACTGTGATTTTATTCAGACCTCGATAATCAATGCACGGGCGTAAACCGCCATCCTTTTTTTTCACGAAAAAGAAACTCGAAGAGACGGGTGAAATGGATGGCTGAATGAACCCCTGATGCAGGGATTCAGAGACATATGTCTCCATAGCCTCCGTCTCCGCTTGCGACAGGGGATACACGTGACTCTTGGGATATGCAGCGTCTACCAGGAGATCTATCGCACAATCCCCCCGTCGATGGGGTGGTAATTGAGTCGCCTTCTTTTTACAGAAGGCGAGAGCCAAATCGGCATATTCGGGGGGAACGCGCACGGTGGAGACCTGGTCTGGACTTTCCACCGTAGTAGCACCAACGGAAACCCCTAAACACCTACCTGAGCATTCTCGCGACCACCCCGTGAGAGCCCTCTGTGGCCAAGAAACAGTGGGGTTATGGCAAGCTAACCAGGGTAGGCCTAGCACCACAGAATACGCAGGAGAATCAATAAGGAAAAGACTAATCTTCTCCTTGTGACCCTCCTGCGTTATCATACACAAAGGTGCGGTTACCTCCCTGATAAACCCTGACCCTAATGGTCGACTATCTAAGGCATGAATAGGGAAAGGCATATCCACAGGAACAATAGGGATCCCTAAACTATGAGCTAGACTTTTATTAATGAAATTCCCAGCCACACCTGAATCTACTAGCGCCTTATACTGGGAATGCAGTGAAAAATCAGGAAAAGAGACAGAGACAAACATTAGTGCAGCAGAGGGCTCTGGATGAGAATGGTGCCTACTCACCTGGGGTGATGCCAGAATGCCCTGCCTGCCTTCTCTATTCCCAGAGGAACCAACCCGGCACCGACCAGCAGTGTGCCCTCTGCGACCATGAATGGTGCTCGAGCGGGAACCCCCTCCGGTCTCCCTGCGAACCATCCCTCCCAATTCCATAGGTTCGGGAGAGAGGGTGCGAGAGGATGGAACAACCAGACCCCGATCTAGACGTCCACGAGTAGCCAACATGTTGTCCAGCTTGATGGACATGTCCACCAGCTGGTCGAAGGTGAGGGTGGTGTCTCTACAGGCCAGCTCCCGACGGACGTCCTCGCGTAGACTACAACGGTAATGGTCGATCAGGGCCCTGTCGCTCCATCCAGCGCCGGCAGCCAAGGTCCTAAACTCCAAAGCAAACTCCTGTGCACTCCTCGTCTCCTGCCTCAGATGATAGAGGAGTTCCCCTGCTGCTTTGCCTTCGGGTGGATGATCGAATACTATCCGGAATTGGCGGGTGAACTCCTCAAAATGGTCCAACGCCGCATCCTCCCTTCTACACACAGCGCTGGCCCATTCCAGGGCTTTCCCGGTGAGGCATGAGACGAGGGCGTAACTCTTCTCACGGTCAGATGGTACTGGGGAGGCCGTGGCTAGATATAGGTTCAGCTTAAGGAGGAAACCCTGGCAGCCGGCAGTATCTCCGTTGTATCCCGTGGGTAGGGATAAATGGATCTTCGATTCCGGAGAGGAAAAAACGTTCAAGGGAGATTCCGGTTGTGGTGGTGGTGGCGCTGGAGAAACTCCCTGTCTCTCCCAGTGATCCATATTCTGGACAATGCGATCCATGACGGAGCTTATACAGTCAAGCTCCCTCGCTTGTTCCTGAACGCGTTCCTCCAGCTCCATGAGCATAGTGTCCTCTCCTGCTGACTTCATATTGTTGGTCAGAGATTCTGTCAGGCATATGTGTATAGGTGGCAGGGAAGTCAGGTGCAGGAGAGTCAAACAGAGTGTAAAATGGAGTCTTTTAATAATGTCATAGTAACATGCTCCATAACACTAAACAGGAAAAGAACATAAACAAATATGGGTACGAAGACCCGTCGCGCACCTATACAACAAAAACACTACACTGACAATAAACAATCTCTGACAAAGACATGAGGGGAAACAGAGGGTTAAATACACATCAGGTAATGAATGGGATTGAAAACAGGTGTGTGGGAAGACAAGACCAATGGAAAATGAAAAATGGATCAATGATGGCTAGAAGACCGGTAACGTCGAACGCCGAGCACCGCCCGAACAAGGAGAGGCAACGACTTCGGTAGAAGTCGTGACAGGCATGCCATTTATAAACTGACCTGTCTCTGGCATACCATTTATAAACTGACCTGTCTCTGGCATACCATTTATAAACTGACCTGTCTCTGGCATGCCATTTATAAACTAACCTGTCTCTGGCATGCCATTTATAAACTGACCTGTCTCTGGCAGGCCATTTATAAACTGACCTGTCTCTGGCATACCATTTATAAACTGACCTGTCTCTGGCAGGCCATTTATAAACTGACCTGTCTCTGGCATACCATTTATAAACTGACCTGTCTCTGGCATACCATTTATAAACTGACCTGTCTCTGGCATACCATTTATAAACTGACCTGTCTCTGGCATGCCATTTATAAACTGACCTGTCTCTGGCATACCATTTATAAACTGACCTGTCTCTGGCCATTTTAGTTTTTGGAGCTCCTACTGTTGCTCTGTTTGTGGTTTCTAATGCTTTTCTCTTTCAGTCCAATATATTTTACATCTGAGAAGATAAATTCAGCAGTGTGGTAGCAACAAAAGTCAACTGGTGGTTTTAAAAGAATCCCACAACAACCATTCAACAATTCATATTTATTTTGAGAACTGTGACACACATTACCTTTTTTGATAATAATATATTAAAAATGTCTTGACAGAAGTAACATTAATCAAAAATCCATTTTAGCATGTGGAACTGGGCTGACCAAGTCTTAATGAATAACTCACCTCTTGTCTCTCTTTCTCCAATCTCCATTACTTGGTATTCAGCTGATCAACTGCCTGTTATGAAATCAGAAAACCATCATTAGCACAATAATGTGATTTGAATATTAGTATAGCTAATATTTGCTTAACAAAGAAGAAAGAACCGTTATTGTAGCTAGTCTAGCTATCTAATGTTAACATTAGCCCTATAATCTTTGTTAGCAAACATTTACTAGTTAGCCTGCAAGCTAGCTAGCATTAGCTAGACAAAATGGTTAGCTAACCTGCACATTCTTTTAAAAAAAATCCCAATTTATTACAGTTTAATAATGTTAGTAGCTAGCTAGTTACTAACCTTGAATGTAAAGTATTTACGTGATCTGTTGGATGTTACACAGCAATATATCTAGGTAGCTAGCTAGCTGAGTGCTACAGCAGGCTAGCTAGTAGCTACACCAGCCGGGCTAACTCTGGTAGCTATGGGAGCAGTGCCTGTGTTCTATAGATAGACACTAATAATCAGACTACTTCATACCTAGATGAGGAGTGTGGTGGTACCATTTCTGTAACCATTTCCATGTTTTGATTTGTTGTGACGTGTTCCTCATAACAAAACAACCCAGAGTTTTCGTAGAGACAGAATTTGCCCCGGCTTTGTGTTTCCTTTCTCAGTCATATGGACATCTCCTTAGCATATTGCTACCACCACTGGTTGGAGTGCACACTACACTCTTAACCCAAAACAAAAGATCCTGACTAAAATTCATCAGATGACGATGACCTAACATAAAACACCGGAGCCATACACTAAGAAAAATCTCTATCCATATTTGACTGAACCAGATCGTAATTGATCAAATTTGTATTATATTAAGTCAACAAAAAATATGTTATTTAAATGTCAATGCAAATGGGAATTACTTGACTATATTTTCCCATGTTCAATGAGAACAATAGACAAGTTGATAGGGGGTTGTTAGCAAACAAGCCATTTTATGCAGTGTGTAAGGGAGTATCCTAGGTGGATGGTGCCCCCTATGAGGATAATCCAGGTCTAAAAAACTAAACTAAAAACTGTTTTGTTTTTTTTACAAAAGTTTCTGTTTAAAAATAGATTTTTCCAATCCCTTGCAGAGGGGAGGTTGAATTTCCAGCGAGTTCTATCTGGAAAGGCAGGGAAGTCTAGCAACCCACACCTTCTCTTTCATCACTTGGGTGGTGGGCACATCGTGTTTGAACGTGTGAAATGTTTCAACTGCCTCATTAATACATTCATATTTTATTTACCTGATGAGTCCACCAAGCGCTTTGAATTTGTAGAGGATACATCAGGGTCCTTTTGATCTCCCCAGTGACAGTCGAGAGGAAGCCAGGTATCAAAGGCACCGGCATCAGCTATATCACCATTTAGTCCTGAAGGTTGTCACTTACTGTCACCAGATGAAGCAGATTATACAGGCCTTTGCTCTGGCAGAGATACATAATTAATGGGGAGAGTTTGGTGGAGGTCCAAACACCTCCAATGACTGAGTCAATGGGTAACTCAGAGAGAGAGAGAGAGAGAGCAGAGACTAACGGGTCCAGTCACCTTGCTTATTGCTTTGAGAGATGAAGTGGATTTTCATAATTCCCAACCTGATCAAAGTCTATCACGGGCCATACTCAACAAGTGGACCGCGGTCTGGATCTGGACCCAAAACGTGGTCAATATGGACCGTGGGTCCCGACACACAAAAAAAGGAATCTCACTTTCCTCAGTCTCAGTCACTCAGGCATCATTGAGTTACTCAGGCACAATATGGGCACCTAATAGCTGAACATTGTTATGACCACAGTAGGGACAGCAGGTGGGTTGATATGCAACCAGAGTTCACTGATGAAGGGTAGAAGTGCTCCTACATTGTCTCTCCTGTCAAAGTTAATGAGACGTGTGGATGCCACAGCAATCACAGAACACCATCATTTCACTAGTACCGCCAAGGAACATGTTCTGCCACCAGAGTGATAATTGGAATGGCCCAGTGTGTTTGTGTGTGTGTGTGTGTGCGTGCGTGTGTGCGCACACACACGTGTCAATCTGACAGAAAGGGCTCATTTTAGGCTTTAATCCTCCTGCTCATGATTTATAAGACATTGACTCTGTAATCATTCACCACCACAGATACACGAGTGGAGAATCTGTTCAACTTTGAAAACAACGGCATGTTAAAATAGGATTTTTGTTCCATGGTAGAGTGTAGCTCAGAAACTCACGATAGAGTCATTGCTGCTCTTACTGCTGTGTTTGACACTGGTCCAACATTACTGTTCAACTCACAAAACAAAGGTGAAACATCAGTGAGACAGAGAAGGACAGGGGTACGTACACAAGCGAGCGATAGAGCCAAGTTCCACCAAACATTTAGCTCCTAGTCCATTTCATCTTGCCAAGGCTCTGAGTAGGTGTTGTAAAAACCCACTATACCCTCCTGGCAATTTTTCATCCAAAACCAATTTAGCTCGTGTTTCTTTCTCCACTTCTTACAAACATGAAAGAGTACCTGTGTGTGTGATGTGCCAGGGGAGAGGCCAGGGTGTTAATTAAGTCCCTATCTGAAACTTTTGTTAATTTGAATAGTTTTACAAGGCTGCTGCGGTCGGGTGCTAATACAGCACAGTGACAGTGGCAGGTGTAATTTCACGGATTAGGCCTGGTAGTGGCAGCTCCTCTCAGGCCCCGCCGGCTCTCCCACCGACGCTTTGAAGATAACTTTTTCCCATTATCCTAACAATGGCGCTTGGAATGCAACTTAATTCACGCAGCGAACATGAGGACATCGGCACTCTCACTGGAGGGGAGATTTGAAGAGGGGAAGAAGAAGGGGTAGAAAAAAAAGGCAAAGTTTTCCTTCTCATAACGAAACATTCATAAAGTATAGAAACATTCATAAAGTATAGAAACATTCATAAAGTATAGAAACATTCATAAAGTATAGAAACATTCATAAAGTATAGAAACCGGTATACCGTTTTTCCCCCGGTGGTAAAGCGCTGACACACACCTCTGTGTGCGGATGTGTTTTATCTGCCTGCCTGCCACCCACACGGCCACCGCTCGCTCTCCTCCTCTCGCCTGCCTTCGCCGCGCCGCTGACAAGCCCTTCAGACTCCTGGAAATGGGTTGGCTTTGAAGTAGCGTTGGAGCCCGTGGAACTGTCTAGTGTGTGATTAGCGTGGAAGTAGAGAGTGGTAAAGGGAGAGAGCGAGTGTCTCCCCTTGGAGTTGCTTGGACTGGCCAGGCAGAGCAAGCTGAGAATGTTGAGAGGAACGTCACAGTCCAGACAGGCAGATCACAAGACGTGGACAGGGGTCCTACGGCTGCCTCAGCTTGGAGTGTGATGCGTACAAATGGGTTGAGCCACACAGAATCAATAGGAAGGGTTGAGTACCCTTCAAGACAACCTTTTCCCTTGGTGAAGGAGCACGGCAAGCAGCAACAGAATTTCATCAGACATCACTCATAATATAGTACTTGATTCCACATCTCCCTCAAGTACTCTATCATGGATCCCTCCTTCAAGTTACAGTAGATTGTATAATTTACATCCCAAAAACGTGAGATTTTGTGGCATTACAGAATATAGTTCATTTGCCTGTAATGAAGTTATTTTCCTTGTCATTTTTTGAGCATTTTTGTATGAAATATAAATAATTAGTAGGATTGAGATGGTTAATAATATATATTTTTAAGTTGAGCAGGCCCTCTCTCTCCCATCCTGCCGTTGAAACCCCCATCCACGCAATCATCACCTCCAGTCTCGAGTACTATAACTCGCTACTCTCCGGTATCAATGCAATCTCCCTCCAAAAGCTCCAAAACTCTGAAGCCATTCTTCATCTGTCCCCTGTCCTCTATGAACTCCACAGGCTCCCTGTCTCCCAACGTATTAACTACAAGATCTTCCTTCTGACGTACAAAACCCTTTACCACCTTGCCACCGACTTTACTTCTACGACCTTCTTCTTCCCTAACCAACCCACACACTCTTTCCGTTCCGCCACAGAAGGCTGCCTTGCCGTTCACATTCCAAGCTCCAGAGCTTTGGTGACCGAGGCCTTCTACAGGGTTGCTCCATGGCTCTGAAACTCTCTCCCTCCGGCCATCCGTGACTGAGTCCATCACCATTTTTCAGTCCCTCCTAAAGCCCCACCTCTTGACCATGGTATACCCCTAAGCCCCCCCCCCCACACACCCTCTCTTGCTCTCTATTTTGCTCGCTCGCTCTCTCTCTCTCACACACACACACACACACCTCCTCGCTCACTCAAACACGGACACATTACACTATTTTCCTTCGATTAAGCCCCTCCCCCCTATTTAAGCCATTCCCCATCATTTAAGACTTTACACCTTATATTTGTTTCACATTTTTGTTTCTTCCTGCTGTTAGTCTGGCCTCGTCTTGTTTTTATCTCTGTTTTTTTGTTTAGTTTTTACAACAGTAAAGCGTCTTTGGGTCATTGAAAAACGCTACATAAGTCCCACCAGTAATTATTATTATTATAGATTGCTAGCCCAACCCACCAATGGCATGTCTACCATGCCTTTCAGGAAGTAACTTCACCTGCCTTGCTTGGCTAACCATGTTAGTTGCCCAATTTCCTGTCATTCCCTAAACTAGCAGACTTCCCGGTCCAATGGGACTAAAGGGATGTTTTAATCTACTTCCCCAGAGTAAAATGAAGTTGTGGATACTATATTTACATGTATGCATCTGCCTCCAGTATGAAGGAAGTTAGAGGTAGTTTAGCGAGCCAATGATAACTTGTCTTAGCACAATGACTGGAAGTCTATGATATCTACTAGCTTGCTAGCAGTTACCATAGACTTCCAGTCATTGTGCTAAGGCTAGTTAGCAACTTCCTTCAAACTGTATCCCAGATACATAACAATGGTATCCATTAGTTCATGTGACTCTGGGAAAGTAGATAAAGAGCTTCGTTGCCAAAATCCCGAAGTATCCCTTTAATAATGAGAGATGCTGTGTTTGACTCCCACTTAGAAAAAAACACATGAAATTTTTACAAATATCTCCAGTTGCATTTTCCATCTAGCACAGGCTAAGCAAACAGGCTTAACTTATTCAGGTGTGCCAGATCAAAGGCAGAACAGGGCAGGTTTATTAAATAAGAATGACTGTTTGTCCGGAAAAGAGCGCCGAGCAGAGGGGAGGAGAGAGAGACAAGGAGGTTCCAATTAGGGCCCATGCTGTCATATCGTCATTGGGATTGAGTGAGAGGAGATAGAGAGAGGAGGCATGGAGAGAGAGGTCTGTAAAGAGGAAGTTGAGTACAAGGGAGAGCTGTGGCTGAGAGCTGCAGAATCCTTTTCTGCAGGGTTCCCCAACTGGGGGCTTGAGGGCCGAATTTGGCCCGCAGGTGGTTTTATTTGGTCCCCAAAGTGTTCTGAGCAAAGAGACAGCAGGGGTTCAAACTGTTGAACCCAGTTCCTATATTTGAATATAAAAATGGAAAAACCATGCTACATTCTATCTCTGGGACCCTCAGGATGCCACATCATATAAAGATTACTGAATGTAAGTACATTATTTACCTTCAGCGGTGAATGTATCAAACCAGTTGCCATGTTAAGAGTTTTGTTGTTATGTACACTCCTCAAACAATGGCATGTATTTTTTCACTGTAATAGCTACTGTACATTGGACAGTGCAGTTAGATTAACAAGAATTTAACCCTTCTGTTGTGTTCCGGTCGAATTGGACCGATTGACAAGTTCTCTCTCACTGAAAAATGTTGACATCAGGACTGCGATTACTCACCACGGACTGACAGAATTATTTTTATCCCATTAACCGTCCTGCTGTGTTCCGGTTCTCTCTCTCTCTCTCTCTCTCTCTCTCTCTCTCTCTCTCTCTCTCTCTCTCTCTCTCTCTCTCTCTCTCTCTCTCTCTCTCTCTCTCTCTCTCTCTCTCTCTCTCTCTCTCTCTCTCTCTCTCTCTCTCTCTCTCTCTCTCTCTCTCTCTCTCTCTCTCTCTCTCTCTCTCTCTCTCTCTCTCTCTCTCTCTCTCTCTCTCTCTCTCTCTCTCTCTCTCTCTCTCTCTCTCTCTCTCTCTCTCTCTCTCTCTCTCTCTCTCTCTCTCTCTCTCTCTCTCTCTCTCTCTCTCTCTCTCTCTCTCTCTCTCTCTCTCTCTCTCTCTCTCTCTCTCTCTCTCTCTCTCTCTCTCTCTCTGAAAAATGTTGTTCATTTAATCTGAATGTCATAAGGTTCCATGACTTCGTCCACACAGGGTATATGAACACACAAAATACATTTGGATGATTTTCATTACATTTTGGGAGTTTTCTGACCGTTCATTAGAAATGAATGGGTGAGACTACAATTTGTGTATAAAATTGAGTTCAGGCACATGCCCATTCATCAGATGGACAAACTTACTCTCCCAGACCCCCACGTGCATGTGTGTTTGAGCACACACACACACCTCACTCCCCTTCTCGGCTTCCATGGCAACCCCCACGGGAACCTTTCCCCAATAGAATAATTCCCCCACGGAAACAACACCTGTTGGCATTCTAACAATCACAACATTGTTTCAATAATATATAGAACTTTTCTCGCAGCTCTGGTATATAAAGCTTTTTGGAGGCCTTGCTCACTATTCATTCTGTGGCAGCACAATGACCAAACAATATACTGTATTTGAGGCTCTTGATCATATCTTAGATCATGACACTGGTGAGGAGGAGAGAGGCCAGGAAACTGAGAGTGAAGATGCATTAGAGGATAATTAGTCTGTGATAAATAGCACAATATGTTTCATCTGAGTATTTGTTATAGTCAAAATAATCCATACATGATGCTTTTTTAAACTCAAACACAAGTTGTATGAGCTCAGGTCAATGAGGTCTACAGGCCATACAAAGAATATGGAAGTTCAAAACTTGTAAAGTTCACAAGAACTGAAGTTGATAAAAAGATCTAACACAACATTAGGTGATAATATATGTATTATTAAGGATTTATAATCATCTATAATGGGGATGGTCATTTTGGACCGGGAAGACTGAATGAATTAACATGAAACGAACACAACAGGAGGGTTAAATTAATGATGGACTGTCGTTTCTCTTTGCTTATTTGAGCTGTTCTGTCTTTTACCAAATACGGCTATCTTCAGTATACCAACACTACCTTGTCACGACACAACTGATTGGCTGAAATGTAATAAGAAGGAAAGAAATTCCACAAATTAACTTTTAACAAGGCACACCTGTTAATTGAAATGTATTCCAGGTGACTACCTCATGAAGCTGGTTGTGAGAATGCCAAGAGTATACAAAGCTGTCATCAAGGCAAAGGGTGGCTACTTTGATTTGTTTAACACTTTTTTGTTTACCACATGATTCCATATGTGTTATTTCATAGTTTGGATGTCTTCACTATTATTCTTCAATGTAGGTGTGTCCAAATTTTGACTGGTACTGTACATGCTCCTGTGTCTGCAGAGCCCTCACCAGCCCAAGCAGTACAGCCCTGGGGTCTGTACCCCCTGCATCTCATGTTTCCTGGTCTTCCACATTGCAATTTTTATCTGCCTCAACAGGTTTACTCGGCAGTCCCTGTTGGATCAAGGTGAGACACGTATCTCTACCAGTAAACCTGTGAATAATCCTCCACTTTATATCAGCAAGACACTTCTCTATGGGAGGCTTACACAGGGAGGGCCAACATCCTCTCAGAAAAGAACCTGGTCCCAAACCCCCTGGCAACCCCGTTGCCCTGAGCCCATGCAGATGGTATTTCTTCACAATCTTCACAGCCACTGCATACAGACCACCTGGGCTTCTGGCGCCGACAGAGATGTCAGCCTCGCTTCGTGTTCCTAGGAAACTATTCAGTATTTAGTTTTTTTACCTGTTATTTCTTAGATTGGTACCCCAGGTAATCTTAGGTTTTATTACATACAGTCGGGAGGCACTACTGGATATTAGAGCAACGTCAACTCACCATCATTACGACCAGGAATACGACTGTCCCGAAATGGATCCTGTGTTTTGCCCACCACCCAGGACAATGGATCGGATCCCAGCCGGCTTCTGGTCAACGTCAACTCCCGAAGCGGATCCTGTGTTTTGCCCACCACCCAGGACAATGGATCGGATCCCAGCCGGCTTCTGGTCAACGTCACCTCCCGAAGCGGATCCTGTGTTTTGCCCACCACCCAGGACAATGGATCGGATCCCAGCCGGCGAACCAAAACAACGACACCCTAAAAGGGGCAGCTAAGCTACATTGAAGAATCTCAAATATAAAAGATTTTTGATTTGTTTAACACTTCTTTCAATTTTATGGTTACTACATGATTCCATTTGTTATTTTATAGTTGTGACGTCTTCAATAATATTCTGCAATGTATAAAATAGTAACAATAAATAAAAAAATTAAAACATACGAGTACGTGTGTCCAACCTTTTCTGGTACTGTATATACAGTGAATTCTGAAAATATTCAGACCCATTGACTTTTTCAACATTTTGTTACATTATAGCCTTCTTCTAAAATGGATTACATAGTTTTTTCCCCCTCATCAATCTACACACAATACCCCATAATGACGAATAAAAATCACATTTTTAGAATTTTTTGAAAATGTACTAAGAATAAAAAACTGAAATCTCACATTTACATAAGTTCGGACCCTTTACTCAGTACTTTGCTGTAGCAATTTCAGCCTTGAGTCTTCTTGGGTATGATGCTACAAGCTTGGCACACCTGTATTTGGGGAGCTCATCCAATTCAGATCCTCTCAAGCTCTGTCAGGATGGATGGAGAGCATAGCTGCACAGCTATTTTCAGGTGTCTTCAGAGATGCTCCATCGGGTTCTAGTCAGGGCTCTGGCTGGGCCTCACAAGGACATTCAGAGACTTGTCCCGAAGCCACTCCTGGATTTTTCTTGGGGTGTGTGCTTAGGTTCGTTGACCTGTAGGAAGGTGGACCTTCGCCCCAGTCTGAGGTCTTCAGCGCTCTGGAGCAGGTTTTTATCAATAATCCCTCTGTACTTTGCTCTGTTCTTATTTCCCTTGATCCTGACCAGTTTTCCAATCCCTGCTGTTGAAAAACATCCCCACAGCATGATGTTGCCACCACCATGCTTCAGGGCTGGTGCCAGGTTTCCTCCAGACATGACTCTTTGCATTCAGGCCAAAGAGTTCAATCTTGGTTTCATCAGACCAGAGAATCTTGTTTCTCATTAACTGAGAGTCCTTAGGTGCTTTTTGGAAAACACCAAGGGGGCTATCATGTCCCTTTTACTGAAGAGTGGCTTCTGTCTGGCCACTCTACCATAAAAGCCTGATTGGTGGAGTGCTGCAGAGATGGTTGTCCATCTGGAAGGTTCTCCCATCTCCACATAGAAACTCTGGAGCTCTTTCAATCGGGTTCTTGGTCACCTCCCTGACCAAGGCCCTTTTCCCCCGATTGCTCAGTTTTGCCGAGCGGCCAGCTCTAGGAACAGTCTTGGTGGCTCCAAACTGATTCCATTTAAGAATGATGGAGGCCACTGTGTTCTTGGGAACCTTCAACGCTGTAGCCATTTTTTGGTACCCTTCCCCAAATCTGTGCCTCGGCACAAGCCGGTCTCGGAGCTCTTAGGACATTTCCTTCATTTACAATCAATTGAATGTTTTCACTACATTTTTTTATTGAACCTTTATTGAAACAGGTAGGTTAGTTGAGAACAAGTTCTCATTTTCAACTGCAACCTGGCCAAAATAAAGCAAAGCAGTGCGACACAAACAACAGCACAGTTACACATGGATTAAACAAACATACAGTCAATAATACAATAGAAAAAGCGTATGTACAGTGTGTTCAAATGAGGTAAGATAAGGGAGGTAAGGCAATAAATAGGCCATAATGGTGAAATAATTACAATTTAGCAATTAAACACTGGAGTGATAGATGTGCAGAAGATGAATGTGCAAGTAGAGATACTGGGGTGCAAAATAAATAAATAATAACCGTATGGGGATGAGGTAGTTGGATGGGCTATTTACAGATGGGGTATGTATAGGTGCATTGATCTGTGAGCTGTTCTGACAGCTGGTGCTTAAAGTTAGTGAGGGAGATATGAGTCTCCAGCTTCAGTGATTTTTGCAGTTCGTTCCAGTCATTTGGTAGCAGAGAACTGTAAGGAGAGGTGGCCGAAGGAGGATTTGGCTTTGGGTGTGACCAGTGAAATATACCTGCTGAATCGCATGCTACAGGTGGGTGCTGCTATGGTGACCAGTGAGCTGAGATAAGGTGGGGCTTTACTTAGCAAAGACTTTACCACTAGAACCAGTGGGTTTGGTGATGAATATGAAGTGAGGTCCAGCCAGCGAGCGCATACAGATCGCAGTAGTGGGTAGTATGTGGGCTTTGGTGACAAAACGGATGGCACTGTGATAGACTGCATCCAATTTGCTGAGTAGAGTGTTGGAGGCTATTTTGTAAATGACATCGCCGAACTCAAAGGTTCGGTAGGATAGTCAGTTTTACGAGGGTATGTTTGGCAGCATGAGTGAAGGATGCTTTGTTTCAAAATAGGAAGCCAATTCTAGATTTAATTTTGGATTGGAGATGGTTAATAATGTGAGTCTGGAAGGAGAGTTTACAGTCTAACCAGACACCTAGGTATTTGTAGTTGTCCACATTTTCTAAGTCAGAACCGTCCAGAGTAGTGATGCTGGACGAGCGGGCAGGTGTGGGCAGCGATCAGTGATCGGTTGAAGAGCATGCATTTAGTTTTATTTGCATTTAAGAGCAGTTGGAGGCCACGGAAGGAGATTTGTATGGCATTGAAGCTCGTCTGGAGGTTAGTTAACACAGCGTCCAAAGAAGGGCCAGATGTATACAGAATGGTGTCGTCTGCGTAGAGGTGGATAAGAGACTCACCAGCAGCAAGAGAGACATCCTTGATGTAAACAGAGAAGAGAGTCGGCCCGAGAATTGAACCCTGTGGCACCCCCATAAAGTTTTGACACACTGAACTCTGTCTGAGAAGTAGTTGGTGAACCAGGCGAGACAGTCATTTGAGACACTCTAACCACTAGGCTACCTGCCACCCCATCTAAATGTAGTTTGATACTTAACCTGTTGTACTGTGCGCCTCCCATAGTCTGTTCTGGACTTGGGGATCTTGTAGAAACCTCTGGTGGCATGTCTTGTGGGGTACGCATGTGTCCGAGCTGTGTGGTAGAAGTTTAAACAGACAACTTGGTACATTCAGCCTGGCAACACTTTCTTACAAAAACAAGTGGTGATGAAGTCAATCTCTCCTCCACTTTGAGCCATGAGAGATTGACATACATATATTTAATGGTAGCTCCCCTCTACTTTTAAGGGCCAGCCGTGCTGCTCTGTTCTGAGCCAATTGTCATATTTCTTAGTCCCTCTTTATGGCCCCTGGCCACACAATTGAACAGTAGTCAAATTATGTCTGTGACTATAACAGAACTTATTTGGCAGGTGAAACCCCGAGGACAAACCATCCATGAATTTGTTTTTTTTAGGTGACTGTGTTTTCAATTGATTTTCTATGTGAATCTAGATTTCTGAGGCATCTGGTTGCAGTTCCTAGGGCTTCCACTAGATGTCAACAGTCTTTAGAAATTGAGAAATGAAGAAGTAGCCCTTTCCTTTCTGGGTGTCTAGCCAAGTGGACTGTTTTGTTTGAGGCGTGTGACCTGGAGATCACTCCACTTAAATTTGATCCGCTATTGAACACAGTTTATCCCGTCTTAAATTTTATTGATTATTTACATTTTAAAATACCTAAAGTTGGATTAGGAAAGTTGTTTTAAATGTTTGGACAAAGTTTACAGGTAATTTATTAGATCATCTGTAGTCATGTTGGGCTAGTTGGAACCGGTGTTTTTCTGAATCAAACGCGCCAAATAAATGAACATTTTGAAGAAATAACAAAGGAATTTATCGAACAAAAGGACCATTTGTGATGTTTATAGGACATGTTGGAGTGCCAACAGAAGAAGATCTTCAAAGGTAAGTCATGAATTATATCGTTATTTCTGAGTTTTGTGTCGTGCCTGGTGGGTTGAAATATGATTGTCATGTGTTTGCATGATGGGGTGCTGTCCTCAGATAATCGCATGGTTTGCTTTCGTCGTTAAGCCTTTTTTAAATATGACATGGTGGCTGGATTAACAAGAAGTTAAGCTTTAATTTGGTGTATTGCACTTGTGATTGTATGAAAGTTAAATATTTCTAATCATTTATTTTGTATTTCACGCTCTGCAATTTCACCAGATTTTGTCGAAACATTCCGCTAGCGGAACCCCTAGCTGTAACAGGTTTTAATAATGGGGGCCTGTTCGGCCTGCCTTTTCCTGTAGTCCACGTTGAGGGAGAGGTTGTTGTCCTGGCACTACACTGCCAGTTCTCTGATATCCTCCCTATAGGCTGGCTCATCTTTGTCGGTGATCAGACCTAGCACTGTTGTGTCGTCATCACACCCACACAATCTTTTAATTGTAAATTTCTCTTAGCCAATCATCAATCACTTGTGTAAGTGCTGTGCTTGTTGAATGTCCATTCCAAATAAGTGAGCTGAAAGTCTGTTGTCAGTGCCTTGTCATTGTTGATAGACAACAACATAAAACATTCACCTCTTCCACACTCACTTCACGGAATTCAAAAGTGCAATGCTTGTCTTTTATAATTTTGTTAGATATACTTGGAAGTGTGGTTTCAATGTTTGTTGCTGGCATGTCATGCCTAAGTTTGCAAATCTTGCCAAAGAAAAAGTCATTAAATGAGTTGGTAATTTCAGTCTGTTTTGTGATGAATGAGCCATCTGATTCAATGAATAATGGAGCTGAGTTTGCCTTTCCCCCCAAAGTTTCATTGAAGGTGCTCCAAAGCTTTTTGTATCATTCTTTATATAATTTATTTTTGTTTCATAGTATAGTTTCTTCTTCTTTTATTTAGTTTACTGACAGGATTTCCCAATTTTCAGTACGTTACGCCATACCTTTTGCCTCATCCCTCTCAACCATACCATTTTTCAATTCTTCATCAATCCAAGTGGATTTAAATGTTGTTACAGTCATTTTCTTAACGAGTGCATGCTTATTAGTAACTGGAAAAAGCAATTTCAGAAATGTGTCAAGTGCAGCGTCTGGTTGCTCCTCATTACACACCACAGAGCAGCAAATATTATTTCATTCTTCAACATAGGAATCATTACAAAACGTATTGTATGACCTCTTCTACACTATATTAGGCCCCATGACCTCTTCTACACTATATTAGGCCCCATGACCTCTTCTACACTATATTAGGCCCCATGACCTCTTCTACACTATATTAGGCCCCATGACCTCTTCTACACTATATTAGGCCCCATGACCTCTTCTACACTATATTAGGCCCCATGACCTCTTCTACACTATATTAGGCCCCATGACCTCTTCTACACTATATTAGGCCCCATGACCTCTTCTACACTATATTAGGCCCAGCCTTTGGAACTTTGGTTATCATAGATATGGATACTATATTGTGATCACTACATCCTATGGATTTGGATCCTGCTTTAAAGCACATTTCTGCAGCATTAGTAGGATGTGATCAATACATAATGATGATTTCATTCCTGTGCTGTTTGTTACTACTCTGGAAGGTTGACTAATAACCTGAACCAGGTTCCAGGCACTGGTTACAGGTTTAAGCTTTTTCTTGAGTGTGCAGCTTGATGAAAGGAAGTCAATATTGAAATTACCCTGGAATTAAACCTCTCTGTTGACATCACATACATTATCAAGCATTTCACACATATTATCCAGATACTGACTGTTAGCACTGTTAGTGGTCTATAGCAGCTTCCCACAAGAATGGGCTTTAGGTGAGGCAGAAGAACCTGTAGCCATATTACTTCAACAGTATGTCAGCACTTTGTGGTCTATAGCAGCTTCCCACAAGAATGGGCTTTAGGTGAGACAGATTAACCTGTAGCCATATTACTTCAACAGTATGTTAGCACTTGGTGGTCTATAGCAGCTTCCCACAAGAATGGGCTTTAGGTGAGACAGATTAACCTGTAGCCATATTACTTCAACAGTATGTTAGCACTTGGTGGTCTATAGCAGCTTCCCACAAGAATTGGCTTTAGGTGAGACAGATGAACCTGTAGCCATATAACTTCAACAGTATTTAACATGAGATGCTGTCTAAACTTTACAGGAATGTGGTTCGGAATATAGCTCTATGGACCTGAGCCAGCTGTAGTATCCATCGTGGATGAGGAATGGGCCGGAGTCTCAGGCAGCCTCACGGTCTGATGAGGGTGGGAGCTCTGAGGATCTGAACACAAAGGTAGAAGCCACCGGAGAAGTAGACAGAGGATGAAGGGGCAGGTACCTTTGGATCTGATCTCGAATCGAAAGCCACCCGACACGGCGACGAAACTTCCACCAGACCAGAGCAGCGTCCGGCTACTGGGGTGGAAGAAAAAGAAAAAGTAGGCAAGTGTGGAATCCTTTGTAGCTTGTGTAGGTTCACTACTTGTTTGCTAAGAGTAGCCACTTCGACTCTGTAGTCCTCTGCAAGCAATCAGTTGCTACATTGCAAGTCTGGGCAGTTCACATTGTCCCGGAATTAAACTAAATAAACAAAGCTCCTGCAGAATTGAAAACATTCAATAGCGACGTCCATTTGGGACTGCCGGCCAGCTAGCTTTCCCTTCTGTGCAAGAAAGAAATAAGACTCTGCGATGGTTGTGGGATGATGGACCCCAACAGAATATGTCGTGTTTTGTGGGTTTCTAATCAATAATTAACTGACTATTTTGGTTAATGGTCTTGGTGCCCCAGCAGATGGTCTTGGTGCCCCAGCAGATGGCGTCACCAGCAGATGGCCTTGGTGCCCCAGCAGATGGTCTTGGTGCCCCAGCAGATGGCCTTGGTGCCCCAGCAGATGGCATCACCAGCAGATGGCCTTGGTGCACCAGCAGATGGCATCACCAGCAGATGGCCTTGGTGCACCAGCAGATGGCCTTGGTGCCCCAGCAGATGGCATCACCAGGAGATGGCATTGGTGCCCCAGCAGATGGCCTTGGTGCACGAGCAGATGGCATTGTTGCCCCGGCAGATGGCCTTGGTGCCCCAGCAGATGGCATTGGTGCCCCGGCAGATGGCCTTGGTGCCCCAACAGATGGCATTGGTTCTCCAGCAGATGGCATTGGTGCCCCTGCAGATTGGGTGACTTGAGTAGGCCAAATGGCCTTGGTGCCCCTGCAGATCGCCTTGGTGCCCCTGCAGATTGGATAACTTGTGTAGGCCAAATGGCCTTGGTTCCCCTGCAGATGGCCTTGGTGCCCCTGCAGATTGGATAACTTGTGTAGGCCAAATGTCCTTGGTGCCCCTGCAGATGGGTTAACTTGTGTAGGCCAAATGTCCTTGGTGCCCCTGCAGATGGCCTTGGTGCCCCTGCAGATTGGATAACTTGTGTAGGCCAAATGTCCTTGGTGCCCCTGCAGATGGGTTAACTTTTGTAGGTCAAATGTCCTTGGTGCCCCTGCAGATGGGGTAACTTGTGTATGCCAAATGGCCTTGGTGCCCCTGCAGATTGGATAACTTGTTTATGCCAAATGGCGTTGGTGCTCCTGCAGATTGGGTAACTTGTGTAGGCCAAATGGCCTTGGTGCCCCTGCAGATTGGGTAACTTGTGTAGGCCAAATGTCCTTGGTGCCCCTGCAGATGGCCTTGGTGCCCCTGCAGATTGGGTAACTTGTGTAGGCCAGATGGCCTTGCCTGTAAAATCACCAAATTCCAGGCCTGGTTACGGCCCTCCGTCCATCAACGTAATAAGATATCGGAATGTACAGTTGATGATCCCCGCTTTACTGTATCAGTGTAGACAGAACAGAACATCTCCCAAACGCTGTGGGACATTCCGATGAACACAACTAAACTAATGCAAGTCACTAATACAATTTATTCGGTAAATGACATCCACACAATGATTGAAGAATTTATACTCTACTGTGGGTTCTATTCATGAATTGAATAGACAGCTATCCATTTTGAAATAAATGTGCCCCTTTTTTAGGCATCTAACATTTGACCTGCTTTATCGCTGTCGTAGTGTCACTTCCTGTCACCCTCTCATGGAGTTATGACCCATGGAATGGTGATGGCCATAAAAATGTTTGGAAAATCAATGGTTAAGTGGGCTGCACCGGCTCTCTGCTTCGTCACAGGTCAGTGGCACTTAACCGGGTCATCTTAGTAGGCTACTGTGAACCTTCACATGTTGAGAAATTCATTTTTTACTTGACTAAATTGGAAGGGGTAATGTTAAATAACGTAAAAATCAAATAAGCAGGCTGAAGCTGAAAGGCTACTAGCGCTCAGGGATATATAACTCTCCCCTCTATCTCTCTCTCTCCCCCTCTCTCTCTCTCCCCCTCTCTCTCTCTCCCCCTCTCTCTCTCTCCCCCTCTCTCTCTCCCCCCTCTCTCTCTCCCCCTCTCTCTCTCTCCCCCTCTCTCTCCCCTCTCTCTCTCCCCCTCTCTCTCTCTCCCCCCTCTCTCTCTCTCCCCCTCTCTCTCTCCCCCTCTCTCTCTCCCCCTCTCTCTCTCCCCTCTCTCTCTCCCCCTCTCTCTCTCCCCCCTCTCTCTCTCCCCCTCTCTCTCCCCCTCTCTCTCTCTCCCCCTCTCTCTCTCTCCCCTCTCTCTCTCTCCCCTCTCTCTCTCTCCCCTCTCTCTCTCCTTTTCTTTTGTAAAGCCTAAAGAGCATATCCAGCATGTCAGAAATCTGGATAATGCGACCCATTACCTGGATTACCTAAGTAATCCTGTTTGGTTTGAATCACAGCAAGTGGTTTTGGCCCACTCATACCCTAGGAGGCTGTCCTAATATGGACACCTTATCCCTGCCACAGAACTCAGGGCCTTTAGGCCACTTCTGACACCTTAAAAACAAAAGGCACCATTGGATTTAAAAGAGCATTATTTCAGTTGTAATTGACAACTATAATACAATAAATAAACCTAAATATCCTACATAGATTTGTTTCTTGATCCTTACTATGAGCCCACAGATTACAATCACCAACACATTGTCACTTTGTTGTCGAAGTTGCTAAAATGTGACTCAACAATAATGAGGGTTGACCACATGTAAGCTGCTGCTGACCATGGAGACGATGTATGAAACCTGCCGACATGTTTCCAATGCCAGAATCAATGACCCTCCCATTCATCATGAGCTTGTCTGAATGGGGACACAAAAAGCCCTATCTATCATTGAAGTGGGGTAACTTTTTTTTTTGAATACCCACCATCAATACAACTTCATCTAAAGCGTACAGTAAAGGCCTCAGGAAGAACAGAAAAGATGAATGGCTCCCGAAGCAATTACAGAGAATTTGAAATACATGGTTTGCCCTCGACCGAAATAATGTATATGTAAGCAGTACAACTTCATTTTTCGGAGAGCAAGTTAGCAAGTTAGCGTTTTTCTTCAACGCCTGATAAAAAAAGTGACAGGGAAGACCAGAAAGAGTAAAAGAGGGGCCTTATCGTTTTCTCTTTTCCTCCTCGATCGTCGCTTGCTCTCGTAATCTGAGGATCCACTTGCCTTAATGTTGACAAAGGAGTCGTCTGAAGTTATCGTGGTAGGCAGCACCAGGTGTTTCAGAGGCACATCCCTAATAGCAGCACAGCCGCCTCCCAGACCGAGCCCTCCCGCAAGAACTGATAAAGTGGAATATGATGGGATCATCAGTATGCAAAGCGCTCGGTGGTGCCTTGCACACCGCCTGGGATTAACAGTGACAAAAAAGGCCTTTTGCTGTAAGGAGATTGTTATCATTTGATGCATACATCTCTCTCTTTCCATCTAAATCCCGCTCTGAGCTTCTGGGATGGGTCCAAATCCTGGAAAAAGAATGAAGAAGTATTTTACACAGCATTAGAAAGATTTTGTATTGATACATGAATAATAATAGTGATAATTTATTGGCAAAAAAAAAATGTAAAAGATAAAACAATATGTAGATTGTCTCGACACATCAAAGCTATTGCTTTAGTGTTTTATTGAAATGTGGAATACAGAATATAGAAACATGGTTTACAAAGGCAGAGGTAACTAATAATACTAGCACCTTGAAACAAGACAGGCATGTCAACCTCCTGAGATAATAAGAAATTGTAAAATCAAAATGGCCTTTCAGTCAACTATTAGTAAAAGATTAGACTGTCTGATTGAAACTCATTTGTAAACCAGAACCACTCAAAAAGCACAGTAGTGTGTCCTAAAAACTGCAGTTATAACCAACCTTACTGCATTACACTTTTTAACTTGACTGAGATTGTCTCCATGGTGATGGAGGATGCAGTATATTGATCAGTCTATCAATACAGTTTCCTAGCCACTAATAGTCTGGTGTCTCTTTCAAAGTGCTGATTGGAGAAAGAAAGTGTTCAGGTTGGAGCTGCAAGATCCCTTTCCATTAGAGAGTTCTACACGTAACCCAAAAGGGTTCTGCAGTACCCGGAACCAAAAAGGGTTCTACCTGGAATCAAAAAGGGTTATCCTATGGGGACAACCAATGTACCCCGATAGTCCAATCAAATCACAGAGCCTCAACATAAGACTGAAGAAATCGTCAAATTTTGCATTAATGTCAGTAAATGAGATGGGCTAGCATGTTTAAGTTCAAGGTTCACACTGTTGTGATGTCCTTCAAACTTCATGCTTCCTTCAAACCTTTCATTTATCCGTACATATTTAAGAGCTTTTTTTCTATTTTTGATGACTTTGCAAAGAGATTCTTTCAAAAAGTGTTTCCTCATCTCCAAAAATGGCACATCCATCTAAATGTAAATGCTCAAATCACCATACTGTTCTCACCACACCCCTTCCCCTCTCGTTCTCTCTCTCTCTCTCTCTCTATCCATTCGTCTGAGAAACTTTAATTTCTCTCACTGTTTATCAGCTGTGCAAACTGGTGCAGATGGAGATGTGAAATAATAGCTAGAAAAGTTGTAAAAGCTTTTGATTTTAAGTCCCAAAATCTGTTTCTTATACAATCTGGTTCCTTCATAAGTTTTCATATCCCAGTTAGCTATTTAATATGCCTATATTTGCAGGTTGGCTGGTTGGAAAGGTTAGGGACACTTGAGATTCCAGGAAGTTCTTTTTTATCTGGTTCTCAGGAATCAGTGGGAAGGACCCCTGGGTATGGTACAGTCACGATCTCCCACTGACCAAAGAACTCTCACAGTTACTGTCCTGACAGCTACTGTCCTCACAGCTGAATGTCACTGGAAACTGCCACAGGACCATTTCCCATTTGAAAACAGCATGATTCAATGAGAAGTAATGGTTGGTAAAGGATGGCACACCATTGCATCTCCAAATTGTCCAAAGCTTGTAGCATTTCAGATGGATTGAAGGAGTTCCCCTCTAATGGTACGGTGTAGGGTAAAGTTGCCCCTAGATGCTGATCTTGGGTCAGTTTTGCATTTCCTCAACTAATGGCTAGGGTTAGAATTGGGGGAGGGGAAGTTGATCACAGATCTGTAGCTAGGTGAAACTTCACCCTGGAGCCTCATGGTACATTCGGACAGATTAGCATGTGAAGGTTGTGGAACAGATTAAACCCTGAATGAATAGTTGATGCCAAGAGAAGAAACAAAATATAGAGTATGTCATCTGAACCTCGTCTGGTCCCCTCCAATAAAGAGGGGTGTGATGCATTGGTTGCTGTGGTTTGCTTGCTATTGACTGCTGTTATGATGGAATGTAACAGTTCTGATGGAATGTAACAGTTCTGATTTAATGTAACACATTCCTAATGGAATGTAGCACAGTCCTGATGGAGTGTAACACAGACCTGATTTAATGTAACAGTTCTCACGGAATGTAACAGTTCTGCCGGAATGTAACACAGTCCCGATGGAAAGTAACAGTCCTGATTTAATGTAATATTTCTGATGGGATGTAACACAGTCCTGATTTAATGTAACTGTTCTGATGGAATGTAACAGTTCTGATGGAATGTAACACAGTACTGATGGAATGTAACACATTCCTGATGGAATGTAACACAGTTTGGATATAATGTAGCAGTTCTGATGGAAAGTAACACAGTTCTGATTTAAAATTAACAGTCCTTATGTATTGTAAAACTGGTCTAATGGGATGTAACAGAGTTATCTTTGAATGTAACACATTTCTGATTTAATGTTGCAGTTCTAATGGAATGTAACACACTTCTAATGGAATGTAACACAGTGCTGATGGATCGTAACAGAGTCCTGATGAAATGTACCACAGTCCTGATTTAATGTGACAGTCTTGATGGAATGTAACAGTCCTGATGGAATGTATCACAGTCCTGATGGAATGTATCACAGTTCTGATTTAATGTGACTGTTCTGATGGAATGTAACATTTCTGATGGAATGTAACAGTCCTGGTGGAATGTAACCTAGATCTGATGGAATGTAACAGTTCTGATGGAATGTAACAGTTCTGATGGAATGTAACAGTCCTGGTGGAATGTAACCTAGATCTGGTGGAATGTAACCTAGATCTGGTGGAATGTAACAGTTCTGATGGAATGTAACACAGTTCTGATTTAATGTGACTGTTCTGATGGAATGTAACAGTCCTGGTGGAATGTAACCTAGATCTGACGGAATGTATCGCAGTCCGGGTTTAATGTAACGTAGTTCTAATAGAGTGTAACATAGTCCTGTTTGAATGTAACTCAGTCCTGCTGGAACGTAACACAGTCCTCTCTCTTCTTTCTCCAGTGTTGTTCTTGTTGTCCTTTGAATACTAACAGGCCTAACCTGTACATCCCAAATAGCACCCTGTTCCCTATGCAGGGCACTATGGTTGACCAGAGCTGTATGGGTCCAGGTCTAAAGTGGATAGGCAGTAGGGTGCCATTTGAGGCGCAGAACTATACTGTCTAGCAAAATGCCCCAGGTTCAATTTCCCACCAAAATGAATGTATTATCTCAAACAAGTGCCCCAATGTAACATGCCAAGAACTTCATTTGTTTCACAAAACAAATAGAGTTTCAGACTATAAACGTTTAGTCTTTTTCTGCTCTCTGACTCTGATTACTCTGTCAGTGCACTGCTTCTACGTTGAACCCAGAGAAAATGCTGCAGTCGGCTAAAACAAGATCATTGTCAACACTGAGACAAAGCAGGTGGTTTCCATTACCTTGTTTCTGTCTTCGCCAGTGTCCCTCCATTTCAGATTAAGCTGTAAAGTGAGATCCAGAGAGGGAAACCAGGAAATGACATTGCTTAGTACACCACATGTATCTGCAGTGTTAGCATTGTAAAGGGGAGGGGCTTTCCATGAGTATGGTGTCCATATCAGGACAACCTCAATCTCAGCAGGACTTGTCTCGGTGTCAGCAGGACTGAGGCTGTCCCAATACGGACACCGTACAGGAGGCCATTGGATTAGTTTGTTGTTCTGACTCTGGTCAGGTAAGTCACCTCAGCGTGCTATATTTAACAGACAGATGAGTAGGGACCCCTCATACAAAGCCTCATCAGTATGACAAGGTGAAGTTTCCTCTGGGGTCAGCTTCCCCTCCCCCAATCATAACCTTACCATTTCTGGGGGAAATACAAAACTGACCCAAGATCAGTGTCTAGGAGTAACTTCACCCTACCCCACCTACAGCAGAGCGCGATATCTTAAAAAAGGTTAAAGGTTAAAGGTTAAAGGGTAAAAGCTTATAGTAGTCTCTCTGCGCTACATTTCTTCCCTTCATCACCTCTACTTAACATATCGGGCCATTTTCACCACAATGACCCAGCAATGCAGTATCGAATCTTCTCCAGCCAATTCACTCATAGAGAAGATCAGAGACAGGGTCAGGAGCGTTTCATACCCCTCCTGACCTTCTGCTGCCACAGCAAATCCACACACCACTGCAGTATCCACACGCCACCGCAGTATCCACACGCCACCGCAGTATCCACACCGGTGGGTGAATTGAATTAATAAACGTGGGGTCCTTATACATATTCAATTAAAGGCCTTAGTCTGGCAGCAGTGGCCCCTCGTCTCATCCTGTCTGATTTACTGAGACAGAGTCGTGCTGATGCATGACCTCGTCCCCAGCCAGCCCATAGCGAATGCACGGTGCAGCAGGAGGACTGAAGTGAATCCCTTTTCAGAGGCAAATGGTGAGGGAAGCAGACGCAGGGCTAAGTGCCCATAGGCTCTTCTGCCAAATCTAAAATCAATACACTGTTTCTTTTCCCAAACTGCAAGCTGCTGAATCCATATTTTTTTTAATGATTCCCATATAAAGATGCAGCAGGTGGGGACAAGGAGACGTCCTCTCTGACAGCACCAAGTGCCAGAGCTCATTTCCAGGTAGGAAATAAAATGACTGTATTTATGGGGCTCAGATGTGTTGATGTTGTCAAGGTGATTTACTTCAATTGCATTGCTGACAAGTGTAAGGTCTGTTTAGTTTCCCCCTGGTAAATGTCCCCATTATTAAAACTTCACAATGAATATGCAGCACAGTGTGCCTGTTTGTCCAATGACGCTCTCATTTTATATTTGCATGGGGTTGAAATTGGAGACATTGTGAAAGGCAATTCAAGTAAATCAATTTGAAGTCCTCTAGCGAAGGACTGAAATAATATTTAAATGACTCTCGCGCTCTCTTTTCTCTCACATGCGCACACAGGCTTACACACACACACACACACACACACACACACACACACACACACACACACACACACACACACACACACACACACACACACACACACACACACACACACACACACACAAAATCTGCTCCTGCAATAAATCCTCTTTCCTTAAATCAGAGAACACATATTGTAAGATCTTGTGACCAAAAAACTGATATAAAACCTTCTCAATACTGAGTGATTTAACCAAAGACAAGTTCATCATGAAGATCCCCTTTTATGTTACGAAAAGTATCTTTCATACTTAGGCAAAGGTAATATGTGGAAGGGGTGTATTTCTGATTCTAAAGATAGTACAATACACTGCTTTGTAGGTGGCATTTTGAAATGCAAATAAATCCCCAAACTATAATTTCAAATTCCATATTATGTTATGATGAGAAAATAACTTTGACATGTGTATCCTATTATAATTGGCTTGGTTTTGTTTTTAGTACAGAACAGAAGTCACTGCAGTCCATTCTGAAACAGCCCTGTAATTAGTAACTTAAAATGCATGCTATGTCCATTTTTTATATCAAAGCAGAGGACTGACTCTTACTGTGAAAATAAATTGTTCAATTACTGCTCCACTAATGGAAGAGGTGTAATTCAGGTTGTCAAGAAGCTAATTTCCCTCTATTCTCAAGCGATTCATCTTTTTTTTTCTGGAACGCTAGTAATTCCATTAAACTGGCTCCGTCACGTTGGCGTTGCATCATATTAAAGTAAGAAAACAGTCGCGCCAAATGTTTACGCATCTGAATCTTGCATCGATTTTGTCTTGTACAGAATTACGAATCAGGCTACTAATGTGTAGCACTATGCAGAGGAGCGTCATTCCACATGACAACCTTGCTCATTCTCCTTACTGTATTTTAAAGTAACGATGGACTGTGGTTTATTTTTAGTTAATTGAGCCGTTCTTTCCATAATATGGACTTGGTCTTTTACCAAATAGGTCTAGCTTCTGTATACCAACTCTATCCTTGTCACAACACAACGGATTGACTCTTACGCATTAAAAAGGAAAGAAATTCCACAAATTAACTTTTAACAAGGCACACCTGTTAATTGAAATGCATTCCAGGTGACTAACTCATGAAGCTGGTTGAGAGAATGCCAAGAGTGTGCAAAGCTATCAAGGAAACAGGTGGCTACTTTAAATCTAAATATATTTAAGATTCTTCAAACACTTTTTTTTGGTTACTACATGATTGTGTCATTTCATAGTTTGATGTGTTCATTATTAATCTACAATGTAGAAAATTGTTAAAAAAATAAAAACCCTTGAATGAGTAGGTGAGTCCAAACTTGACTGGTACTGCATGTCATACAATAATTGTATGTCTATTGGTCAGTCAGGAATAGAAAGACATGCTCATTGGCTGCTATTTTCCAGTGAACCATCTTTGGAAACTTTGATACGTCAGTGAGACACACTGGGCCAATAATAACCATGAAAAGACACCACATTATCTCCCATTAAACCACCAATCACCCACACAGCTGATCTCAATAACATTTGCCAGCGATTAATGCTCCCTAACACAGATGTCGAGGGTCTCCTTCAGTCTTGATTGGCAGCCATCATTTTTCAAGACCATTTAACCCTCTGGTTGGGTATTGTCATCAGACCAACTATGTCCTACTTGATGAGCAGACTAAGGGTGACTATATCATCATTCCCTACAACTGAAATAAAAAATATTTCCTCAAAAACAAAAGAGGATCAAGGCACTCTTCATATAGTTAATTTAAAATGCCTTTATTTGTATGGTATGTTATGTCACGCTGGTGTAAAGGATTTGGAGACAGGAATACATCACCTGGGTTTTTAATACACCGTAAACAAACACGTATACAAAACACTGGGATGTTCCCAACCAAAAGAGTGAGGGTAAACCTCGTAGAACCCGTAATACACAAAACACAGGTATTCACGCAAACAATGATAGACAGCCCTATGGAGAAACAAAGGGCACATTTATACAAACACAATCAGCGAGGAATTGGAATCAGGTGTGCGTAATGACACCGTTCAGTGCAGCCTAGAAGGCCGGTGACGTCGACCTCCGGAACTGGTGAACAGAATGAGCAGCAGTACCGCGGGGATCCGTGACATGATCAATGGAAACAATGTCTAAAAACTTTGGCCTTCGTCAGGGAATACCAAGATTTTATAATACAATGTCCTCTTTTGAACAGCTTTTCCCAATTAACCCTGATTTGAAGAGGGAGTGAATTACATAATTTATTGGACAATACTTAGTGAGCAATACCATACACACTAAAAAGTGATACAGTGTTATCAAACATGCATCTCAAGGCTAGAAGCATCAGAACCCGTTGAAAGTTAGTTCTAACCTTGAATACAACTGGGCAAAGTGTTAACAATAGGACATACTGTATATTGTATAGTACACTAGAACGCAGCAAACACACTTTGTTTACCACAACACATCTACTATGGCAATTTACCCGACACGTTGTATAATTTGAAATCTAATGATGATGGTGTAGCCTCAAATTTATGTAATTCATTAAAGGTGCAATATGTAACTTTTTGGGCAACCCAAAATCACATAGAAATGATCTGTCATGGCAAGACGAAGAAGTGTCTAAGATCTGATATGTTCTATGCTTCCCGTTTCTGAGTTAATTTTTTTTGTGTGTCTTTTACTTCAGGTTTTGCTTTAAACAGCTGAAAATACAATATTGTTGGTTATGGAGGAAAATATATTTCACAGCCATTTAGATGGTACAATGAATCTCTATGCTATACTTGCTTGTTTTGTTACATAAACAACATTTCTACAAAATATTAGAATATTAGTAACCAGGAAATGGCAGAGCAATTTCTGCATATTGCATCTTTAAATACAATGGTCTTTAAAATAACATAGTCTGATAAGTTAATTTCTTATCAAGATCTGAGGGAAAATATCCCTGGACAATCAAGTAAATCGTGATTGAGTTATATAATCTATATTTTTTTTCTCAAATGACAATGTAGTCTATAAAGTAATTTTCAATGGCATATATTATAGGCTATTGTTTTACCATTTAAGGAAACAAGCTTGAATGAAACATAGGCCTACAACTTCAATATTCTTATACTCCAATAAATATTTGTACATTCATCAGCCTTACGGTTTCTGAATCTCCTGATAAGTCGATATTTCATTTGGTGGCGGGAGTAGAGAATCTAGACCAGCTGTCTGGTATCATAATCTCTTGACACAGTAAAAACAACTTGTGGGTTTTTCATAGCAATCAAGATTAGTTTAGCCCACAGGTGCATGTAATCTCCCATTAATAGGTTATAAGAAATCCAGCGGTAACCATAAGCGTGTTTAATTTGGCCTGTACGTTGTAATCGAGTTAAAAGGAATTGGATGTCCTCTACAAGGTCGGCAACGTCACAAAGGTCGCAAAATGTTTGTAACTCCGCACATTAGGGAATGCATCAGGCTCCAGTGCAGAGTGTGCGTGTGGGTGCGTGCGGGTGCATGCGGGTGCGTGTGGGTGCATGCGGGTGCATGCGGGTGCGTGTGGTTGCGTGTGGGTGCATGCAGGTGCGTGTGGGTGCATGTGGGTGTGTGTGGGTACATGCGGGTGCATGTGGGTTCGTGTGGGGGCGTGTGGGTGCGTGTGGATGCGTGTGGGTGCGTGTGGATGCATGTGGGTGCATGTGGATGCGTGTGGGTGCATGTGGGTGCATGTGGGTGCATGTGGATGCGTGTGGGTGCATGTGGGTGCATGTGGGTGCATGTGGGTGCGTGTGGGTGCATGTGGGTGCGTGTGGGTGCGTGTGGGTGTGTGTGGATGCGTGTGGGTGCGTTTGGGTGCGTGTGGGTGCGTGTGGGTGCATGTGGGTGCGTGTGGGTGCATGTGGGTGCGTTTGGGTGCATGTGGGTGCATGTGGGTGCGTTTGGGTGCATGTGGGTGCATGTGGGTGCGTGTGGGTGCATGTGGGTGCATGTGGGTGCGTGTGGGTGCATGTGGGTGCGTGTGGGTGCGTGTGGGTGCATGTGGGTGCATGTGGGTGCGTGTGGGTGCATGTGGGTGCATGTGGGTGCGTGCGTCTGACCGACCAGATCTGTTCATTTCCCCTCATCAATGTTGCCGAATTTTCCAAGAGGGAGAAAAAAAAAAACACTTTTAAATATAACTTTCCAACTGGAACAATGATGACATCAAAATAAGTAATGACATGGAGCCACAAGTTTGACAGGATCAGCACCGTATCTGTAGCTTTAGTGTCACCCCTTTTTGGCATCAGACAAGTAGCTTTAACGCCTAAATATGAGATTGTGTTGTCCAGATGTGTTGTTACGCCACAGCATCTCTCACCATCACCTACAGATTGGTAAATACAAATAACAGGGTCGAGAAAACATTTGACATTTTTAAAAGTACGCAATTTAACATGAATTATTTGTCAGTCTAATTGTGCTAAACTATGTTGGCTGACGCAAAATACAGACTGATTATTATTCCACTTGATCTCTCTTGAGATAGACTATGTTGTCATGTCTAGTGGCAACAAGGTGTCAGTCTGAAACGAGTCATTGCTTGTCAGTCTCTCGAGTGTTGTTAATTAAAACCTCTTAAGGATCCGCCCCTTTTCCCCCCCAATTTTCGCCTAAAATGACACACCCAAATTTAACTGCCTGTAACTCAGGCCCTGAAACAATGATATGCATATTCTTGGTACCATTTGTGTAAGGGCTATTTGACCAATATGGAGAGTGATGGAGTGCTGCATCAGATGACCTGACCTCCACAATCACCTGACCTCAACCCAATTGAGATGGTTTGGGATGAGTTGGACCACAGAGTGAAGGAAAAGCAACCAGCAAGTGCTCAGCATATGTGGGAATTCCTTCAAAACTTTTGGAAAAGCATTCCAGGTGAAGCTGGTTGAGAAACTGCAAATGTGTGCAAAGCTGTCATAAAGGCAAAGGGTGGCTACTTTGAAGAATCTAGAATCTAAAATCTAAAATATATTTTGATTTGTATTACACTTTTTTTGATTCCATGATTCCATATGTGTTAATATGTTTGATGTATTCAATGTTATTCTACAATGTAAAGAAAAACCCCTTGAATGAGTAGGTGTTCTAACTTCTGACTGGTACTGTACATGATGGTCTCATTGCTGATGTGCCATTGATTTTTATCCAAAGGTCTCTATGATAACACCTTACAATGTATTCCAACCCTCTTACAGACTTATCCCATCTGTTTGTGCTGTGACAGAGGCACTGACTAACAGATGTATTGAAAACCTTGAATAAACACAGTTTCTTCCACACACCGAGAGTCATGGTGGCCTTTTGATTGAGCCAGTGTGTGAGTCTTTATATCTTGCTCTAATCATAACCAACTTCTTGTAACTTATATAAAAGGATAGGTAATAACCAGTGAGGGTGGTAGTGGAGTGGAGGAGGTTGGTGGGTGTCCATGTCAAGAGATTTCTGTAAAGGTACACCACCCGAGGACTCTGCCCAGTACCTTTCAACCATTCTGCTCCATTTAATGTACATTACTGTCACTACCGCTGTCCCCCCCCGCTGCAGAGGGCATTAGACACTCACCTCACAGGAGCCTGCTACACTACCAAATAATAAGCCGAAAGTCAACAGAGAGCTTTTACATAGCAGTCAGTCAGACACAGCACAGAGAGAGCTTTTACATAGAGGTCAGTCAGACACAGCACAGAGAAATATATTTTAAATTTGAGATGCTTCATAGTAGCCACCCTTTGACATGATGACAGCTTTGCACACTCTTGGCATTCTCTCAACCAGCTTCATGAGGTAGTCACCTGGAATGCATTTCAATGAACAGGTGTGCCTTGTTAAAAGTTAATTTGTGGAATTACTACAATCCTTCTTAATGCACTTGAGCCAATCAGTTGTGTTGTGACAAGGTAATGTTAGTATACAGACGATAGCCCTATTTGGTAAAAGACCAAGTCCATATTATGGAAAGAACAGCTCAAATAATCAAAGATTACTGACAGTACATCATTACTTTAAGACATGAATGTCAGTCACTGCAGAAAATTTAAAGCACTTTGAAAGTTTCTTCAAGTGCAGTCGCGATAACAATCAAGCACTATGACGAAACTGGCTCTCATGAGGACCACCACAGAAATGGAAGACCCAGAGTTCCCTCTGTTGCCGAGGATAAGTTCATTAGAGTTACTAACCTCAGAAATTGCAGCCCAAATAAATGCTTCACAGAGTTCAAGTAACAGACATCAACTGTTGAGAGGAGACTGCGTGAATCAGGTCATCGTGGTCGAATTGCTGCAAAGAAACCACTACTAAAGGACACCAATAATAAGAAGACTTGCTTGGGCCAAGAAATACGAGCAATGGACATTAGATCAGTGGAAATCTGTAATTTGTTCTGATAATTCCAAATTTGAGATATTTGGTTGCAACCAGTATGGCTGAGACATATAGTAGGTGAATGGGTGATCTCCACATGTGTATTTCCCACCATGAAGCATGGAGAAGGAGGTTTGATTGTGTGGGAGTGCTTTGCTGGTGACAGTGTCTGTAATTTATTTAGAATTTAAGGCACAATTAAAAAGCATGGCTACCATAGCAATCTGCAGTGATAGGCCATCCTATCTGTTTTGCGCTTAGTGGGACTACCATTTGTCTTTCAACAGGACAATGACTTAACACAATCCCAGGCTGTGTAAGGGCTATTTGACCAAGAAGGAGAGTGATGGAGTGCTGCATCAGATAACCGGCCTCAACAATCACCCGACCTCAACCCAATTGAGATGGTTTGGGATGATTTGGACCACAGTGAAGGAAAAGCAGCCAACTACTGCTCAGCATATGTGGGAACACCTTCAAGACTGTTGGAAAAGCATTCCAGGTGAAGCTGCTTGAGAAAATGCCAAGAGTGTGCAAAGCTGTCATCAAGGCAAAGGGTGGCTACTTTGAAGAATCTGAAATATTTATTTCACTTCTTTGGTTACCTCATGATTGTGTTATCTCACTTGCCTAGTTAGATAAAGGTAAACAAATATATATATATATATATTAATATTAATAATATATTTATACTTAAAGGGTTCCTAAAATAAACAAATAGCAAAATGATCCTTGGTATGACCATCTTAAAATTATTCCGTATGTTAGCTTATTAGAACCCCCCCCCCTGAACTGCTTGGTGTGTGTGTGTGTGTGTGTGTGTGTGTGTGCGTGCGTGCGTGCGTGCGTATCTAAGCTGGTGAGGTACCAAAGCAGTTACCCGTTCATATGGGTCCCATTAACGTGGCCATAGGGGCCTGGCAGTGACAACCGGCGTTTTTCACCGTCGTCCTCCGCTGCGCTAGATTTCTCGTGGTAATGTCACCTAATCTGCCTTAGCATTTAATTAAAGAGCTGACACTTGTGCCTGGCACAGGTCTGTTAGAACAGTGTAGAACGAGGTTTTAAAATTAGTCTCGGATCACTGCACACACACACATATGAACACATAGAATTGGGGACATGCAACAATAGATGCCAGGATAATATGAGAGAGAGAGAGAGAGAGAGAGCGAGAGAGAGAGAGAGAGAGAGAGAGAGAGAGAGAGAGAGAGAGAGAGAGAGAGAGAGAGAGAGAGAGAGAGAGAGCAGGCCATTACTATCCTACTGAAATGTCCTAACACGCAAGGGACAGCTGGATGTTTACAACAAAGTAATGCAGCTGGCACAATGAAAACAAAGAAGGTTTGTCTCATCCACATTACTGCGAATCAGACAGGGTACGGAGCAGCTCAAGCTTTATCAGCTGAAACATAGTCAGACAGGGTACGGAGCAGCTCAAGCTTTATCAGCTGATACATAGTCAGACAGGGTACGGAGCAGCTCAAGCTTTATCAGCTGATACATAGTCAGACAGGGTATGGAGCAGCTCAAGCTTTATCAGCTGAAACATAGTCAGACAGGGTATGGAGCAGCTCAAGCTTTATCAGCTGAAACATAGTCAGACAGGGTACGGAGCAGCTGAAACATAGTCAGACAGGGTACGGAGCAGCTGAAACATAGTCAGACAGGGTACGGAGCAGCTGAAACATAGTCAGACAGGGTACGGAGCAGCTGAAACATAGTCAGACAGGGTACGGAGCAGCTGAAACATAGTCAGACAGGGTACGGAGCAGCTGAAACATAGTCAGACAGGGTACGGAGCAGCTGAAACATAGTCAGACAGGGTACGGAGCAGCTGAAACATAGTCAGACAGGGTACGGAGCAGCTGAAACATAGTCAGACAGGGTACGGAGCAGCTGAAACATAGTCAGACAGGGTACGGAGCAGCTGAAAGATAGTCAGACAGGGCACGGAGCAGCTGAAACATAGTCAGACAGGGTACGGAGCAGCTGAAATATAGTCAGACAGGGTACGGAGCAGCTGAAACATAGTCAGACAGGGTACGGAGCAGCTGAAACATAGTCAGACAGGGTACGGAGCAGCTGAAATATAGTCAGACAGGGTACAGAGCAGCTGAAATATAGTCAGACAGGGTACGGAGCAGCTGAAACATAGTCAGACAGGGTACGGAGCAGCTGAAACATAGTCAGACAGGGTACAGAGCAGCTGTCAGCTGAAACATAGTCAGACAACACATAAAACATTTGCCTCCAGTTAAACAGCAATGATTGTAGTCTGATGGTGACTTTGCTGCTGACAGGAGCAGCATAGCCAGAAGTAGCTAGCTAGTAGCTAAGTCGTTGGACATAAACATTTATATTCACCCATTTGTTTTAAGGGACTTTGTGTGTGGGGGGGAGCTGGATGTGTACTTCCCATTATTCACATATCACCCACGATTTAAACGCAGAGCTGCTTTTTTTTCTGTCTGTTGGCTAACCAGGAACATTTCCATAAAAATAGGTACTGTCCCTGGAATACGGGGACATCTGGTCAGCTTATTGAAAATAATTGTGATGTCTAAAAGACAAAAGATGGACCAACACGAATGGTGGCCATGCGCTGTAGGTCCCCTGCTGGGCCTGGGTGTTGATGAATGGTGGCCATGCGCTGTAGATCACCTGCTGGGCCTGGGTGTTGATGAACGGTGGCCATGCGCAGTAGATCACCTACTGGGCCTGGGTCTTGACGAAGACTGAGTACCAGTCTGTTTGTGATAATTTTCCAACTCCTTGTCGCTCATTGTCATGACAAACAGATCTGGGATCAGGTTAGATTCAACATGTAGATTCGTTGGGAAATTAACAGGAAATGACAACTGATGTTCCGTGGTCAGGCAAATGCCGTTGCACCTCATGATGTACTTACATGATATACCGTAGGTACATGATATACTGTAGGTCCTTACATGATATACTGTAGGTCCTTACATGATATACTGTAGGTCCTTACATGATATACTGTAGGTCCTTACATGATATAGGTAGAATTCTCACCAAGACAGTTGATAACATCTGACACATTATAAATTGTATGAAGATATTTTGAATATTATGAATCAAATTGTTTGAATCGTTGAATCGTTTTAAGATATTCGGAATCATATTAAGATACTGTTTGAATCATATTATGATACTGTTTGAATCACATTAAGATAATGTTTGAATCATATTAAGATTTTATGAATCATATTAAGATACTGTTTGAATCATATTAAGATTTTATGAATCGTATTAAGATACTGCTGTTAATGCTTTCAATAAAACCCAGATAAAAGAGAGAAATGATGCATGGGAAGGCCTTTAGGTGTTCCAGATCTGGCTTGGCAGGCCTTAAGTTTGCCAGACCAGGCTTGGCAGGCTTTGAAGTGTGCCATACCAGGCTTAGCAGGCTGCATACATTGTTGCACTTGCGTGATTCTTTATCAGGCACAAATTATGAAGCTCCAGCTATTTGCCAAGGGAATAAGGGAATTAATAGCGGCAGACATTAGGAGACATTCATCAAACTAATTCCATAAAGAGGTCTCTCCAAGATCTGGACTAATGGACTCATTAGTCCAACCATTTTACCTTAAATTTCCTCTGACCTCCCACCCCCTCTTTCCTATAGTCCAAAGACGTGGTGATGCTGTTAAGTAGAGCCAAAATGCTAAGTAGTCATTTATAGCTATTGTATGTCGCAAGGGGGTCGCACATTTACTTACTTAATATAATCCACCACAAAGCAATTAAGAAATTGTGCCCAGAAAAAAATAGAAAAGTAACACTTTCCTCGATGTGTGTTCTTATTCAATGTACATGTTTCATAATATACTATATACCAAAAGTCCTAAAGTGTTCCACTACTACAGATGTCATTTGGGCCAGCAGAAAAAGGATTTTGATTTTGATTTATCGTCGACAAATCAAATCAAATCAAATCAAATTTTATTTGTCACATACACATGGTTAGCAGATGTTAATGCGAGTGTAGCAAAATGCTTGTGCTTCTAGTTCCGACAATGCAGTAATAACGAACAAGTAATCTAACTAACAATTCCAAAAAACTACTGTCTTATACACAGTGTAAGGGGATAAAGAATATGTACATAAGGATATATGAATGAGTGATGGTACAGAGCAGCATAGGCAAGATACAGTAGATGATATCGAGTACAGTATATACATATGAGATGAGTATGTAAACCAAGTGGCATAGTTAAAGTGGCTAGTGATACATGTATTACATAAGGATGCAGTCGATGATAAAGAGTACAGTATCTACGTATGAATATGAGATGAATAATGTAGGGTAAGTAACATTATATAAGGTAGCATTGTTTAAAGTGGCTAGTGATATATTTACATCATTTCCCATCAATTCCCATTATTAAAGTGGCTGGAGTAGAGTCAGTGTCATTGACAGTGTGTTGGCAGTAGCCACTCAATGTTAGTGGTGGCTGTTTAACAGTCTGATGGCCTTGAGATAGAAGCTGTTTTTCAGTCTCTCGGTCCCAGCTTTGATGCACCTGTACTGACCTCGCCTTCTGGATGACAGCGGGGTGAACAGGCAGTGGCTCGGGTGGTTGATGTCCTTGATGATCTTTATGGCCTTCCTGTAGCATCGGGTGGTGTAGGTGTCCTGGAGGGCAGGTAGTTTGCCCCGGTGATGCGTTGTGCAGACCTCACTACCCTCTGGAGAGCCTTACGGTTGAGGGCGGTGCAGTTGCCATACCAGGCGGTGATACAGCCCGCCAGGATGCTCTCGATTGTGCATCTGTAGAAGTTTGTGAGTGCTTTTGGTGACAAGCCGAATTTCTTCAGCCTCCTGAGGTTGAAGAGGCGCTGCTGCGCCTTCCTCACAATGCTGTCTGTGTGAGTGGACCAATTCAGTTTGTCTGTGATGTGTATGACGAGGAACTTAAAACTTGCTACCCTCTCCACTACTGTTCCATCGATGTGGATGGGGGGGTGTTCCCTCTGCTGTTTCCTGAAGTCCACAATCATCTCCTTAGTTTTGTTGACGTTGAGTTTGAGGTTATTTTCCTGACACCACACTCCGAGGGCCCTCACCTCCTCCCTGTAGGCCGTCTCGTCGTTGTTGGTAATCAAGCCTACCACTGTTGTGTCGTCTGCAAACTTGATGATTGAGTTGGAGGCGTGCGTGGCCACGCAGTCGTGGGTGAACAGGGAGTACAGGAGAGGACTCAGAACGCACCCTTGTGGGGCCCCAGTGTTGAGGATCAGCGGGGAGGAGATGTTGTTGCCTACCCTCACCACCTGGGGCGGCCCGTCAGGAAGTCCAGTACCCAGTTGCACAGGGCGGGGTCGAGACCCAGGGTCTCGAGCTTGATGATGAGCTTGGAGGGTACTATGGTGTTGAATGCCGAGCTGTAGTCGATGAACAGCATTCTCACATAGGTATTCCTCTTGTCCAGATGGGTTAGGGCAGTGTGCAGTGTGGTTGAGATTGCATCGTCTGTGGACCTATTTGGGCGGTAAGCAAATTGGAGTGGGTCTAGGGTGTCAGGTAGGGTGGAGGTGATATGGTCCATGACTAGTCTCTCAAAGCACTTCATGATGACGGATGTGAGTGCTACGGGGCGGTAGTCGTTTAGCTCAGTTACCTTAGCTTTCTTGGGAACAGGAACAATGGTGGCCCTCTTGAAGCATGTGGGAACAGCAGACTGGTATAGGGATTGATTGAATATGTTCGTAAACACACCGGCCAGCTGGTCTGCGCATGCTCTGAGGGCGCGGCTGGGGATGCCGTCTGGGCCTGCAGCCTTGCGAGGGTTAACACGTTTAAACGTCTTACTCACTTCGGCTGCAGTGAAGGAGAGACCGCATGTTTTCGTTGCAGGCTGTGTCAGTGGCACTGTATTGTCCTCAAAGCGGGCAAAAAAGTTATTTAGTCTGCCTGGGAGCAAGACATCCTGGTCCGTGACTGGGCTGGGTTTCTTCCTGTAGTCCGTGATTGACTGTAGACCCTGCCACATGCCTCTTGTGTCTGAGCTGTTGAATTGAGATTCTACTTTGTCTCTGTACTGGCGCTTAGCTTGTTTGATAGCCTTGCGGAGGGAATAGCAGCACTGTTTGTATTCAGTCATGTTACCAGACACCTTGCCCTGATTAAAAGCAGTGGTTCGCGCCTTCAGTTTCACACGAATGCTGCCATCAATCCACGGTTTCTGGTTAGGGAATGTTTTAATCGTTGCTACGGGAACGACATCTTCAACGCACGTTCTAATGAACTCGCACACCGAATCAGCGTATTCGTCAATGTTGTTGTCTGACGCAATACGAAACATCTCCCAGTCCACGTGATGGAAGCAGTCTTGGAGTGTGGAGTCAGCTTGGTCGGACCAGCGTTGGACAGACCTCAGCGTGGGAGCCTCTTGTTTTAGTTTCTGTCTGTAGGCAGGGATCAACAAAATGGAGTCGTGGTCAGCTTTTCCGAAAGGGGGCGGGGCAGGGCCTTATATGCGTCGCGGAAGTTAGAGTAACAATGATCCAGGGTCTTTCCACCCCTGGTTGCGCAATCGATATGCTGATAAAATTTAGGGAGTCTTGTTTTCAGATTAGCCTTGTTAAAATCCCCAGCTACAATGAATGCAGCCTCCGGATAAATCGTTTCCAGTTTGCAGAGAGTTAAATAAAGTTCGTTCAGAGCCATCGATGTGTCTGCTTGGGGGGGGGATATATACGGCTGTGATTATAATCGAAGAGAATTCTCTTGGTAGATAATGCGGTCTACATTTGATTGTGAGGGATTCTAAATCAGGTGAACAGAAGGATTTGAGTTCCTGTATGTTTCTTTCATCACACCATGTCACGTTGGCCATGAGGCATACGCCCCCGCCCCTCTTCTTACCAGAAAAATGTTTGTTTCTGTCGGCGCGATGCGTGGAGAAACCCGCTGGCTGCACCGCTTCGGATAGCGTCTCTCCAGTTAGCCATGTTTCCGTGAAGCATAGAACGTTACAGTCTCTGATGTCCCTCTGGAATGCTACCCTTGCTCGGATTTCATCAACCTTGTTGTCAAGAGACTGGACATTGGCAAGAAGAATGCTAGGGAGTGGTGCAAGGTGTGCCCGTCTCCGGAGTCTGACCAGAAGACCGCTTCGTTTCCCTCTTTTTCTGAGTCGTTTTTTTGGGTCGCTGCATGTAATCCACTCCGTTGTCCTGGTTGTAAGGCAGAACACAGGATCCGCGTCGGGAAAAACATATTCTTGGTCGTACTGATGGTGAGTTGACGCTGATCTTATATTCAGTAGTTCTTCTCGGCTGTATGTAATGAAACCTAAGATGACCTGGGTTACTAGTGTAAGAAATAACACGTAAAAAAACAAAAAACTGCATAGTTTCCTAGGAACGCGAAGCGAGGCGGCCATCTCTGTCGGCGCCAGAAGTTAAAGATGGACAGGGATTCATACTGGGGTCCGACACATAACGGAATACACTACTACAGATGTCATTTGGGCCAGCAGCAACAGGATTTAGATTTAGATTTATCGTCGACAGGGATTCATACTGGGGTCCGACACATAACGGAATACACTACTACAGATGTCATTTGGGCCAGCAGCAACAGGATTTAGATTTAGATTTATCGTCGACAGGGATTCATACTGGGGTCCGACACATAACGGAATACACTACTACAGATGTCATTTGGGCCAGCAGCAACAGGATTTAGATTTAGATTTATCGTCGACAGGGATTCATACTGGGATCCGACACATAACGGAATACACTACTACAGATGTAATTTGGGCCAGCAGCAACAGGATTTAGATTTAGATTTATCGTCGACAGGGATTCATACTGGGGTCCGACACATAACGGAATACACTACTACAGATGTCATTTGGGCCAGCAGCAACAGGATTTAGATTTATCGTCGACAGGGATTCATACTGGGGTCCGACACATAAGGAAAAGACATTACAGACAAAATACTTTACAACATACAGTACCAGTCAACACTTTGGACACACCTACTCATTCAAGGGTTTGTATTTATTTTTTAAACTATTTTCTACATTGTAGAATAATAGTGAAGACATCAAAACTATGAAATAAAACATTTGGAATCATGTAGTAACCATAAAAATGTTAAACAAATCAAAATATATTTTATATTTGAGATTCTTCAAATTAGCCACCCTTTGCCTTGATGACAGCTTTGCACACTCTTAGCATTCTCTCAACCAGCTTCACGAGGTAGTGACCTGGAATGCATTTCAATTAACAGGTGTGCCTTGTTAAAAGTTAATTTGTGGAATGTGTTGTGACAAGGTAGTGGTAGTATACAGAAGATAGCCCTATTTGGTAAAAGACCAAGTCCATATTATGGAAAGAACAGCTCAAATAATCTAAGAGAAATGACAGTTCATCATTACTCTAAGACATGAAGGTCAGTCAATGCAGAAAATTATATTTTATATTTGAGATTCTTCAAAGTCACCACCCTTTACCTTGATGACAGCTTTGCACTGTCTGTATTGCTCTACTCATTTCCTTTCACAAATTACATTGTGAGCCTTGGTTTTTCATTTGTTTCCACTGAACGGAATGGCAGCTTTTTATGCATGCTGTATTTGATTAGAGGCACTATTTTTAGATGATCCCCAAGGTGTAAGTATTTCAGAGACAACATTGAGAAGTATTGGCAAGACACCTTGCATTTGATGAAGTTGAGGGAAAATTCTGAGAGAGACTATTAGGGGGAGCTTGTTACGCTGTTTTGAAAACAGACCTGTCTTCTACGTACTGAAAAAACATCAAGTCATATAGTATATTAGTTGATTACATCAGTAAGACACACTGGGCCAATTACATCCATCAAATGCCACCAGATTATCGGCAGCTGATCTCTCGTTAAACCACCAATGTGCCCTAAAATCACCCGCACAGCTAATTGCAACCAACATTGGCCAGCAATTTACTGCTCCCTGACTCAGATGTTGAATTTATCTTTTAGTCTTGATGGCAGCCAACATTTTTCATGACTATTTTCACCCTCTGTACACCATTCTATATACTTCCGGCCCGTCCTTGGACACTGTGCTATCTAACCTCCAAACGAGCTTCAATGCCATACAACACTCCTTCCGTGGCCTCCAACTGCTCTTAAACGCTAGTAAAACCAAATGCATGCTTTTCAACCGTTCTCTGCCTGCACCCGCACGCCTGACCAGCATCACCACCCTGGATGGTTCCGACCTTGAATATGTGGACATCTATAAGTACCTAGGTGTCTGGCTAGACTGTAAACTCTCCTTCCAGACTCATATCAAACATCTCCAATCGAAAATCAAATCAAGAGTCGGCTTTCTATTCCGCAACAAAGCTCTGGTCTGCCTACCCATGTCAGAGACGCAAACTCGGTCTCAACCTTTAAGTCTTTACTGAAGACTCATCTCTTCAGTGGGTCATATGATTGAGTGTAGTCTGGCCCAGGAGTGGGAAGGTGAACGGAAAGGCTCTGGAGCAACGAACCGCCCTTGCTGTCTCTGCCTGGCCGGTTCCCCTCTTTCCACTGGGATTCTCTGCCTCTAACCCTATTACAGGGGCTGGGTCACTGGCTTACTGGGGCTCTCTCATGCCGTCCCTGGAGGGGGTGCGTCACCTGAGTGGGTTGATTCACTGTTGTGGTCATCCTGTCTGGGTTGGCGCCCCCCTTGGGTTGTGCCGTGGCGGAGATCTTTGTGGGCTATACTCAGCCTTGTCTCAGGATGGTAAGTTGGTGGTTGAAGATATCCCTCTAGTGGTGTGGGGGCTGTGCTTTGGCAAAGTGGGTGGGGTTATATCCTTCCTGTTTGGCCCTGTCCGGGGGTGACCTCGGATGGGGCCACAGTGTCTCCTGACCCCTCCTGTCTCAGCCTCCAGTATTTATGCTGCAGTAGTTTATGTGTCGGGGGCTGGGGTCAGTTTGTTATATCTGGAGTACTTCTCCTGTCCTATTCGGTGTCCTGTGTGAATCTAAGTGTGCGTTCTCTAATTCTCTCCTTCTCTCTTTCTTTCTCTCTCTCGGAGGACCTGAGCCCTAGGACCTGAGCTCCAGGACTACCTGACATGATGACTCCTTGCTGTCCCCAGTCCACCTGGCCATGCTGCTGTTCCAGTTTCAACTGACCTGAGCCCTAGGACCATGCCCCAGGACTACCTGACATGATGACTCCTTGCTGTCCCCAGTCCACCTGGCCATGCTGCTGCTCCAGTTTCAACTTCCACCTGACTGTGCTGCTGCTCCAGTTTCAACTGTTCTGCCTTATTATTATTCGACCATGCTGGTCATTTATGAACATTTGAACATCTTGGCCATGTTCTGTTATAATCTCCACCCGGCACAGCCAGAAGAGGACTGGCCACCCCACATAGCCTGGTTCCTCTCTAGGTTTCTTCCTAGGTTTTGGCCTTTCTAGGGAGTTTTTCCTAGCCACCGTGCTTCTACACCTGCATTGCTTGCTGTTTGGGGTTTTAGGCTGGGTTTCTGTACAGCACTTTGAGATATCAGCTGATGTACGAAGGGCTATATAAATACATTTGATTTGATTTGATTTGATTTGATTTGAAAGCCTCCTTCACTAATGCCGCCAAATTTACCCTAGTAAAACTGACTATCCTACCGATCCTCGACTTTGGCGATGTCATCTACAAAATTGCTTCCAACACTCTACTCAGCAAACTGGATGCAGTTTATCACAGTGCCATCCGCTTTGTCACTAAAGCACCTTACCACCCACCACTGCGACTTGTATGCTCTAGTCGGCTGGCCCTCGCTACATATTCGTCGCCAGACCCACTGGCTCCAGGTCATCTACAAGTCCATGCTAGGTAAAGCTCCGCCTTATCTCAGTTCACTGGTCACGATGGCAACACCCATCCGTAGCACGCGCTCCAGCAGGTGTATCTCACTGATCATCCCTAAAGCCAACACCTCATTTGGCCGCCTTTCGTTCCAGTTCTCTGCTGCCTGTGACTGGAATGAATTGCAAAAATCGCTGAAGTTGGAGACTTTCATCTCCCTCACCAACTTCAAACATCTGCTATCTGAGCAGCTAACCGATCGCTGCAGCTGTACATAGTCTATCGGTAAATAGCCCACCCATTTTTACCTACCTCATCCCCATACTGTTTTTATTGATTTACTTTTCTGCTCTTTTGCACACCAATATCTCTACCTGTACATGACCATCTGATCATTTATCACTCCAGTGTTAATCTGCAAAATTGTAATTATTCGCCTACCTCCTCATGCCTTTTGCACACAATGTATATAGACTCCCCTTTGTTTTCTACTGTGTTATTGACTTGTTAATTGTTTACTCCATGTGTAACTCTGTGTTGTCTGTTCACACTGCTATGCTTTATCTTGGCCAGGTCGCAGTTGCAAATGAGAACTTGTTCTCAACTAGCCTACCTGGTTAAATAAAGGTGAAATATATATATATATATTTTTTTAATAAAAAAATTATCATTAGAACAATTGAATCCTACTTAAAACTTGTTATGGCTGCAATCCCGGTATCGGGATAAGTGTCATCAACAACCGCTGAATAGCATAGCGCTACATTCAATAAATATTACTACAAATATTTATTTTCATGAAATCACAAGTGCAATATAGGAAAACACAGTTTAGCCTTTTGTTAATCCACCTGTCATGTCAGATTTTGAAATTACGCTTTTCAGCGAAAGCAATCCAAGCGTTTGTGTAAGTTTATCGATCGCACAACAAAACATTAAGTACACTTAGCATCAGGAAGCTTGGTCAACAAAATCAGAAAAGCAATCAAAATTAATCGTTTACCTTTGATGAGCTTCAGATGTTTTCACTCACGAGACTCCCAGTTACACAACAAATGTTCCGTTTGTTCCATAAAGATGATTTTTATATCCAAAATACCTTAGTTTGTTTGTCGCGTTATGTTCAGAAATCCACAGGAAAGAGCGGTCACGACAACGCAGACGAAAATTCCAAATAGTTTCCATAATGTCCACAGAAACATGTCAAACGTTTTTTATAATCAATCCTCAGGTTGTTTTTAAAATATATAATCAATAATATATCAACCGCAAATGTCTTTCACAGTAGGAGAGGGAAAAGCAATACATATCCTATCCAATATGCATATATTAGCAACTGAGACTGAGGAGCTGGCCGTTTACAATGGGCACCTTTTCATCCAAGCTACTCAATACTGCCCCTGCAGCCATAAAAAGTTAATGAGCACACTACAGAAGATTTATCTACTGTATTTGACAGTTGAAACACAGTATTTCCTCATTTACCACATAAAATCTACTGTGGAAATTTACTCAACACGTATGAATGGAAATTCATTTTGGTGTTATTATTTAGGGAATTGTTAGCTAGATTACTCGTTGGTTATTACTGCATTGTCGGAACTAGAAGCACAAGCATTTTGCTACACTCGCATTAACATCTGCTGACCATGTGTATGTGACAAATAAAATTTGATTTGATTTGATTGGTTTCAGAGATGGTCATTTCTTATCCTGATCGGGGATAAAATATCATTGGACAATCCATTATTGAAATGTGTAACAAAATCAAGGAATTTGTGATTGAGTTCAATGTAATCTATATATTTTGATCAAATGAAAATATAGTCTATAAAGTTATTTTGAATTACAGATATTATTTTATAATTTAACGTGAAACATTTGAATGAAATATAGGCATATTACTTCAATATTCTTATGAGTATTTTTATACAGCGAGAGAACAACTTATTGGCTGGTTTATCCTTCTGTTTTTTTTTACTGCAATCAAGCTTAGTTTAGCCAACAGGTGCATTTAATCTGCAGTTTTTTAAGAAATGCAGCAGTAACCTGCAAGATCTCATTAAATTCGAACTGTTTGTTCCAATCGAGATACTATTTCCGGGGTTGTTTCAAAGACTTTCCACCTCCCAAAGAACGACAACAATTTGAAAGTCAATTACAATCAAATGAAATAGTTTTTGCTGTGTGTGTCATTGCTTTACCCATCATTATACTGACATTTAATTTTGTAATTTTTTTACCTTTATTTAACTAGGCAAGTCAATTAAGAACAAATTCTTATTTTAAATGACGGCCTAGGAACAGTGGGTTAACTGCCTGTTCAGGGGCAAAAATGACAGATTTGTACCTTGTCAGCTCGGGGATTTGAACTTGCAACCTTTTGGTTACTAGTCCACCTCTCTAACCACTAGGCTACCCTGCCACCACATCATTTTGGATTGGTCTTAAAAAAAGTTTTTGGAAAACAGACACTGATAGCATATTTATTGTAGCCTGTGGTAGCAACTCATGGCTCATTTTGCTCACCGGTTCTACAACAGACTGTGGCCAACATCACTTACAGCCGTATGGTGACTGTGAATTGGCCATGGGCCTTGCACTGTAGGGCTGTTTAACTCATTGGCTGCCAACACATGTCCACATTTTAAGCTTGCCATAACACCTTGAGGTCGCCTAGGCAGAGAACTCTTGTCCATTTTGTAAATATTTGTAATAATTAATATAATTTTTCTCTACAAACTTTTTGTTTTATTAATTAACTTTAGGTTTAGCTTATTATTATAGACTGAATAGTTTGAATCCAGCACGTTTTCCAGACTGAAGTTGGCACTTGGTTTTTGGCTAGCTAACTAGCTAGCTAGCTTATGTTAGCTTGCTAGCAGGCAATGTTTGGATTCGATTATGCCAACTGTCTGGAGGTTGAGGATGGAGAGTAGACCAAATACAGAGGTGTACAGAGATGACAAATTACCATGACGACTATAAGGCTGCTTCTGTCGCATCGTGACTGCCGTAGCATCACCCAAGTGGGTGCTGTATTTTGGTAGTACTGAAGAGTAGTTAGCTAGCTTCTAGTCCAGTGGCTAGTACGGAACTCTGACTTTGTTGGACTGAGTCCTACTGCGAAGCCACAGACCGCATGGATGGCGAGACAATGTGATGACAACGTGCAGCCTTCTGCCTGCGTGCTCCTAGCTCTCCCCTTTGATAACCTCCTCCCTCTGCTGACCTCACGTTCTCCACATTCAGTCTCTTCAACGTCGATCTACTCATGATGATTAACTATGTTGTTTTAAAAAAATAATAATGTTGTTGTTGCTTTACAGTGCTTTGCGATAAATTATTACATTTCATTTGACCACCAGTGGTTCAATAAGTGATTGCTAGGTGGTATATAAAACCCTTGTTTGGGGTTTAATGTCTACACTCAGTATAGTGTGAATATTGTTTTACGATTTGAAATAGTAGTGACTTGGAAACATCAAACAAAGCCATTTGGACTATTTCTGTTGACAGAAAATATGAAAGCATGGCTGTGTCGAATTGTCCCATTAGATAATGTTACGTGCTGGAATGCATATGCAGAGTCTGCACTAAAACAAGATGTCTTTTGGCAGCTCTATTTGCTTTATCTGACAATAGGCAAGGTGGTGTTGATTACACTGCCAGCCCCATGGAAAGAGAGAGGCAGCTAAATATGTCCCTCCTACAGACATTATATCTGCTGCTGCTTCCTGCACACTGAGAGGGATTAGGCACAAGTCCCCCTCCAGGCTTTCCACAAAACACCACTGGAGGAGTGTGTGTGTGTGTGTGTGTGTGTGTGTGTGTGTGTGTGTGTGTGTGTGTGTGTGTGTGTGTGTGTGTGTGTGTGTGTGTGTGTGTTTTGTATGCATCTGTGTGTATATGTGTGTACGTGTGTGAACATGCGTATGTTTGTGAGTGTGGGTGTTTGCGCCAGGACAGCTGTGAGATAAAGTAAGAAAAAGGGCGAGAGATTAGAAAGGTTGTTCTTTGATTGAGAAAAATGTGGGAGGAAGCCTTCTGGTTTCAGCTATTGTTGCTTCTCTTTGTAAGATGGTCAATAACAATGTGTCATTTGGGTGTCAGAGTCTCTGGATTCAGATATCCAGGCATCTTTTGGCCAACTTTATTTATTCAGAATTCGGATTGTATTTCCTCATAATTTGCGGACATGAAATTTGGAGACCCAAGCTATAGGTTTCTGTAGCTCCGAACATACCGAGTTGATTTATGTGCTATAGAATATGTATCATGTTAAATGTTAGCAACTTTCGGCAACCACCGTCAGTAACACTCACATACAGTGTAGTTGTTCCTGAGGGTCAATAGCATTACTGGATCATATTAGGCTAACGTTGTACAGTAATTTAGGACATGTAGCCTATTTGAATCATTACAGAACTCAGACCACACGTAGCAGTTTCAACCTGGAGGCTCCCAAATGGTGCTGAAACTGAGATAAATGTCCATTTATTTAGACTTTCATCGATATTCGGAACCCGTTCTGTCCATATATTCTACTTTAGATTGAATGTATTGTTAAATATTACTTGTTAGATGTTACTGCACTGTTGGAGCTAGAAACATAAGCATTTTGCTACACCCGCAATAACATCTGCTAAGCACGTGTATGTGGCCAATAACATCTGCTAACCATGTGTATGTGGCCAATAACATCTGCTAACCATGTGTATGTGACCAATAACATCTGCTAACCATGTGTATGTGGCCAATAACATCTGCTAAACATGTGTATGTGACCAATAACATCTGCTAACCATGTGTATGTGGCCAATAACATCTGCTAACCATGTGTATGTGGCCAATAACATCTGCTAACCATGTGTATGTGACCAATAACATCTGCTAAACACATGTATGTGGCCAATAACATCTGCTAAACACATGTATGTGACAAATAACATTTGATTTCATTTGAAAATTCTAACTAAAGGGTATACAATATTTAAAGGGATGGCTTAGGATAAATGCACTGAAAACCTTATTGAAGGAAAACTCCACAAAAAAAATCTGTTGACCAACATATGGGAGAGTTTTCATTGGTTGGATTAAATCTATTCAGTGTCCGCAAGGTAGCCATACCTGTAGAACGCATTACATGTCTGGATAAGGTAAGTCTAAATACCAACTGTGTAGGAAAGGCATGTTTATCCTTAATCTGAATCGTCTCCTAGGACCCCAACCATTTTCAGAAAAGACGGCTCAACACCAACTTCCTTTTTAGCCCATATGATGGCGGAGCACTTGTAGGCTAGCGAAGGACAGTAGTGTGTGCAGCTCTCTCCCTCCAACAGTCAAACAGTGAGTTTTGGAGAATTCACGAGAGTAATTTAACACGTTACTTTGCATTGCTGTAATGTAACACTTTGCTTTTAATAGATACAATTAGTAATTGTAATCCATTTCAGGTAACACCACCAAACACGGATCATATGTTTAGACCTGGAATGAATATCTGGTGAATATTATCTAGCTAGGTAGCTGTAAAGTGAGGTGAATAAGGGAGTCTGACAACTTAGTGCAGCTGTACCATTGTCTGTTTACTTAGCCATTAGCGTAGCATACATGGGACATGGCATGTCATAGTTAATGATGTCCCACACACCCCACTTATAGTTTACTGTAAGGTCACCAATCACCAGTCTAGTCAACATTCGTGTAAGATCAAAGCTTCAGGTGGTCTAATGCTGTGAAATTGTCATTGCCTTATAAGTGTGTGTTTGGTTGGGTCAAGTTTGTCGCCACTTCAATCAACAATTTCCTCAACCCTACAATCATTCCCTCTGATTAGCATTCCCAAGCAGAGTTGTGCAAAACAATCACAGCAAATGGTTATAGGGGCATATTTGTATTTTCCCAGTCGTCTGTGTCTAGGAACGGGTTTGATAGAGAGCAGCAAACTAGGAGAACAACAAAATGGCTCCCTCAAGAATAGATGAGGTAAATTAATATTGTTAGTAAACTTGTGGGGAATCAGTCAGTCGACTTCAAATGAGTAAAAACAATGTTTTGATCAATCCACTAACCATTTTCAGAATTTGCATAAAAGGAGGGAAACGAGAGAACACGTAGAATGAAGATGATAGCCTTACTAACAAACTCCAATGGACAGCGGTCCAACACAAAGAAAATATCTGATTAATTAATAAGTGTTTTGTTTCTGTTTAAAACTTTCAAAGGCAGCGGGGGATGCATTGATTTCTATTAGGCGTGAATCAACCTCGTTCACCAGAGTTGACAGCAGTTTGAAAAATGCCCCATCAATATTCATGTTATAGCTCTGCATAGATTACTAAAAGCTCAGAGCTACCTCTTCTGACTGGAGGTAAGAAAATCTAAATGAAAATGTTCTGTTCAGATTTGCCGAGCTCGTATAACTCATCTCGGAGGACTTGACGGAAGATCTGAGAAGGAGGCGGAGGAAAAATTGGATTTCTACTTTCCCTAGGACCTGAGTACCTGAGTTATGTTCTTACCTTGAAATCGTTTGACTGGCAGCTAGGCTTTCTGGACTTCAGTGTTAAAAGAGGTCAGAGTCGATTTCTCCCTCTCGCTCAGCTGTGGAACTTGGAACTGGTTCAATAGCACCTGGATTGATGTAGGGTACCGCCACTGTCCAAACACATTGAAGTCCTTGTAGGCATGAATTGGAATTGGAAAGAGGCTAAGGGGTTGTAATGCATTAGAGGGTGGCTCTTCAAAAAAATGAATAATTCTATTTTTAGATTGGAGGCCATGTATCTACACAGTGGCGCGCATTGCTCTTTACATGTCATAAATGCAAACCTATGAGTCTGCAACATTGCTGAAATAAATGTCAACTTTGGCATATATCACCCCTGGCTCATTGTTTTGGGAAGGCACTCAACATTGTTTGGAGGGTTTTCGATATGTTAGCTATCTCTGAGTTTCCCCCAGGGAGTTGATATGTTAGCTATCTCTGAGTTTCCCCCAGGGAGTTGATATGTTAGCTATCTCTGAGTTTCCCCCGGGGAGTTGATATGTTAGCTATCTCGGAGTTTCCCCCAGGAAGTTGATATGTCAGCTATCCTTGAGTTTCCTCCAGGAAGTTGATATGTCAGCTATCCTTGAGTTTCCTCCAGGGGGTTGATATGTCAGCTATCCTTGAGTTTCCTCCAGGGGGTTGATATGTCAGCTATCCTTGAGTTTCCTCCAGGGGGTTGATATGTCAGCTATCCTTGAGTTTTGCCCGGGGGGTTGCTTGGTAAGTAAACAGCATTTGAAAAAATGTCGGTGTGTAAACCTGCCGTAATAACATGAAATGCATATTGAGGAGTGCTTCGTGTGATTCTCAAGGGTGTGCTAAAAGCAGATCGGGCTCTCTCCACAAGAACAGCACGTTGTTTGTCACCAGAAATGAGAACATGAGCTGTTACAGTATTATTTCATTGAACCTTAACATAATTAAACAGGTTTTTCATGTTGAAATGAATATTTATTGTATGCAAGAGAGACCGTTGGAGAGTTCAAATTGAAACTCCATCAGGTAAAACACGCCAGACATTGTATCCTGACATTTTTAGATTCGCTTTTGTTTTAGCTAATTAGCTGTTAACCATACCAGCATGGTATTAATATTAGTCAATGTTTTTTGACAAGCTGGTTGGTTGGGTTTAGCAGAGCTGTCTTGTGGTTCTATGTCCATAAAGTAGTGTTTAAGCTGAGATGTAGTGAGCATTCAAATAGAAACAGATAGAATACCAAGAGCACTTGTAGTTCAGGAAGGCTGAAAGCTTTTGACAACCAGATGTGTGTGTAGAAAATGGTGGAGACAGACAGACAGACAGACAGACATGAAGAGAGTGAGGGAGACAGAGAGAGATGGAAAAGAGAGAGAGAGTATGAAGACCCTCTGGTAAAATTTTGCTGTGCCTTTGTTTTCATCTGAACCCAGTCTGAAAGGGAAGACCAGGAGAGGAAATCCCAAATATTTAACTGGTCCAACAAAATGAGGCAGTCTGTGACTCTATGCAATTTATCCTGGAAAGTGATTCAACCCACATCATTTTACTTAATATCAATCTGCAAGTATCCGAGCCAGAACGGCCCATCTCCGGTTTCTGTAGTGTTAGCTTGATTTACAACTACAAACTGGGACAGGGCACGAGTCTATTGCATGGCCTACATCAACCTATACCTCTGGGCAAATTCATTTGACAAACATTATACAACTGCTGCAATGCAGCTGACTGCTGTTCCCCACCTATGGTGTGCAGATAGCTGGGGAACAGCCAGGAACAATACATTTGAATATCCATTAGCTGTTATGTACAGTAACTACAGCTAACTACCAGCAAAACGCTGTTACTCTAATCTCTTGTCACATGCCCCGAATACAACAAGTGTAGACCTTACCGTGAAATGCTTACTTACAAGCCCTTAACCAACAGTGCAGTTCAAGAAGAGTTAAGAAAATATTTACCAAATAAACTGAAGTAAAAAAAATATATAAAAAGTAACACAATAACACAACAATAACGAGGCTATATACAGGGGTACCGGTTCCGAGTCAGTGTGCGGGGGTACAGATTAGAGGTCATTTGTACATGTAGGTAGGGGTGAAGTGGCTATGCATAGTTAATAAACAGCGAGTAGCAGCAGTGTACAAAACAAATGGAGGGGGACGGGGGTTAATGTAACCTGGTGACCATTTGATGAACTATTCAGTAGGGTGCGTTCTGAGCCCTCTCCTGTACTCCCTGTTCACCCACGACTGCGTGGCCACGCACGCCTCCAACTCAATCATCAAGTTTGCGGACGACACAACAGTGGTAGGCTTGATTACCAACAACGACGAGACGGCCTACAGGGAGGAGGTGAGGGCCCTCGGAGTGTGGTGTCAGGAAAATAACCTCACACTCAACGTCAACAAAACTAAGGAGATGATTGTGGACTTCAGTAAACAGCAGAGGGAACACCCCCCTATCCACATCGATGGAACAGTAGTGGAGAGGTTAGCAAGTTTTAAGTTCCTCGGCATACACATCACAGACAAACTGAATTGGTCCACTCACACAGACAGCATCGTGAAGAAGGCGCAGCAGCGCCTCTTCAACCTCAGGAGGCTGAAGAAATTCGGCTTGTCACCAAAAGCACTCACAAACTTCTACAGATGCACAATCGAGAGCATCCTGGCGGGCTGTATCACCGCCTGGTACGGCAACTGCTCCGCCCTCAACCGTAAGGCTCTCCAGAGGGTAGTGAGGTCTGCACAACGCATCACCGGGGGCAAACTACCTGCCCTCCAGGACACCTACACCACCCGATGTTACAGGAAGGCCATAAAGATCATCAAGGACATCAACCACCCGAGCCACTGCCTGTTCACCCCGCTATCATCCAGAAGGCGAGATCAGTACAGGTGCATCAAAGCTGGGACCGAGAGACTGAAAAACAGCTTCTATCTCAAGGCCATCAGACTGTTAAACAGCCACCACTAACATTGAGTGGCTGCTGCCAACACACTGACACTGACACTGACTCAACTCCAGCCACTTTAATAATGGGAATTGATGGGAAATGATGTAAATATATCACTAGCCACTTTAAACAATGCTACCTTATATAATGTTTACATACCCTACATTATTCATCTCATATGCATACGTATATACTGTACTCTATATCATCGACTGCATCCTTATGTAATACATGTATCACTAGCCACTTTGTTTACATACTCATCTCATATGTATATACTGTACTCGATATCAGCTACTGTATCTTGCCTATGCTGCTCTGTACCATCACTCATTCATATACCCTTATGTACATATTCTTTATCCCCTTACACTGTGTATAAGACAGTAGTTTTGGAATTGTTAGTTAGATTACTTGTTGGTTATTACTGCATTGTCGGAACTAGAAGCACAAGCATTTCGCTACACTCGCATTAACATCTGCTAACCATGTGTATGTGACAAATAAAATTTGATTTGATTTGATTTGCTTATGGCTTGGAAGTAGAAGCTGTTAAGGAGCCTTTTGGTCCTAGACTTGGAGCTCCGTTACCACTTGCCATGCGGTAGCAGAGAACACAGTCTATGACTTGGGTGACTGGAGTCTCTGACAATTTTATGGGCTTACCTCTGACACAGCCTATTATATAGGTCCTGGATTGCAGGAAGCTTGGCCCGTACCCGTACCCGTGCTTTGTGGCAGCCGGTACTCACTTGTTCACTACCTCACTTGTTCTTTGGGCACTTGTTTTGTGACGCGGTTGCATCCTGTTTTAAACATTGCCTGAGTAAATTGCTTTGTCCACTCATCTCTGCTCTCCTGCGCCTGACTTCCATGCAGCAGCTACACCCACCCCTTGACAGAATTTCACACCCACAATATGGTGTCAGCAGGAGCAGGTGGGGGTCGAGGAGCACGTCCGGGAGCATGCAGCGATGCTCCACCATCTCGGCGCCGCCATGGACAGCGTCGTCCAAACCATGGACTGCTGGGAAAGACAGGGAGTTCCTCCAGCGCCTCCACCAGCACAACCAGGATCTTTACTACTGGCTCCCCCTGCACGTGGTCCCAGTGGGATTCGTCTCGCCCTTCCGCAGGAGTATGATGGGACGGCTACACGCTGCCAGAGTTTCCTGTTACAGCAGGACCTCTACCTGGCAACCGTCCACCCGGCTCCTTCGGGCTGGGAGAAGGTGTCCTCCCTAGTCTCGTGCCTCTCGGGGAAAAACCTGGAGTGGGCCAATTTTGGACCATTTTGAGGATTTCACCCGCCACTTCCGGGCAGTCTTTGACCTCCCGCACGAGGGTAGAGCGGCGGGTGAATGTCTCTTCCATCTGAGGCAGGAGACGAGGAGCGCCCAGGAGTTCGCAATGGATTTTCGGACCCTGGCCGCCGGCGCGGGATGGAACAACAGGGCCCTGATTGACCACTATCGCTGCAGTTTGTGCGAGGACGTCCGTCAGGAATTGGCCCGCAGGGACACCACCCTCACCTTCGACCAGCTGGTGGACCTGTCCATTCGGCTGGATAACCAGCTGGCTACTCGCGGACATCCAGAGCGGGATCTGTCGGTTCCATCCCCCAGCACCACTGCTCCGATGCCCATGGAGCTGGGAGGTGCTGCGCTCAGGGAGACCGAAGGAGATTCCGTCTCGTGCACCATCTGTGGCCGCAGAGGTCACCCTGCCGGTCGGTGCCAGATTGGTTCCTCTGGGGGTCGAGGTAGAAAGCAGGGCACTCTCACCCAGAATGGTGCTGGCTTCTCACCCAGGTCTCCACCGTGCGCATTACCCCCGAATATACCGATTTGGCTATCGCCTTTTCCAAAAAAAAAGGCGACACAATTACCACCCCATCGACGGGGGTATTGTGCGATAAATCTCTTGGTAGACGCCGCACTTCCCAGGAGTCACGTGTATCCCCTGTCACAGGCAGAGACGGCGGCTATGGAAACATATGTCTCCGAATCCCGAATCCCTTCTTTTTATGAAGATGGAGGGAGGTCTGCGCCCGTGTATTGACTATAGAGGCCTAAACCAGATCACTGTGTGGTACAGTTACCTGCTACCTGTCATAGCCACAGCGATTGAGTCAAAGCACAGGACGCGCTTCTTTACCAAACTAGATCTCAGGAGTGCTTACAACCTGGTTCGTATCCGGGAGAGAGACGAGTGGAAGACGGCGTTCAGTACTACCTCCGGGAATTATGGGTACGGGTATGCTGTACGGGTAGATGAATGCTCTTTCAGTCTTCAAAGCCTTTGTAGATTAGATTTTCAGGGACCTGCACGGGCAGGGTGTAGTGGTGTATATTGATGACATTCTGATATGCTCCGCTACACATGCAGAGCATGTGTCCCTGGTGTGCAGGGTGCTTGGTGGACTGTTGGAACATGAACTGTACGTCAAGGCTGAGAAATGCCTGTTCTTCCAACAGTCCGTCTCCTTCCTAGAGTACCGCATTTCCACCTCAGGGGTGGAGATGGAGAGTGACCGCATTTCAGCCGTGCGTAATTGTCACGTAAGGAGGTGCAGCGGTTTCTAGGGTTTGCCAATTACTACCGGAGGTAGCGGCTCCCATTACCTCACCGCTGAAGGGGGGACCGGTACGTTTGCAGTGGTCGGCTGAGGCGGACAGGGCTTTTGGTCACCTGAGGGCTCTGTTTACCTCGTGGAGACATTGGCTTGAGGGGACTAAACACCCTTTTCTCACCTGGACTGACCACCGCAATCTGGAGTACATCCGGGCAGCGAGGAGACTGAACCCTCGCCAGGCAAGGTGGGCCAAGATTTTCGGACATTTTGTTTTCACCCTTTCTTATTGACCAGGTTCCCAGAACGTGAAGGAAGAAGCACTGTCCCGACTGTATGACACAGAGGAGCGGCCCATGGATCCCACCCCCATACTCCCGGCTTCCTGCCTGGTGGCGCCGGTAGTGTGGGAGCTGGACGTGGACATTGAGCGGGTGCAACGTGCAGAGCCCACTCCTCTCCAGTGTCCCGCTGGGCGTCTGTACATTCCGTCTGCTGTCCGTGACCAGCTGACCTATTGGGCCCACTAAACCTCTCTCTAAAAGCTTCACTTATTCAAAAGTTTTATTTGAACCCTAAATGGTTCTCAAGTAGATTACTAAGAAAAGCTCATCCATTGTTTAAAAATTGCCTATTTGCTTTTGTGCAGATTGCCATGTCTCATTTTCAATTATTTGAAAAGAGTCTCTCTTTTTCAAACAAGCATTTCAGAGCTGGCTACAATTTCAATTTCATCCCCCTGAAAAGATAGAACAAATATTATGACTGAACTCAAATGTGCTGGTTGATAAAGTACCTGTATTTATGGGAAAGGTGATTGAAAAGGGTATTTTGTTCTTAAATTATATTCTAAATTGGAATGGTAGAGTTATGTCCTTCATGGAGTTATCAGAATTGTACGGGAAGGTCTGCTCAATCCAAGAGTACAACCAATTGATTACAGCAATACCCCAAAAATGGAGGAGGCATTTTTTATTATTAGTATTTCTGTAGTATCTTTTGTCAATGTTTATGAGTATTTCTGCAAAATCACCAGATGTTTTGGAATCAAAATATTACTGCACGTAAGGTGCCAATGTAAACTGAGATTTTTGGATATAAATCAAATCGAATCAAATCAAATCAAATCAAATTTTATTTGTCACATACACATGGTTAGCAGATGTTAATGCGAGTGTAGCGAAATGCTTGTGCTTCTAGTTCCGACAATGCAGTAATAACGAACAAGTAATCTAACTAACAATTCCAAAAAACTACTGTCTTATACACAGTGTAAGGGGATAAAGAATATGTACATGAGGATATATGAATGAGTGATGGTACAGAGCAGCATAGGCAAGATACAGTAGATGATATCGAGTACAGTATATACATATGAGATGAGTATGTAAACAAAGTGGCATAGTTAAAGTGGCTAGTGATACATGTATTACATAAGGATGCAGTCGATGATATAGAGTACAGTATATACGTATGCATATGAGATGAATAATGTAGGGTAAGTAACATTATATAAGGTAGCATTGTTTAAAGTGGCTAGTGATATATTTACATAATTTCCCATCAATTCCCATTATTAAAGTGGCTGGAGTTGAGTCAGTGTCATTGACAGTGTGTTGGCAGCAGCCACTCAATGTTAGTGGTGGCTGTTTAACAGTCTGATGGCCTTGAGATAGAAGCTGTTTTTCAGTCTCTCGGTCCCAGCTTTGATGCACCTGTACTGACCTCGCCTTCTGGATGATAGCGGGGTGAACAGGCAGTGGCTCGGGTGGTTGATGTCCTTGATGATCTTTATGGCCTTCCTGTAGCATCGGGTGGTGTAGGTGTCCTGGAGGGCAGGTAGTTTGCCCCGGTGATGCGTTGTGCAGACCTCACTACCCTCTGGAGAGCCTTACGGTTGAGGTCGGTGCAGTTGCCATACCAGGCGGTGATACAGCCCGCCAGGATGCTCTCGATTGTGCATCTGTAGAAGTTTGTGAGTGCTTTTGGTGACAAGCCAAATTTCTTCAGCCTCCTGAGGTTGAAGAGGCGCTGCTGCGCCTTCTTCACGATGCTGTCTGTGTGAGTGGACCAATTCAGTTTGTCTGTGATGTGTATGCCGAGGAACTTGAAACTTGCTACCCTCTCCACTACTGTTCCATCGATGTGGATAGGGGGGTGTTCCCTCTGCTGTTTCCTGAAGTCCACAATCATCTCCTTAGTTTTGTTGACGTTGAGTGTGAGGTTATTTTCCTGACACCACACTCCGAGGGCCCTCACCTCCTCCTGTAGGCCCTCCTGTCGTTGTTGGTAATCAAGCCTACCACTGTTGTGTCGTCCGCAAACTTGATGATTGAGTTGAGTCGTGGGTGAACAGGGAGTACAGGAGAGGGCTCAGAACGCACCCTTGTGGGGCCCCAGTGTTGAGGATCAGCGGGGAGGAGATGTTGTTGCCTACCCTCACCACCTGGGGGCGGCCCGTCAGGAAGTCCAGTACCCAGTTGCACAGGGCGGGGTCGAGACCCGGGGTCTCGAGCTTGATGACGAGCATGGAGGGTACTATGGTGTTGAATGCCGAGCTGTAGTCGATGAACAGCATTCTCACATAGGTATTCCTCTTGTCCAGATGGGTTAGGGCAGTGTGCAGTGTGGTTGAGATTGCATCGTCTGTGGACCTATTTGGGCGGTAAGCAAATTGGAGAGGGTCTAGGGTGTCAGGTAGGGTGGAGGTGATATGCACATTATCGAACAAAACATACATGTATTGTGTAACATGATGTCCTATGAGTGTCATCTGATGAAGATCATCAAAGGTTAGTGATTAATTTTATCTATATTTCTGATTTTTGAGACTCCTATCTTTGGCTGGGAAAATGGCTGTGTGTTTTTTCGACTTGGCGGTGATCTAACATAATCATATGTTGTGCTTTAGCTGTAAAGCATTTTTGAAATCGGACACGATGGGGAGATTAACAAGATGTTTATCTTTCATTTGCTCTATTGGACTTGATAATTGATAATTGGACTTGTTTATGTGTGAAAGTTACATATTTCAAAAAAATATTTTTGTATTTCGCGCACTGCCTTTTCAGCGGAATGTCGTCGAGGGGTTCCACAAGCGGACTGCCTGCGCTAGAAAGGTTATCTTCTTGTTAATCCAGCCGCTGTGTCAGATTTGAAAAAGGCTTTATGGCGAAAGCACACCATGAAATTATCTGAGGATAGTGTCCCGCGCACTAAAGCATGAAAAACATATTTCATCCAGGCAGGTGCGCCACGTAAGTCAGAAATAGCGATATAATGAATGCCTTGCCTTTAATGATCTTATTCTGTTGGTACTCCAAAAGGTCCCAGATACATCACAAATGGTCCTTTTGTTCGATAATGTCCTTCTTTATATCATAAAAACTCAGTTTAGCTGGCGCGCTTCAGTCAATAATCCATCCAGTTTCCCTCCATCAACATGCATACAAAATGAATCCCAAACGTTACTAATAAACTTTTATAAACAAGTCAAACAACTTTCATAATCAAACCTTGGGTACCCTAATACGTAAATAAACAATACAATTTAAGACGGGGAATCGTTATTGTCTTTACCGGAGAAAAATACCAAAGAACTCGTTCTCTTCCACACGCTTGAAACACTACAGCCAAAATGGGAGCCACCTAGAAAAACTACAATTTCTGGCTCATTCTTCCAAAAAACAGCATGAAACTCTTTCTAAAGACTGTTGACATCTAGTGGAAGCCCTAGGAACTGCAATCTGGGAGGATTTCACCTTATAATAAAAGTGACCGCCATTGAAAACAGTGGTAGGCTGAAATGTTTTTTTTGTGGGGATGGTTTGACCTCTGGGTTTTGCCTGCCATATCAGTTCTGTTATACTCACAGACATAATTTTAACAGTTTTAGAAACTTTAGTGTTTTCCATCCAAATCTACCAATTATATGCATATCCTAGCTTCTAGGCCTGAGTAGCAGGCAGTTTACTTTGGGCACGCAATTCATGCAGATGTGAAAATACTGCCCCCTACCCAAGAGAAGTTAAGGAAGTCTTGAGGTATTGCTCACCTGAGGTTGAGTACCTTATGATAAACTGTAGACCACACTATCTACCAAGAGTTCTCATCTATATTATTTGTAACCATCTATTTACCACCACAGACCGATGCTGGCACTAAGACTGCACTCAACCAACTCTATAAGGCCATAAGCAAACAAGAAAATGCTCACCCAGAAGTGGCACTCCTAGTGGCCGGGGACTTAAACTTAAAAAACTCTACACCACCTTTACTCCACACACAGAGATGCATACAAAGCTCTCCCACGCCCTCCATTTGGCAAATCTGACCATAATTCTGTCCTCCTGATTCCTGCTTACAAGCAAAAAACTAAAGCAGGAAGTACCAGTGACTCGTTCAATACGGAAGTGGTCAGATGACGCGGATGCTACGCTACAGGATTGTTTTGCTAGCACAGACTGGAATATGTTCCGGGATTCATCCGATGACATTGAGGAGTATACCACCTCAGTCATCGGCTTCATCAATAAGTGCATCGACCTTGAATCTGCCTGTCCTTCGGTACCTATTGGACTCTGAACTGGTTTTGACCGTTTGCTTGTACACAACCATTCTCTTGTCTACACCGTTTTGGTTTAAAAAAAACTTTGTAAGACTCCAACCATCTGCCTCCTGTGTCTGCATCTGGGTCTCGCCTTGTGCCTTGATAGTACTAACTGATCAGGCCAGACCCAGCAGACTTGGACACACTCCGCCACGCTGTCTCTCTGCAGGGAGCCACCATTAGGAGACATGAGGAGTTGCTACAGGGCCTTATGGAAGGGCTCAGTTCCAAAAGGAATGCCACAACCATGGGTTAAAACTTCTTATGGCTAGGGGTTCCGCTAGTGGCACCCCTCGACAACATTCTGCTGAAAAGAAAGCACGCGAAATTCCAAAATATTTTTTTGAAATATGTAACTTTCATACATTAAAGGCTATTACGGAGCAAATCAGGGAGTTAGCTCAGAGGCTGCCTGCCACCTCTGAAAAACCCCAATCAACCAGTAATTTTTTTCCCTATGGGAAAGCTTGTACAGCCTTTACCGGCTCCCCGAGAACCCCGCTTACCTCCTCCTGAGTGATATTTGGGGAATCCTGGTACCTGCTGTGGTTTCCTATCTCAGCGCTCGCTTATTTTTTTAGCTACAGCCATCTTTGTTTCCTTCAGACCAATCGAAGATAGCGTATATTATTACATTAATGTCGGGAAGGGCGCTCTCCTGGGCTACGGCAGTTTGGGAGCAACAATCTGCCATTTGTGGTCATCTGGAGGAATTCATGGCAGAGGTGAGAAAGGTATTTGAGTCTCCGGTATCCGGGAGAAAGGCAGCCAGTAAACTGCTTGACTTAGGTCAAACCTCCCATAGTGTGGCAAACTACGCAGTTGATTTTCGCACTTTGGCTGCCGAGAGTGCCTGGAATCTGGAGTCTCTCTTCGATACTTTTCTGCACAGATTAGCTGAGGATGTAAAGGATGAGCTAGATGCTTGGGATTTGTCGATGGACCTCGACTCCCTTATCGCTCTAACCATTCAAATTGATGTAACGCCTAAGGGAATGCAGGAGTGAGAGGTCTGGTCTCGAGAACACTCGTGAAACAATTATGTCTCATTCACCTTCGAGGAAATCCTGAAGAGGATTCGAAGCCACCCGAGCCTCTCGTCAATCTACGTCAGGTGAGTTGGATACTCCTGAGCCTAGGCAGTTCGGAAGAGCAAGGTTATCAGTTGGGGAACGCTCACAGAGGATGAATAGTAACTGTTGTCTGTGCTGTGGAGGGGAAAGACATTTTATAGCTACCTGCCCTATTAGGAAACCCTTGTCTCTAGTGGGTACCATTACTATGGTGAGTCAGACTGTGATTTCCCTAATTCCCATCACCCACACACCGTTTTTTGTGCTTGTGCTGTGGAGAGACCAATCTAAGTCTCTCCGAGTGCTCATTGACTCTGGGCTAATGAGAGTTTTATGGATGCCACTATTGCTTGGTATTTCCACTCAGCCTCTCTCTGTTCCCATGGATGCTAGGGCACTGGGCGGCCGCTCTATAGGGGAAGTCACCCATAGTACTGTGCTCGTTCAATTATGGGTTTCTGGTAACCACAGTGCGACCATACAGTTCCTCCTCATTGCATCTCCCCATGTTCCGGTTATTTTGGGATTTTTCCTGGCTCCAAAAACACAATCCTGTGATTTTTTATTTTACCTTTATTTAACTAGGTAAGTCAGTTAAGAACAAATTCTTATTTTCAATGACGGCCTAGGAACAGTGGGTTAACTGCCTGTTCAGGGGCAGAATGACAGATTTGTACCTTGTCAGCTCGGGGATTTGAGCTTGCAACCTTCCGGTTACTAGCCCAACACTCTAACCACTAGGCTACCCTGCCGCCACCCTGACTGGACCACGAGCTCCATCCTGGGTTGGAGCCCATTTTGCCATTCCCACTGCCTTAAAACAGCACAGCCTTCCCCAAGTCGTCTTCCCCAGGATATTTGCAAGACTGTGGATGTCTCTGATATTCCCACTGAATACCATGACCTCCTGGAAGTGTTCAGTAAAGCACGTGCTACTTCCCTTTGACCGCACCATCTTGTGATTGTCTTCTAGGCACTACACCACCTCGGGGTTGATTTTATTCTCTGTCCAGACCAGAGACCAAAGCTATTGAGGAGTACATAGAGGAGTCTCTGGCCACTGGGGACGTCCGTCCATCTGCATCTCCTGCATCTCCGCCCATCTGCAATTTTCTTTGTGGAGAAAAAGGACAAGACCCTCTGTCCATGCATTGACTACCGGGGACTTACCGACATCAGTTAAAAATCGTTACCTGCAACCTTTCCTCTCCTCAGCATTTGAAACTCTCCAGGGGGCCGCCATGTTTTGGAATGCCTACCACCTGGTTTGGATATGTGAAGGGGATGAGTGGAAGACAGCCTTCAACACAGCCAGTGGACATTATGAGTACCAGGTCATGCCATTTGGACTCACCAACGCCCCCGCTGTTTTCCAGGCTTTGGTAAACGATGTGCTCCGGGACATGCTAAACCGTTTTGTGTTCGTCTTCCATGACGACTTCCTGTTTTTTTCCCGATCTGCCCAAGAACATGTCCTTCATGTCAGACAGGTCCTTCAGTGCCTCCTGGAGAATCGACTGTTCGTGAAAGCCGAGAAGTGTGAGTTCCACCGCTCTACAATTATCTATCTGGGATATGTCATTGCTAAGGGCAATGTTCAGATGGATCCTGGAAAGGTGAAATCAGTGGTGGATTGGCCTCAACCAACGTCCAGGGTGCAGTTGCAACGGTTTCTTGGTTTTGCAAACTTCTACCGCCGTTTCATTCGGGATTACAGCACCCTGGCGACCCCCCTCTTGGCACTCACCTCCCCCAAGGTACCATTCAAATGGTCTCCAGCTTTCAACAAAGCCTTTGTGGACCTGAAGCATCGGTTCACAACAGCACCCATCCTCATCCATCCGGACCGCTCGTGTCAATTTGAGATGGAAGTTGATGCTTCAGATGTTGGAGTGGGGGCCATCCTGTCCCAGCAATCTGCCCAGGACCAAAAGTTTCATCCCTGTGCCTTCCTGTCCCATCGTCTCAATCCTGCAGAGAGGAACTACGATGTAGGCAACCGAGAACTCCTGGCAGTTAAGATGGCGTTGGAAGAATGGAAACACTGGCTGGAAGGAGCAGAATAGCCATTCTATATCTTGACCGACCGTAAAAACTTGGAATATCTCCATATAGCCAAGCACCTCAACTCCAGACAGGTTCGGTGGGCCCTCTTGTTCACCAGATTGAACTTCACCATTTCCTACTGGCCAGGGTCAAAGAATGTGAAGTCTGACGCCCTCTCCCGCCTGTACAGTTCCTCTGCCACACTCTCGACCTCCGAAACCATTCTCCCTATCTCGTGCCTTGCTGCCGCTGTGGATTGGGGTATTGACAACCTGGTTCGCGAGGCGCAACACTCCCAGCCTGGACCTGAAGGGGGCCCGGGTAACCGGCTGTTTGTCCCTAACCCAATTCGGTCCCAGGTCCTGGAATGGGCTCATTCCTCCAGGCTGGCCTGTCATCCAGGATCCAGTCATACACTAGCCTTCCTCCGATAATGTTTCTGGTGGCCCACACCTGACGTCACTGCCTTCGTCGCCGCATGCACAGAGTGTGCTCAGAACAAGTCTCCACTCTGAGAAACCACTCTGAGATGCCTGGTCTCAACCAATCCCACTGCCTGGAGTCGACAACTGGTCTGGGTGGAGTATGCCCGGAACACCCTTCCCTGTTAGGTCATGGGACTCTCTCCATTTGAGTGTTCTTTGGGGTATCAAGATCCACTCTTCCTGGAACAATAGGAAGATGTCAGGGTACCCTCGGCCCAGATATTTGTCCGCCGCTGTCAACATAGCTGGAGATGAGCTCGGGCAGTACTTCTCAAGACCAACTCCAGGTATCGTCGACAAGCGGACCGTCGCCGGACTCCAGCTCCCCGCTACCGCATTGGGCAGAGGGTATGGCTTTCCACACGGGACCTGCCCCTGCGGGTAGAGTCCCGCAAACTGTCTCCCCATTTCATTGGTCCTTTTCCCATCTCTCGAGTACTTAGTACCGCTGCTGTCCTTCTTGTGTTACCCCATACCCTCCGTATCCACCCTACTTTCCATGTGTCCAGAATTAAGCCCATGTCTGTCCTTTGTCTTCTGTTTCCAGGCCAATCCCTCCCCCCTGGGTAATCGATGGCCAGACAGCGTATACGGGGAGACGCCTCCTGAGCGTTTGACCACAGGGCAGGGGTTTCCAGTGCCTGGTTGACTGGGAGGGTTATGGCCCAGAGGAGAGCTGCTGGGTTCCTGCTAAAGACATCTTGGACCCGGCCCTCATAGCCAATTTCCACCCGGCCAGCCAGGTATGTGCCCAGGTAGGACGCCAGGTGGTGTCCCTAGGGGGGGATACTGTCGCACCCTGATCTGTTTCACCTGTCCCTGTGATTGTCTCCACCCCCTCCAGCTGTCGCTTATTTTCCCCAGTGTGTTTATCCCTGTGTTTCCTGTCTCTCTGTGCTGGTTCATCTTGTATGTTTTCGGTACCTATTGGACTCTGAACTGGTTTTGACCTTTTGCCTGTACATGACCATTCTCTTGTCTACCCCTTTTGGATTAATAAACATTGCAAGACTCCAACCATCTGCCTCCTGTGTCTGCATCTGGGTCTCGCCTTCTGCCTTGATATTTTCTGATGTCCAGAAGTTATTTTCGGTCATAAGACACGGTAGCAGCAAACTTTATTTACACAATACGTTTTTTAAAAAAGTTACAAACAACACAAAAATAAACCTAACAAATAACACAATTGGTTAGGGGCATGTAAAATATCAGCCATCCTTTTCATTTAAGGACTCAAGCATGAGCCTCAGGACTCAAGTCTGTGCTTTTTATGTGATCAGGAGGCAGAGGCTTAGACCGCTAGTTTGAGCCTCTTTTAAATGGTATTAACAGATCTATGATGTGCTTTGATAGTGCAGCATATTTCAGCACATGTACAGTATCAGAGGGTTGCCAGATCTTATTATCATCCCGTCTTATCCGCAGAGCCTCCCTTCCTCAGAGGGTTGCCAGATCTTATTAACATCTAGTCTTATCCGCCGAGCCTCTCTTCCTCAGAGGGTTGCCAGATCATATTATTATCACCCAGTCCTATCTGCCGAGCCTCCCTTCAGAGCAATTAGACCTAGCCTCGGGGGGGTAACCCCGTCTGGCCGCTTTACGACCCTAACAGGGAGCCAAGCACCTGGGCAGAGCGAACGTGGAATTGTGGGAAAATGGTGTGCTGAAATAGGGATATTGGCGGTAATGAAAGCCCCTCTATATGACTCTCTGGAGTAGTCTAACAATGGAATATTATATCCAATCAATAATCCATCACCATAGAGAGAGCGGTTCCACTCTGTCACCCTGCACCCTTCTCTGTTTACACTCAAGAAAAAAAGAGTCTGAAAGCTCCAAAACAGTACATGGCTAATAGATGGAAGATTTTCACTGACGCATAGGAAATGTTTACACAAGCACGTTCAGGGGCCTGCGAGAGACAATGAATGTTGCTGTTCAGGATGAATAATGTATGAACTAAGATAAGTTGGATTTAGATTGTGAAGGAATGCCAGAGACAAAGTCAAATAAATGAATTCGTACTGTCACGTTAATCAAAATATTGTGCATTGTTAAAAGTAATTGACTAGACAATTCAACAATCCTGTAAATCTCATGAGTCTAAAACTCCCCCTCTCTTGTTCTGTCATCATCAAATACCTTATTTACGGCCCACAAGACAAGACGTCCCCAACAGCTCAGAGCTAATGGGCTGAAATATACAGCTCTACCTTGCAGCTCTCTTCCATATCTTCTTCGTTTTCTTCTCTCCATACCCACACGGGGCCCAGTACTACTCTTTCTGTTCTCCTGTGTTCCCTTCCTCTCCTCCTACTATCTCTGTTCTCTTGTGTTTTCTTCCTCTCCTCCTACCATCTATGTTCTCTTCCTCTCCTCCTACCATCTATGTTCTCTTCCTCTCCTCCTACTATCTCTGTTCTCTTGTGTTCTCTTCCTCTCCTCCTACCGTCTCCTCTTGTTTCACCTCCTTTCCCCCTTCTCTCCTCTCCTCTTTTCCCTCCTCCCATGCCGCCTGCCATGTTGCTGTAATATTCTAGTCCTGCAGAGGGTGCTTGTGTGATTCTCCATCCAGGCATCCACACATCCATCAGCATTAGTGCCTAGTGCTGACTCCACACCAAGTACAGGAAGATTGAGGCAGCATGACGGAGTGGCTCTGTCGTTCACATCACACAGGAATATGAACACGTTCAGTAATACTGGCCGGTATATCTTTCATATTGTGAACTAATTCAAGTGATTTTTGTTTAGGATAATTCATCTTCATGCCTGGACTGTGTTGGTGCAAGCACGCCTCATTATCAATGCCAATGACCCTGTTTTCAGTGTGTCACAGCCTATCTTGTTGCATTTTAACACATCATGCTGGTTATACTTGGATCACTCTAAACATGATAGGACATTAGCGTGGCGTGCTTTCAGTAATTTGAGAAAATGTCTGTGTCTGCCTTGTACAGTAATGAGCTATATTTCCTCTGCTTGGAATGCAAACCGATTTGGGAGATTTGTCCCGCCTACACGACTGTAAACAGTAACAGTGCTGTGTTCTTCTCGACTGAGGTATATGAAAGAATAATCATCCCAATCATTATTTTCCAGAATCAGCTATCAGAAGCACAACACTGTGTGCTTTGGAAATACTTACTGCGCAATCTATAAAATATTAGCTGACATGGGCTAATTGAGTGGCTGTCAGTGACTAGCAAATATCGAAATTGCACGTTGTGTATTCTGCCATCCTACATATACATAGTACGCAGTACTACTTCTAGACTCTGTTACTAAAAAGGTCAAGCGTTCCTTTGCAGCAGGATTTACTGCTGACTCAGAGCAGTGGTAGATTACTTTTAGGCAAATTATCAGCATGAAGAATGAGGAATCCACATGCCTGGGGCTAATTGAAAAATAAATATCTTAGAAAACTATTTCAGGTCAAAATAGTACATCTACAATTTACAACAAAAGAAAGAGTGAGAATCTTGTAAGGCAAACTTGTTGTTTTGGGAGTCTAAATTGAGTTGCTCGCAAGATGGAGAAGGAATTTAACAAAATTGTGCGAAGAGCTTTTCAAAGACATGATAATTGAGTGTAAAAGGATGATGGCATCGTAGGGTTTTTCTTTTTTGTCTTTGAGGAGCTGTTGAGAGCCTGTTGTAAAAAAAACAAGAGCACATGGATAGTAAGCATCTCTCTGTTTATCCCCGTCTTAAATCTCAACCAAGACCAGACACTTTAGATACCAGATACAGGGCCGGCTATAGTGTTTTGGGGGCCCTAAGCAATATTTGGCAAAACATTTTAGTGGCCCACCTCTTGGCAGTGGAGAATTTTAAAAAAAAAAAATTCCTGCCATGACAAATACATGTTCATAGGACACCTGAGTGAAAGTGACTAACAAAATCAGTGGGGGCCCCCTGGAGATCAGGGCCCCTGGGCGAGTGCCTTGCTTGCCTGGTCAATAATTTGGCCATGATTACAACAAGATCTAGATAGCTGGCTAGACTAACTTATTGCACAATCTATAACATATTAGCTGACATGGGCTAATTGAGTGACTGTCAGTGACTAGCAAATATCGAAATTGCACGTTGTGTATTCTGCAATCCTAACTCTATGTTGAGCGCCAGACTGAATTCCTGGATGGGGGCCACCTAGCGGCCGTGGGGGCCTTAAGCGGCCACTTATTCCGCTTAGTGGTTAGAGCCGGCACTGACCAGATACATAGAAGACTAGATACACTCAGTGTCTTATTAACTTTTAAGACCTGTTGATTCAATCGCATTAAGCCTCATTTATACTTTATGCAGTGCGGAATGCAAGAACTACAGCCAGTGTGATAGAGGGGGGTCAACCAGCCTCCATTATTGCAATAATTAATCGATATTAAATAAAGATGATTGTTTGAAGAAATGACCAAATCTCTCTCAGGATTGAATTTCCCCAACATTTTTGGTAAAAAGGATGGGATCTGCAACTTCACTTGTTGACCTCTCCTGAATATCTGGGTAAACTGTGCACAGGGGATCAGACTCATTCACACTCATTATTTAGCAGCTATGATCTGAGAGGTAGCAGGCACGGGTGGATACCAGGTCTCAGACATAGTACTGAGAGAGGTTGGCTTGGACAATCTATCAATATGTGTTTTTTAAAAGATAAGAAAAAAGAAAAGGAATAAAAACATCCCCTGTTGAGCGTACTCTCAGAGCGAGGTCTTCCTTAAGAGGGCCACAGCTGAGGTAACTAGCAGGACTGAGTTAATTTGATAAGAGTGTTATTATTAAGTGAGGTATCCTTGGGCATAATTGTGAATTAGCCAATTGCGGTCAACCAAAAGTCCAATCTGTGGTACTGACTTGATCACAGTAGGAATTGGTGAGGTTAATGTAGAGTGGAGGACTGGAGCGCGGGTAATCTTGTGAGAAAACTCCGCTTGGTGAAACTCAGTTGAATGAGGGACTATAGTGCAGGTGACTTGAAGTTCAAATTTTAACATGTATGTAATTGATCAAATGTTTTGTTAAATGAGGTAAACAGGTATGCCCTGGGCTACTATTGTTAGGTGTTATTGTAAAGTATTTCGTTATTCCTGATACTTAGAAAATACAAGGCAAGGTTGGATTTTTTTTACATAATTAGATAGGAGACATGGGTACTCTGTAGGTAGTTTTGCACATTTTGATAGACGTAAGATAATCTATACCATAGTAATCGCAGTAGGCGATATCCCAGTGTGGATACATCAATCCATTGTGGGACCACTAATTAGGCAATATGTTGATCATGGTATGAGTTTCCCTGTTCATGTAGACACCATTTTGAAATCTAAAAACAGCGCTACTGGTTTTTCTTGTCTGTCTCATTTGCCTCTGTGTTTTTTGTTTGTGTTTTCTGTGACTGTGATACGAGAGTGTGTGAGGGGAAGTATGTTTTGGGAACAGTACTGTGTGTGTGTGTGTGTGTGAGGCCAGAAATAAGTGTTTATCTTCTATTTGGATAATAAGAGCGCAGAATAACTGATGAATTTACCGATGCTCAATGCCGGTTGAATATGGCCAGTGTCAGTAGAAGTCAGGAATATATATATTTTTAAATTATTACCAGCAGCACAGTTAGTGACCAACGTTTTGAATAAACATGAAAAAGCCTAACCAGCTCGGCTAGGTGAGTAGAATGGAGAGTGAAGATGTATTCTCTTGTTTGTGTCTGGAAGTAGCGTTAGCTAGAAAGCTATCCAATTTGAGCCAGTTAGCTTGGGTGCTTGACTGCCTTGTGGCAAGAAAAGTATAATGCATTATGAATCAGAGAGCTTGGATCAATCCTGGTCCTTGGCAGATTTTGGGGTTGAATAATCCTTGTGGGAATCAAGGACAGTGGATGTTAGGTAACATATTAAAATGGGCAGTGTATATGGGCGAGAGCACAAAACATGTTTTTCGAATAGTCTAACTTTGTTTCACGCTGCATTTATAGCAACCGCTAAAGGGTGTAGATTTGGGGGTTCTGTGTTGATACAATATGTAGTGAATTTGTTATTGCCATAAAAAGACGAAGAACTCATATACCAAACATCGCCACATTAGTAAACTATGTGGTAGAGCAGAGTCACAAAGTATTATATGGTAAAGTACAACCGGAGATAACATATTTGGGGGTTTCGAGAACAATGCGACACATGAAAACCCTAGGGGTTTTAAATCTCGCGAGACACTTTATTTCATTTTATTCTAAACAAATAGATTAATTGACTTGAGGAAAGGGAGGAAGAGATATGAGTAACTAAAGTGGCCTCCCTGTGAACAGAAGTGGTTTGTTTTGACTATAATAAAAATATCTAAATAAATTCACGTGGTAACATAACGTTAGATGGAAAGACAGACGTAGAGTACAGTATGGTTGAGATTGAAGAGGGCTTTCTGACTTGAAGGGAATGTAGGCCAGTTAAGGTGACAAAGGAGAGGGAGTCAATTGGAAAGTAAGAATTTTGAATTTTGAATTGTTTGGATTGATTAAGTATTGGGTCAAATGTATTTTCAACATTTGTCGCATTACAGGTTAATCTTAAAGTAAATTACTTTTAATGAGTGTGAAGTAGAGGTTGGTATAAAATATAGAGTAATATTGTTAGGTTTGACTACATGTAGGCATTGTCTTCTAGTAAGGACAGAATAAGCATGGTTTGGTTTCTTTTATTTTCTAAACCTTACGATGGGTGACAGTGACGAAGACATTGATAAGGAGGGTTGATGTACATTTGATGAGTGTTAAAACAGTATCTGAATGGTAATATATTATTAGTGTGTTTTATGCAATATTTTAGTAATAAAAGGTACAAGGTTAAATTATGAGTAGAGTGGTAATGGAGACGACTATGCCCGCTGCATTTGGGAGGGATGCTGCGATACAAGCCTTGTCATCTTTTTCAAAATAGCAGCAACAAATCCTCTAGAAAGCAGCGGGACAGGAACATTTTACATAGCAGTGTATGGGCTCGGTTAGTAAATCAATAGGGGTTCATAGAGATTACGATCTTTGTGTTAAAGGAGACGTAAGAGACCACGTCTCAAACAACTTTTAAATAGATGCCTGGGATCAAATAGCACTGGTTCCTTATGCTAAAGAAATGTTTTGTTTCTCTTCCAGGAGAATGGGGGTAGTAATTTTCTCTCTCTTTGAAATGTTTCCTGAGGCTATGGTCTTGGGAGAGGGGTTAGTGAAATTCAGCAGTTTCATAGGTATAAAGGGATTCAGATTCGTTGGTAAAGAGGCGTTACCAAATTAAATACACACACACACACACACACACACACACACACACACACACACACACACACACACACACACACACACACACACACACACACACACACACACACACACACACACACACACACACACACACCAGCACACAACTTACTGGTTATGAATATGGGTTAGTGCCTAGGTATCTTAAAGGGGCACACACACACATATTGAATTTTCAGATTTTAATTGACCACGTGAATTATTTTGATAAAAAATGTGCTGAAGAAACTTACTGTAAACCTGGGATATGAAATGTTTCGCTGTTTTTTATGAATTAGTCTAATATAGTACTTAAACCCTTATTTGAAGGGTTTGAATGACCTCTGACCTCTGTCCTGATTTTCTAGTGTGTTTTTGATCACCCTCGCTGGAAAGCTGAGAGACATTGGATGATGATTTGAAGGTCATTTGTAATGCTGATAATTACGGAGAAGTTTTATAACTGATAGGACCACGAGAAGGATAGACCTGTCTCTAATCTCTTTTTACTATGAAGTTATGGGTACAAATGTTTTTGTTGTTGTTGGAGTTATTAAGAGTAGTCATTCGAATTGGATTAGTAGTGTTGTTCTTTTTACACAGTAGTCACTATGGTCAGTCATTTCTCAAAATGGGGGAAATTACCCGTTTTTATTTAGTTTTTGGATTGAAGTTTACACACCTTGAGTGATATGTAGGAATGTATCGAGCGATATGTAGGAATGTATCGAGTGATATGTAGGTATGTATCGAGTGATATGTAGGAATGTATTTAGGCATATGTAAGGATGTATCGAGTGATATGTTGGAATGTATCGAGTGATATGTAGGAAATATTTAGGGATATATAAGGATATATCGAGTGATATAGGAATGTATTTAGGCATATGATGTATCGAGTGATATGTTGGAATGTATGTGATATGTAGGAAGAGTGATATGTAGGAATGTATTTAGGGATATGTAAGGATATATCGAGTGATATGTAGGAATGTATTTAGGCATATGTAAGGATGTATCGAGTGATATGTAGGAATGTATTTAGGCATATGTAAGGATGTATATGATATGTAGGAATGTATCGAGTGATATGTAGGAAATGTGATATGTAGGTATGTATTTAGGCATATGTAAGGATGTATCGAGTGATATGTAGGTATGTATTTAGGGATATGTAAGGATGTATCGAGTGATATGTAGGAATGTATTTAGGATATGTAAGGATGTATCGAGTGATATGTAGGAATGTATTTAGGGATATGTAAGGATGTATCGAGTGATATGTAGGAATGTTGGAATGTATCGAGTGATATAGGAATGTATTTAGGAATGTATCGAGTGATATGTAGGAATGTATCGAGTGATATGTAGGAATGTATTTAGGGATATGTAAGGATATATCGAGTGATATGTTGGAATGTATCGAGTGATATGTTGGAATGTATCGAGTGATATGTAGGAATGTATCGAGTGATATGTAGGAATGTATCGAGTGATATGTAGGAATGTATTTAGGGATATGTAAGGATGTATCGAGTGATATGTTGGAATGTATCGAGTGATATGTTGGAATGTATCGAGTGATATGTAGGAATGTATCGAGTGATATGTAGGAATGTATTTAGGGATATGTAAGGATGTATCGAGTGATATGTAGGAATGTATCGAGTGATATGTAGGAATGTATCGAGTGATATGTAGGAATGTATTTAGGCATATGTAAGGATGTATCGAGTGATATGTTGGAATGTATCGAGTGATATGTAGGAATGTATCGAGTGATATGTAGGAATGTATTTAGGGATATGTAAGGATATATCGAGTGATATGTAGGAATGTATTTAGGCATATGTAAGGATGTATCGAGTGATATGTTGGAATGTATCGAGTGATATGTAGGAATGTATCGAGTGATATGTTGGAATGTATTTAGGGATATGTGATATGTAGGAAGGAATGTATTTAGGGATATGTAGGAATGTATTTAGGCATATGTAAGGATGTATCGAGTGATATGTGGAATGTATCGAGTGATATGTAGGTATGTATTTAGGCATATGTAAGGATGTATCGAGTGATATGTAGGAATGTATCGAGTGATATGTAGGAATGTATCGAGTGATATGTAGGAATGTATTTAGGCATATGTAAGGATATATCGAGTGATATGTATGTTGATATGTAATGTATTTAGGGATATGTAGGAATATTTAGGATTTGAATGTATTTAGGCATATGTAAGGATGATATGATATTGGAATGTATTGAGTGATATGTTAAAATGTATGGAGTGATATGTTGGAATGTAAGGATGGAGTGATATGTTGGAATGTATCGAGTGATATGTTGGAATGTATCGAGTGATATGTAGGAATGTATCGAGTGATATGTAGGAATGTATAGTGATATGTAGGAATGTATCGAGTGATATGTAGGAATGTATTTAGGCATATGTAAGGATGTATCGAGTGATATGTTGGAATGTATGGAGTGATATGTTGGAATGTATGGAGTGATATGTTGGAATGTATCAAGTGATATGTTGGAATGTATCGAGTAATATGTAGGAATGTATTTAGGGATATGTAGGAATGTATTTAGGGATATGTAAGGATATATCGAGTGATATGTTGGAATGTATCGAGTGATATGTTGGAATGTATTTAGGGATATGTAAGGATATATCGAGTGATATGTTGGAATGTATCGCGTGATATGTTTGAATGTACGGAGTGATATGTTGGAATGTATTGAGTGATATGTTAAAATGTATGGAGTGATATGTTGGAATGTATGGAGTGATATGTTGGAATGTATCGAGTGATATGTTGGAATGTATCGAGTGATATGTTGGAATGTATGGAGTGATATGTTGGAATGTATGGAGTGATATGTTAAAATGTATGGAGTGATATGTTGGAATGTATGGAGTGATATGTTGGAATGTATGGAGTGATATGTTGGAATGTATGGAGTGATATGTTGGAATGTATGGAGTGATATGTTGGAATGTATGGAGTGATATGTTAAAATGTATGGAGTGATATGTTGGAATGTATGGAGTGATATGTTGGAATGTATCGAGTGATATGTTGGAATGTATCGAATGATATGTTGGAATGTATGGAGTGATATGTTAAAATGTATGGAGTGATATGTTGGAATGTATCGAGTGATATGTTGGAATGTATGGAGTGATATGTTGGAATGTATCAAGTGATATGTTGGAATGTGTGATATATGAAGGAGTGTATTGTCGCATTGTTTATTTTGTTTGGTTTGATAAATCTAATAAGATTGGGTCTGCTGGATGATCAGGATACCTTCCTGATCCTGTGACTGATCCTATTACTCTGCGATGAGGTTGACAGTGAGTATAAACCAATTTGTGAAAATTGTTTCAACAGAATGTGATGTTATTTTTAAAATTTTACATGTGTTTTAGTGATTGAATTAAGAATATTGGTAGTAGTAATATTTTGTCATACAGTTGTTTGGATTTCTTGAAATGCTTGTCTGGATTTCCTGAATCAGAGATGCGCTGAACTGAATTGTTGTTCTGATCTGTCCCTTCTCTGGGTTATAGTGGAGATGGTATCTAGATGAGTGAAAGGGATCATATGACCAAATGGTGTGGACCTCAAAACCTCCTCTAACCGGCTGAAGAAATGGCGTTCAATGCGGCCCTGTCCTGCACCACCTCTACCGAGAGACCTGAGTTTGAGCCAGCAAACTGTTTACAGCATCCAGTTGACGTTATCAAATGCCTTTTCTCTCAGGAGTGCAACAGAAGTCCACGTGGAGTGAGCATTGAGAGAGAGATCCATTCCAAAACTTCTCTCATATTGCTGGTCTTTTTTTCACCTTTATTTAACGAGGTAGGCTAGTTGAGAACAAGTTCTCATTTGCAACTGCGACCTGGCCAAGATAAACCATAGCAGTTCGACACATACAACAACACAGAGTTACACATGGAAAGAACAAAACATACAGTCAATAATATAGTAGAAAAAAACACAAAAAAACAAAGTCTATATACAGTGAGTGCAAATAAGGTCAAATAAGGGAGTTAAGGCAATAAATAAGCCATGGTGGCGAAGTAATTACAATATGGCAATTAAACACTGGAATGGTAGATGTGCAAAAGATGGATGTGCAAGTAGAGATACTGTGGTGCAAAAGGATCTAAATAAATAAATACAGTATGGGAATGAGATAGATAGATGGGCTGTATACAGATGGGCTTTGAACAAGTGCAGTGAGCTGTGAGCTGCTCTGACAGATGGTTCTGAAAGCTAGTGAGGGAGATGGGAATCTCCAGCTTCAGTGATTTTTGCAGTTCGTTCCAGTCAGTGGCAACAGAGAACTGGAAGGAAAGGTGACCAAAGTAGGAATTGGCTTTGGGGGTGACCAGTGAGATATACCTGCTGGAGTGTGTGCTACGAGTGGGTGCTGCTATGGTGATCAGCGAGCTGAGATAGGGCGGGGCTTTACCTAGCAGAGACTTGTAGATAACCTGTAGCCAGTGGGTTTGGCAACAAGTATGAAGCGAGGGCCAGCCAACGAGAGCGTACAGGTGTTGGGTAGTATATGGGGTTTGGTGACAAAACGGATGAGTAGAGTGTTGGAGGCTATTTTACAGATGAAGCGCCGAAGTCGAGGATCGGTAGGATGGTAAGTTTTACGAGGGTATGTTTGGCAGCATGAGTGAAGGAAGCTTTGTTGCGAAATAGGAAGCCGATTCTAGATTTAATTTTTGATTGGAGGTGCTTAATGTGAGTCTGGAAGGAGAGTTTACAGTCTAGCCAGACACCTAGGTATTTGTAGTTATCCATGTATTCTAAGTCAGAGCCCTTTGCCCGACCGGGCAGGTGCGGGCAATGATCGGTTGAATAGCATGCATTTAGTTTTATTTGAGTTTAAGAGCAGTTGGAGGCCACGGAAGGAGAGTTGTATGGCATTGAAGCTCATCTGGAGGTTAGTTAAAACCGTGTCCAAAGAAGGGCCAGAAGTATACAGAATGGTGTCATCTGCGTAGAGGTGGATTAGAGAATCACCAGCAGCAAGAGCGACATCATTGATTTATACAGAGAAGAGAGTCGGCCCGAGAATTGAACCCTGTGGCACCCCCATAGAGACTGCCAGAGGTTCGGACAACAGGCCCTCCGATTTGACACACTGAGCACTATCAGAGAAGTAGTTGGTGAACCAGTCAAAGCAATCATTTGAGAAACCATGGCTGTTGAGTCTGCCAATAAGAATGTGGTGATTGACAGAGTCGAAAGCCTTGGCCAGGTTGATGAATACAGCTGCACAGTAATGTCTCTTATTGATGGCGGTTATGATATCGTTAGGGACCTTGAGCGTGGCTGAGGTGCACCCATGACCAGCACGGAAACCAGATTGCATAGCGGAGAAGGTACGATGTGATTCAAAATGGTCAGTAATCTGTTTGTTAACTTGGCTTTCGAAGACCTTAGAGATGCAGGACAGGGTGGATATAGGTCTGTAACAGTTTGGGTCTAGAGTGTCTCCCCCTTTGAAGAGGGGGATGACCGCAGCAGCTTTCCAATCTTTGGGAATCTCAGACAATATGAAAGTGAGGTTGAACAGGCTAGTAATAGGGGTTGCAACAATTTCGGCTGATAATTTTAAAAGAGAGGGTCCAGGTTGTCTTGTCCTGCTGATTTGTAGGGGTCCATATTTTGCAGCTCTTTCAGAACATCAGCTATCTGGATATGGTTGAAGGAGAAATGGTGGGGGCTTGGGCGGGTTGCTGTGGAGGGTGCTGGGCAGTTGACCGGGGTAGGGGTAGCCAGGTGGAAAGCATGGCCAGCCGTAGAGAAATGCTTATTGAAATTCTCAATTATAGTGGATTTGTCGGTTGTAACAGTGTTTCCATAGCCTCAGAGCAGTGTTTAGCTGGGATGAGGTGCTCTTATTCTCCATGGACATTACAGTGTCCCAGAACTTTTTTGAGTTTGTACTGCAGGATGCAAATTTCTGTTTAAAAAAACTAGCCTTAGCTTTCCTAACTGCCTGTGTATATTGGTTCCTAACTTCCCTGAAAAGTTACATATCATGAGGGCTATTTGATGCTAATGCAGAATGCCACAGGATGTTTTTGTGCTGGTCAAGGGCAGACAGGTCTGGAGTGAACCAAGGCCTATATCTATTCCTGGTTCTACATTTTTTGAATGGGGCATGCCTATTTAAGATGGTGAGGAAAGCACTTTTAAAGAATAACCAGGCATCCTCTACTGTCGGGATGAGGTCAATGTCATTCCAGGATACCCCGGCCAGGTCGTTTAGAAAGGCCTGCTCACAGAATTGTTTTAGGGAGCGTTTGACAGTGATGAGGGGTGGTCGTTTGCTCGCAGACCCATTACGGATGCAGGCAATGAGGCAGTGATCGCTGAGATCTTGGTTGAAAACAGCAGAGGTGTATTTGGAGGGTGAGTTAGTTAGGATGATATCTATGAGGGTGCCCGTGTTTACGGATTTGGGGTTATATCTGGTAGGTTCATTGATAAATTGTGTGAGATTGAGGCATCAAGCTTAGATTGTAGGATGGCAGGGGTGTTAAGCATGTCCCAGTTTAGGTCACCTAGCAGCACGAGCTCAGAAGATAGATGGGGGGCAATCAAATCACATATGGTGTCGAGGGCACAGCTGGGGGCAGAGGGTGGTCTATAGCAAGTGGCAACGGTGAGAGACTTGTTTCTGGAAAGGTTTATTTTTAGAAGTAGAAGCTGAAATTGTTTGGGTACAGACCTGGATAGTAAGACAGAACTCTGCAGGTTATCTTTGCAGTAAATTGCAGCACCGCCCCCTTTGGCAGTTCTATCTTGTCGGAAAATGTTATAGTTAGGAATGAAAATTTCAAGGTTTTTGGTGGTCTCCCTAAGCCAGGATTCAGACACGGCTAGGACATCCGGATTGGTGGAGTGGCTAGGGCAGTGAATAAAACAAACTTAGGGAGGAGACTTCTAATGTTAACATGCATGAAACCAAGGCTTTTACGGTTGCAGAAGTCAACAAATGAGAGAGCCTGGGGGATGGGAGTGGAGGTAGACACTGCAGGGCCTGGATTAACCTCTACATCACTGGAGGAACAGAGGAGGAGTAGGATAAGGGTACGGCTAAAGGCTAACAGAACTGGACGCGTAGTACGTTCAGAACAGAGAGTAAAAGGAGCAGATTTCTGGGCACGGTAGAATATATTCAAAGGCATAATGTACAGACAAAGGTATAGTAGGATGTGAATACAATGGGGGTAAACCTGTGCATACAGTGATAATGAAAGAGATATTCTCTCTAGAAATAGCATTTACACCAGGTGATGTGTGTGAGGGGTGGAACTAAATTGTTAGCCGAGGCATGTTGAGCAGTGCTAGAGGCTCTACAGTGAAATAAAACAATAGTTACAAACCAGAACAGCAATCGACACGGCATGGTGACGTTTGGGAAAGGCATGCGTAGCCGGGTGATCATACAAATCCAGTGCGTGGCTTCAGGCAGCTAGCGGCACGGGGCTAGCAGGCTAACAGAAAGGCCTTAGAGGGATGACACGACGGTTAGAGGGATGACACGACGGAGGAAAGTCTGTTGTGGCCCCCTCGTGCAGTTACATCAGCGGACGGATCAGCAGGGATCAACCAGGCCAATTGGCAAAATATGTATAGTGGCCGGAGAAATATGTCCGAAGGGCCTCTTAAGTCAGCAGTCCAATGTGCTTAAGATCGCTAGCAGGCTGCAGATTAGGAGCTGTGCGTTCAGGGTCAGCAGGGCGGCAGGGTAGCCTAGTGGTTAGAGTGTTGGACTAGTAACCGGAAGGTTGCAAGCTCAAACCCCCGAGCTGACAAGGTACAAATCTGACGTTCTGCCCCTGAACATGCAGTTAACACACTGTTCCTAGGCCGTCATTGAAAATAGGAATTTGTTCTTAACTGACTTGCCCAGTTAAATAAAGCTAAAAAAATAAGAAATACATTTTTTTTAAAGGGGTCGTTAGCTGCTATAATTCCAGGTGGAAAAAAATATATAAAAAAATATCATAATAAAAATGTTATTAAAAAAATAGGTTCAGAGCATACGGTAGGAATCCGGAGATATTGAGAAGAATAAGTCCGACTAGCTCTGGTTTGAGTCACGCTGTATAGACTGGCGAGAGTTGTCCGGGATTAAGGTAGCTGATGACCACTAGCAAAGGATAGCTGACTGCTAGCTAGTGGCTTCGGAATGTATTCGATGGGCCTCGTAAGCCAACAGTCCGTTGTGCTCTAGACAGCTAGCATTCAGGGGACGTTAGCTGCGAAAGTCGGAAGGTGAGAAGGTTCAGACCTTGCGATAGGAATTCGGGATATGGAGAGAAAAAAAAATAGGTCTGTATGCTCTGGTTGAATCGCGTTGTACAAACTGGAGAGAGCTTTCCGAGCTAGAGGTTAGCTGATGACCGTTAGCTGATGACCGTTAGCTGATGACCGTTAGCTGATGACCGTTAGCTGGCTAGTTTATGTTGGAGAGATTCCAGTAATAGAGGCAAAGAAAAATACGTTAGAGAAAAAGCAGGTCCACACCACATTGGGTGAGTTGCAGGAGAGTATTTTGAAATAAGGGTTTAGAAACATATAAAAAAATATGCGAAGAAAAATATATAAAAATATATATACATGGGACACGACAAGACGAGGGATGACTGCTACGCCATCTTTGAAAGCCCATGCTGATATGCTGGTTGGCAAATGGACAAGACATGATGGAGTTGAGGTGAGGTTCAGGTGAAATTTTTACATTATCATGGGCCATCCCCTTTGAACTGTAAAGCTATCTGAAGACAATGAAGACGAGTTTGAGTTCCGGAGAAGGGAGGGGTCAACTGTGCCCAAAATTGATTTAGACTTGTCTAACATTGTTATTTGGGGTATGAGGTTGATGGGGGAGGTCTACACCGCTGAATTTATAGCGATTTAGGCTAATAATGCATTGAGATACTGATCTGTAATTATAACCCTGATGAGAGAGTTAATTGGGTTAATTATAAGGTTTTTATATTGTATGTTAATATGGATCTACATTCTGCCAGTGTTGATGTACGTTAAATTGATTAATTAAATTGTTTTATTTTGAATGATAGAACCAATGTGAATCACTGAGCAATGTCATTCAACATTTTGGCTGGATAATTAATTAAGCTTTGAATTATGATTTGGAAACTGGATGTTTTTTTAAAAAAACTGTCTGATTGATTTGAGTAAGTTTTAGTATGTTAAAAACAATATGAGTGGAGCAATTAGTGTATTATTGATTGATTGTTTTGATTATTGTTAAGCTGATTGTGACATATGTAAAGAGGTTGTTGTATGCTGACAATGTTGACCAATGACTATTCTCAGCATGCCTTGGTGAATGGAGGGGTGAACTCTTATCATTACCAAATTGAAATGTTTAATGATAATGCTCAGGAACTATAGCAGGTTTATGCTAACGAAACAAAGAGTCCATAAGTAATGCCTTATTTTATTACATTTTTAAATTTCACCTTTATTTAACCAGGTACAGTAGGCTAGTCGAGAACTGGACTTCCTGACGGGCCGCCCCCAGGTTTACAACACTCCCCGCTGATCCTCAACACTGGGGCCCCCAAGATCTGAGCCCTCTCCTGTACTCCCTGTTCACCCACGACTGCGTGGCCATGCAGCCTCCAACTCAATCATCAAGTTTGCGGACGACACAACAGTGGTAGGCTTGATTACCAACAACGACGAGAGTACAGGGAGGAGGTGAGGGCCCACAGTGTGGTGTCAGGAAAATAACCTCACACTCAACGTCAACAAAACTAAGGAGATGATTGTGGACTTCAGGAAACAGCAGAGGGAACACCCCCCATCCACATCGATGGAACAGTAGTAGGGTAGCAAGTTTTAAGTTCCTCGGCATACACATCACAGACAAACTGAATTGGTCCACTCACACAGACAGCATTAAGCGCCTCTTCACCTCAGGAGGCTGATTCGGCTTGTCACCAAAAGCACTCACAAGTTACAGATCATCCTGGCGGGCTGTATCACCGCCTGGTAGACCGCCCTCAATAGGCTCTCCAGAGGGTAGTGAGGTCTGCATCACCGGGGGCAAACTACCTGCCCTCCAGGACACCTACAAATGCTACAGGAAATAAAGAATCAAGGACAAAACAGTACTGCCTGGGCCATCCAGAAGGCGAGGTCAGTACAGGTGCATCAAAGCTGGGACCGAGAGACTGAAAAACAGCTTCTATCTCAAGGCCATCAGACTGTTAAACAGCTGAGTGGCTAGCCAACACACTGTCAATGACACTGACTCTATCCAGCCACTTTAATCATGGAATTGATGGGAAATGATGTAAATATATCACTAGCCACTTTAAACAATGCTCTTATATAATGTTACTACCCTACATTGTTCATCTCATATGCATACGTTTACTGTACTCTATATCATCGACTGCATCCTTATGTAATACATGTATCACTAGCCACTTTAACTATGCCACTTGGCATATGTATATACTGGATATCATCTACTGTATCTTGCCTATGCTGCTCTGTACCATCACTCATTCATATATCCTTATGTACATATTCTTTATCCCCTTACACTGTGTATGACAGTAGTTTTTTTTGGAATTGTTAGTTAGATTACTTGCTCGTTATTACTGCATTGTCGGAACTAGAAGCACAAGCATTTCGCTACACTCGCATTAACATCTGCTAACCATGTGTATGTGACAAATAAAATTTGATTTGATTTGATTTGATTTGATTTGATTTGAACAAGTTCTCATTTACCACTGCGACTTGGCCAAGATAAAGCATAGCAGTGTGAACAGACAACAACACAGTTACACATGGAGTAAACAATAAACAAGTCAATAACACAGTAGAAAAAAATAGTCTATATACATTGTGTGCAAAAGGCATGAGGAGGTAGGCGAATAATTACAATTTAGCAGATTAACACTGGAGTGATTAAAGATCAGTTGGTCATGTGCAGGTAGAGATACTGGTGTGCAAAAGAGCAGAAAAATAAATAAATAAAAACAGTATGGGGATGAGGTAGGTAAATTGGGTGGGCTATTTACCGATGGACTATGTACAGCTGCAGCTGGTCAGATAGCAGATGTTTAATATGGTGAGGGAGATAAAAGTCTCAAACTTCAGCGATTTTTGCAATTCGTTCCAGTCACAGGCAGCAGAGAACTGGAAGGAAAGGCGGCCAAATGAGGTGTTGGCTTTAGGGATGATCAGTGCTGGAGCGCGTGCTACGGGTGGGTGTTGCCATCGCGACCAGTGAACTGAGATAAGGCGGAGCTTTACCTAGCATGGACTTGTAGATGACCTGGAGCCAGTGGGTAGGGCGACGAATATGTAGCGAGGGCCAGCCGACTAGAGCATACAGGTCGCAGTGGTGGGTGCTTTAGTAACAAAACGGATGGCACTGTGAAACTGCATCCAGTTTGCTGAGTAGAGTATTGGAAGCTATTTTGTAGAATCATCCCCCTCTCTCTCTCTCTCTCTGGTCTCTCAGAATCATCCCTCTCTCTCTCTCTCTCTGGTCTCTCAGAATCATCCCTCTCTCTCTCTCTGGTCTCTCAGAATCATCCCCCTCTCTCTCTCTCTGGTCTCTCAGAATCATCCCTCTGTCTCATCCCTGGGACAAAATGGAAGAAATTTATTTTTAAACAGTGTAATTTTACTTTTAAGTTGAGAGAATTCTCAAAATGGGGGAAATACGAAAATGACGTATTCCCCTGGTTTATTTGATTTGACTGGTTAACAGTTAATATTTAGCGAATAGTAAGACATATCTGTCCTGTTACTGGAGATGGCTTGAGCTGACAAATGAGTTAAAAACTGCATTACATAGACAGGAATGTGTTTTACTAGAGAACCTAAGCCAGGGTGGGGTTAAGACAACAACCCACGTGCAGATGATAATGACAGGATGGACCCAGAGTGGCTTATGATGCCCCAATCTTCTATGGGATGGGTGGAACCAATCATGGCTAAGCATTTTCAGTGTCAGCAAAATATAGTATTCTGCATTTGTGTAAAGGTTAGGTAACTCAGTCAAACACTCAGGGGTTGGTGGTTGACCAGCCTCCATTATTGCAATAATTAATCGATATTAAATAAAGATGATTGTTTGAAGAAATGACCAAATCTCTCTCAGGACTAAATTTCTACGACACTAGGCAAAATGGCAACCCTGGGTAGTGGTACAGTACATCTCTCTAGGTTGTGATATCCTTTCATTTACACGACCGGTTAAGAGTTTTAGAACACTCATTCTATGTTTTTTCTTTATTTGTACTATTTCCTACATTTATATTTATTTTCATAATATACTGTATACCAAAAGTCCTAAAGTTTTACACTACTACAGATGACATTTGGGCCAGCAACAACAGGATTTAGATTTAGATTTATCGTCGACAGGGATTCATACTGGGGTCCGACACATAACGGAATACACTACTACAGATGTCATTTGGGCCAGCAACAACAGGATTTAGATTTAGATTTATCGTCGACAGGGATTCATACTGGGGTCCGACACATAACGGAATACACTACTACAGATGTCATTTGGGCCAGCAACAACAGGATTTAGATTTAGATTTATCGTCGACAGGGATTCATACTGGGGTCCGACACATAACGGAATACACTACTACAGATGTCATTTGGGCCAGCAACAACAGGATTTAGATTTAGATTTATTGTCGACAGGGATTCATACTGGGGTCCGACACATAACGGAATACACTACTACAGATGTCATTTGGGCCAGCAGCAACAGGATTTAGATTTAGATTTATCGTCGACAGGGATTCATACTGGGGTCCGACACATAACGGAATACACTACTACAGATGTCATTTGGGCCAGCAACAACAGGATTTAGATTTAGATTTATCGTCGACAGGGATTCATACTGGGGTCCGACACATAACGGAATACACTACTACAGATGTCATTTGGGCCAGCAGCAACAGGATTTAGATTTAGATTTATCGTCGACAGGGATTCATACTGGGGTCCGACACATAACGGAATACACTACTACAGATGTCATTTGGGCCAGCAGCAACAGGATTTAGATTTAGATTTATTGTCGACAGGGATTCATACTGGGGTCCGACACATAACGGAATACACTACTACAGATGTCATTTGGGCCAGCAGCAACAGGATTTAGATTTAGATTTATCGTCGACAGGGATTCATACTGGGGTCCGACACATAACGGAATACACTACTACAGATGTCATTTGGGCCAGCAGCAACAGGATTTAGATTTAGATTTATCGTCGACAGGGATTCATACTGGGGTCCGACACATAACGGAATACACTACTACAGATGTCATTTGGGCCAGCAGCAACAGGATTTAGATTTAGATTTATTCGACAGGGATTCATACTGGGGTCCGACACATAACGGAATACACTACTACAGATGTAATTTGGGCCAGCAGCAACAGGATTTAGATTTAGATTTATCGTCGACAGGGATTCATACTGGGGTCCGACACATAACGGAATACACTACTACAGATGTAATTTGGGCCAGCAGCAACAGGATTTAGATTTAGATTTATCGTCGACAGGGATTCATACTGGGGTCCGACACATAACGGAATACACTACTACAGATGTCATTTGGGCCAGCAGCAACAGGATTTAGATTTAGATTTATTCGACAGGGATTCATACTGGGATCCGACACATAACGGAATACACTACTACAGATGTCATTTGGGCCAGCAGCAACAGGATTTAGATTTAGATTTATCGTCGACAGGGATTCATACTGGGGTCCGACACATAACGGAATACACTACTACAGATGTAATTTGGGCCAGCAGCAACAGGATTTAGATTTAGATTTATCGTCGACAGGGATTCATACTGGGGTCCGACACATAACGGAATACACTACTACAGATGTCATTTGGGCCAGCAGAAACAGGATTTAGATTTAGATTTATCGTCGACAGGGATTCATACTGGGGTCCGACACATAACGGAATACACTACTACAGATGTCATTTGGGCCAGCAGCAACAGGATTTAGATTTAGATTTATCGTCGACAGGGATTCATACTGGGGTCCGACACATAAGGAAAAGACATTACAGACAAAATACTTTACAACATACAGTACCAGTCAACACTTTGGACACACCTACTCATTCAAGGGTTTGTATTTATTTTTTAAACTATTTTCTACATTGTAGAATCATAGTGAAGACATCAAAACTATGAAATAAATCATGTCGTAACCAAAAAAAGTGTAAAAACAAATCAAAATATATTTTATATTTGAGATTCTTCAAAGTAGCCACCCTTTGCCTTGATGACGGTGTTACACAAACCTTTTGACCGGTAGTGTACACCACTCTGATACGGTGGCCATATCAGGACCGCTCAATTTCAACACGTTTTCCTCTCTGGGAACAGTCACCCTCATCACTACTTCTGACTAGATTAGCCTAAACACAGACTCCCTTCAGTCCAAAATGATCATTGCAGCACACTTTTGAAATCGAGGCTATGGCATTGATTGTCCACCGTATTGATCACCATAAGTAAACTAAATTCAAGATTTATTGCTATCTCTTCTAACAATATTTGGCTTGCGATGCATTGGTGTAAAATGTAGAATGTGTCCTTGTGACACATTCGAACATGTTGACAGATCCAAGTGTGTAAAATATATGATAACATTAATAAGGGCTAGATTGTTATTGACAGGTAACTCGATTTCAGATCATTCTTCACTCTCTGGGTGACCTTTTCAGGACACATTATGGACAATCCATCAAATGGTGCAGATTTGACCCCTATATCTCTCTGGTCTCTCAGAATCATCCCTCTCTCTCTCTCTCTGGTCTCTCAGAATCATCCCTCTCTCTCTCTCTGGTCTCTCAGAATCATCCCTCTCTCTCTCTCTGGTCTCTCAGAATCATCCATCTCTCTCTCTCTGGTCTCTCAGAGTCATCCCTCTCTCTGGTCTCTCAGAATCATCTCTCTCTATCTCTCTCTGGTCTCTCAGAATCATCCCTCTCTCTATCTCTGGTCTCTCAGAATCATCCCTCTCCCTCTCTCTGGTCTCTCAGAATCATCCCTCTCTCTCTGGTCTCTGGTCTCTCAGAATCATCCCTCTCTCTCTCTCTCTCTCTGGTCTCTCAGAATCATCCCTCTCTCTATCTGTGGTATCTCAGAATCATCCCCCTCTCTCTCTCTCTGGTCTCAGAATCATCCCTCTCTTTCTCTCTCTGGTCTCTCAGTATCATCCCTCTCTCTCTCTCTAGTCTCTCAGATTCATCCCTCTCTCCCTCTCTCACTGGTCTCTCAGATTCCTCTTTCTCCCTTTACCTCTACCTCTCTCTCCCTCTTTCTCCCTCTACATCTTTCCTCCCTCTACATCTCTGTCTCTACCTCTTTCTCTCTCTACCTCTCTCAATTCAATTCAATTCAAGGGGCTTTAATGGCATGGGAAACATGTGTTAACATTGCCAAAGCAATGTCTCTCTCTCTCTACCTCTTTCGCTCTCTCCCTCGCTCTCCCTGTCTCTCCCTCTACATCTCTCCCTCTACATCTCTCCCTCTACCTCTCTCTCCCTCTACATCTCTCCCTCTACCTCTCGCTCCCTCTAACTTTCTCTCCCTCTAACTTTCTCTCCCTCTAACTTTCTACCTCTCTCCCTTTCTTTCACTCTACCTCTCTTTCACTCTACCTCTCTACTTCTCTCTCTACCCCTTTCTCCTTCTACATCTATACCTCTCTCCCTCTACCTCTCTACTTCTCTCTCTACTTCTCCCTCTCCCTCTCTCTCCCTCTACCTCTTTCTCTCTCTACCTCTCTCCTTCTCTCTCTACCCCTCTCTCCTTCTACCTCTACTTTCTACCTCTCTACCTCTCTCTCCCTCTACCTCTCTACTTCTCTCTCTACCTCTCTCTCCAACTACCTCCCACCATCCTGCTCTCCATCCCAGGTATCAACAGAGCCTCTGAGGGCCACTAGATGTACCATGGCTTTAATGCTAACCGTATTATGGGAATAGGAGGAAAAGAAACACATACATGCACACACACACGCACGCACACAAACAAGCACACACAAATACACACACCCACCCACACATACACGCTCACACGCACACACACACACACACACACACAGACATCATGATATATTATGACATATTTATGATACTGTAGTGATTGGCTATTTCCCATGTATGCTGTGCATGTTATTAATGTGTGGTTCTCATTGGCCATTTACAGTTTGGGAATGCTATTAAGTGGGCATGCACCCAGTGTTCCAAAGATAGTAGACGACTCAAAGTGTCCTATTGGGAAGAGCAGTAGACTACAAATAACATTTGATTCAATTTTTTTAACATGATGATCCTGGCCACCTCAAATGATCCTGGCTAGACCCTGGCTACCTCAGGTGATCCTGGTTAGATCCTGGCTACTTCAGATGATCCTGGCCACCTCAGATGATCCTGGTTATATCCTGGCCACCTCAGATGATCCTGGTTAGATACTGGCCACCTCAGATGATCCTGGTTTGATCCTGGCTACTTTAGATGATCCTGGCAACCTCAGATGATCCTGGTTAGATCCTGGCCACCTCAGATTATCCTGGTTAGATCCTGGCCACCTCAGATGATCCTGGTTAGATCCTGGCCACCTCAGATGATCCTGGTTAGATCCTGGCCACCTCACATGATCCTGGTTAGATCCTGGCCACCTCACATGATCCTGGTTAGATCCTGGCTACTTCAGATGATCCTGGTTAGATCCTGGCCACCTCAGATGATCCTGGTTAGATCCTGGCCACCTCACATGATCCTGGTTAGTTCCTGGCCACCTCACATGATCCTGGTTAGATCCTGGCTATTTCAGACGATCCTGGCCACCTCAGATGATCCTGGTTAGATCCTGGCCACCTCAGATGATCCTGGTTAGATCCTGGCTACTTCAGAAGATCCTGGCCACCTCAGATGATCCTGGTTAGATCCTGGCTACTTCAGACGATCCTGGCCACCTCAGATGATCCTGGTTAGATCCTGGCTACTTCAGATGATCCTGGTTAGATCCTGGCTACTTCAGATGATCCTGGTTAGATCCTGGCCACCTCAGATGATCCTGGTTAGATCCTGGCTATTTCAGACGATCCTGGCCACCTCAGATGATCCTGGTTAGATCCTGGCCACCTCAGATGATTCTGGTTAGATCCTGGCTACTTCAGACGATCCTGGCCACCTCAGATGATCCTGGTTAGATCCTGGCTACTTCAGATGATCCTGGTTAGATCCTGGCTACTTCAGATGATCCTGGTTAGATCCTGGCCACCTCAGATGATCCTGGTTAGATCCTGGCTACTTCAGACGATCCTGGCCACCTCAGATGATCCTGGTTAGATCCTGACTACCTCAGGTGATCCTGGCTAGACCCTGGCCACTTCAGATGATCCTGGCTACTTCAGTAATGACTTCTAGAACTAGGTCATATTTTTTCTCAGGCAAATAAATAAATCAAATTAAAAGTTTGAATAGCCTTTCGTTTTTCCGCATCTTAAATGCGTGTTCAGTGTGAATCTTCATTTTAACAAAAACAAATCACATTTACAATGTTAAGTCCTCTCCATTTTTCAGGTTGGAAATTACCTTTAAATGTCAACCTTACTATAAATGTGGGTTGCATTGAATCATAGTCTCTGTAGGTAAAATGAACTCTTTGTGTGCTGTGTGTCATGATTGATGTATATGCTTGCTTTGATCAACCGTATATTTCATATAACTGAGGACTTACACATAAATATTGGATAATCAATACCTGCTTTATTCCTTTCTGGTTGAAAGGAGTGAGGAACAGCTCATTTAAAAGTGACTTATATTAAACACATACATGTGAACCGTATATTGTCCCAGACAACTTTTCAAGGTGTGTGTGTGTGTGTGTGTGTTTTATGGATGCAATTGTGTGTTTGTGTGCGTGCAAATGCGTACAAGTGTGTGTGCACGCAGCGGAGGCTGGTGAGGGTTAGGATGGCTCCTAATAATGTCTGCAATTGAGTGAATGGAATGGTATCAAACACAACAAAAAACATTCCATTAATTCCACTCCCCAATTAATGTGCCACCAGCCGCCTGTGGTGTGTGCTCTAGGTATGTGTGGCTCTGTGTTTATAAAGAGATTGACTTATTTTGATCATCAGAGAGAGCGCTCCTCCAAGGCAGCCTTTGATTAGAAAAGTATGATTTCAGGTGACACTCAGCCCAATTGGTAGCCATGCAAAATGACACATTGTCACGCTGTCTGCATACCGAGTCCCTAATGATGCTAGGGGCCTGTCACAAGAAAGAGCAATCATCAGCATTTGCCCCTTTCAAGTTTCAACCAATCAGAAACAATTTAACTAAGCTCTAAATTATAACACTAAACATCTCAACAAAAATTGAAAAGAGCTGTTGAGTCGAAGGGGCTTCAGATGCTACAGTATATAAACAATATATATTGTTATAATATATGTTGGTTATACATATTTCAGACAGAAAAACAAGGAATATTGTAACGGTTTTCCTGTTGTGAATGAGAGGCGGACCAAAATGCGGCGTGATTATATTGATTCATGTTTAATAACAAAAAGGATAAACACGAACACTACAAAACAACAAACGTGGAAAACCAAAAACAGCCCTGTCTGGTGCAAAACACAGAGACAGGAACAATCACCCACAAACACACAGTGAAACCCAGGCTACCTAAATATGGTTCCCAATCAGAGACAATGACTAACACCTGCCTCTGATTGAGAACCATATCAGGCCAGACATAGAAATAGACAAACAAGACATCCAACATAGAATGCCCACTCAGATCACACCCTGACCAACCAAAACATAGAAACATACAAAGTAAACTATGGTCAGGGTGTGACAAATATGATGATTCTGGGTACAACAAGCTTATACATTGTATATCCCTCACTTCCAGCTGTGGATTTAGCTAATTCATTTGCTCCAAATTAATTCCAAGGAATTGAATTTCAATGATCCCTCCAAGTCATGATCAAGTTGCATGCTTTGTGCAAACGAGAGATGCCAGGTACTGTGACTACTGGTGACTGCTGGTGTACATGTCCAAGTTATTCATATCTCTTAATCATCTGCCTAATTGTTCTGCACTGTGGAGGCAAGGTGTGGTGGGTTGATTATAGGTTGCTCATTGGTTCCAATGTAAAGAAGTAGAAGCTGGAGGGGTTTTGTTACCTTAGAGATGGCAACTGGTCGGATCGTGTTGGCAACGGAGTGGATAATGTCGACAACGGAGTGGATAATGTTGTCAATGGAGTGGATAATGTTGACAACAGAGTGGATAATGTTGACAACAGAGTGGATAATGTTGACAACAGAGTGGATCGTGTTGACAACAGAGTGGATAATGTTGACAACGGAGTGGATAATGTTGACAACGGAGTGGATAATGTTGACAACAGAGTGGATCGTGTTGACAACAGAGTGGATAATGTTGACAACAGAGTGGATAATGTTGGCAACAGAGTGGATTGTCGTCAACACGGAGTGGATCAGGTTGACAACAGAGTGGTTCGTGTTGACAACGGAGTGGATCGTGTTGACAACAGAATGGATCAGGTTGACAACGGAGTGGATAATGTTGACAACGGAGTGGATAATGTTGACAACGGAGTGGATAATGTTGACAACTGAGTGGATAATGTTGACAACTGAGTGGATAATGTTGACAACTGAGTGGATAATGCTGACAACTGAGTGGATAATGTTGACAACTGAGTGGATAATGTTGACAACTGAGTGGATAATGTTGACAACTGAGTGGATAATGCTGACAACTGAGTGGATAATGTTGACAACTGAGTGGATAATGTTGACAACTGAGTGGATAATGTTGACAACTGAGTGGATAATGCTGACAACTGAGTGGATAATGTTGACAACTGAGTGGATAATGTTGACAACTGAGTGGAT